>NC_053039.3:34569622-34941289 GCF_002575655.3 Aegilops tauschii subsp. strangulata | reverse complement strand
GGAAAGCTATCATCAATCGGGAGTGGGTCATCAAGAACATTTTCTAACCTAGACAAGCTGTCAGCTACGGGGTTCTTAGCTCCCTTTCTATCAATAATATGCAAGTCAAATTCTTGTAACAAGAGAACCCATCTAATAAGTCTAGGTTTAGCATCTTTCTTTTCCATAAGATATTTAATACCATCATGATCAGTGTGAACAGTTTCTTTGGGATCAACAATATAAGATTTGAACTTATCACAAGCAAAGACAACTGCTAATAATTCTTTTTCAGTAGTAGCATAATTTCTCTGGGCACTGTGTCTAGAGTTTTACTAGCATAATGAATAACATTTAATTTCTTATCAACTCCTTGTCCTAGAACAGCACCAACAGCATAATCACTAGCATCGCACATAATTTCAAAGGGTAAATTCCAATCAGGTGGCTGAATAATAGGTGCAAAAATCAAGGCTTTCTTAAGTATTTCAAATGCTTCTACACACTCATCATCAAAAACAAAAGGAACATCTTTTTGCAAGAGATTAGTGAGAGTCCTATAAATTTTAGAGAAGTCTTTAATAAACTTTCTATAGAAACCAACATGGCCAAGGAAACTTCTTATACCTTTGATATCTTTAGGACACGACATCTTTTCAATAGCATCTACTTTAGCTTTATCAACTTCAATACCTCTTTCAGAAATTTTATGCCCCAAGACAATACCTTCATTAACCATAAAGTGGCACTTCATCCAATTCAAGACAAGATTAGTTTCTCCAAATCTCTGCAAAACTCGATCAAGGTTGCTTAAGCAATCATCAAAAGAAGTTCCGTAAACGAAAAAATCATCCATGAAAACCTCAACAATCTTTTCACAAAAGTCAGAGAATATAGCAGTCATACATATTTGAAAGGTAGCAGGTGCATTGCATAAACCAAAAGGCATACGTCTATAAGCAAAGGTACCAAAAGGGCAAGTAAAAGTGGTCTTCTCCTGATCATCTTTTGGCACGGGTATTCGAGAAAAACTAGAATTACCATCTAGAAAGCAAAAATGTGTATATTTGGATAGTCTTTCTAGCATTTGATCAATAAAAGGTAGAGGGTAATGATCTTTTCTAGTAGCTTTATTCAATTTGCGAAAATCAATTACCATTCTATAACCTGTAACAATTATTTATGGGATTAATTCATTCTTATCATTAGGAACAACAGTAATACCTCCCTTCTTAGAGACACAATGAACAGGACTTACCCATTTACTATCAGGAATAGGATAAATTATAGCTACTTCCAGAAGCTTTAGTATTTCATTTCTTACCACTTCTTTCATCTTAGGATTCAACCGGCGTTGGTGATCAAAACTGGTTTAGCATCAATCTCCAAATTAATTTTGTGCTGACATAGAGTGGGACTAATGCCCTTAAGATCATCAAGAGTATATCCAATAGCAGCACGGTGCTTCTTCAGAGTTTTCAATAATTTCTTTTCTTCATGCTCTGAAAGGTTAGCACTAATAATAACAGGATATACACTACAAGAAAAAGACACATCCATGACATTTCGGGTCGAGCGAAATTTTTTTCTATCATGCTTATGACACTTCTATGACGATGTGGTGGGCTCCTACTTCTATGACAAAAAATCATGACAGAAAATGGGCTTTTCGTCTTGGGCGGGCAGGAGACGCAGCTGCATGACATTCTTTGGGTCGTCCATGACGGAAAAAAACATGGTAGAAGCGAGGGCGAGGAAAATATCGGGGAGTTCCCGGTTACGGTGGGTGGTCGGGGCTGAGCGATGTGCGTTTCTCTCGTACACGCACGCGCGTGGGTGCGAGGCATTGGGCTGTAACTGAACCCGAGTGAGGAGTTCGCCTACTGAACCCGAGCGATTGCACTGCAGGCTACGCGTTACTGAACCCAAGCGATCAATCGATCTGGCTGTTAATTGAACCCGATCGAGCGATTCCTCCGCTACTGCTTCTAACTGAAGCCGATCGAACCTGCTGCCTCTTGATGAACAGTGAGCGTTGTTGAGGGGGTTGGATGAACAGTTCCCAGTGGGGGTTGGATGAACATGACCCCGTGGTAGTAGAGGTCGTTGCCGCTGGATGAACAGGACCCGGATTGATCGAGCCGGTTGGGGGTGGACGAATAGGACCCTGTGGAGGGCTACATGAATAGGACCCCGAGGAGGGCTGGTTGAACAGTAGCCGGTGGAGGGCTGGATGAATAGTAGCCCGTGGAGGGGTGGTTGAACGGGACCCCGTGGAGAGGGCTGGTTGAACCGTAGCCGGTGGAGGAGCGGTGGAGGCTGGATGAACAGGAGCCCGTGGATGAACAGTAGCTGGTGGAGGCAGGAGGGAGACACCGTGGATGAACAGTTGCAGGTGGAGGCTGGAGGAGGTCGACAGTGGAGATGAACAGTAGCCCGTTTTGCGGTACGCCACACTCCTCCTGATGAACAGGACCCCCGTTTCGACCGTAGCGCTCCAACACAAGTCCGTTTCCACCGTTTTGCGGAACGTAACACCCCTCCCGATCAACAGGACCACGTTTCGACCGTAGGAGGTCGAAGAGAAGTCCGTTTCCTCTGTTTTGCGGTACGCCACACCCTTACCGGTGAACAGGATCCCGTTTTGACCGTAGGCGGTCGAACACAAGGCCGTTTCCTCCGTTCTGCGGTACGCCAGGCCTCGTTTCGACTGTTCCGTCCAAGCCGGTTGGCTCCCGATGAACACGACACATTCCGTTGCCTCCCGATGAACATGCAGTTTCTCCGTTCCAACCCAGCCGGTTGGCTGCCGATGAACGGGACCCGTCGTTGCCTCTCCATGTACACGATCACTGGTCGTCCGTATGCGCGAGTAGGAATTCGACACCCCGCCCTTATGTACGCACGTATGTGTACATGATATAGACAGGACTGCCTGAACAACTACCGCTCCTTACTGGGCCACGGTTCATCATGGCAGAAAGACCGATGGACCAGTATGTACGTACACGTTTGCGACCAGAATGACAACGCTACGTAGCTTCGACCGGGTGGGTCCCGGCTTCCAGGGAGGATAAGGAGGCACTTCCTTGCGTGCGAAGATGTAGCTGGTGGGTCCGAGTTGACAGGGGAAGGATTCTTTTTTTTGCGCGTAATATGGAGGCACTTCCTTGCGTGCGAAGATGTAGCTGGTGGGTCTATCGGTCAGCCTCACCGCGTACATTCCTCTTCTGATGGCTGTCGTTCGTTGAACACATTGACCATGCCGCGCGGACAGCACCCGGTGGTTGACGATGGTGAGGCAGGGAACAACGCGGAGCCTGCGAACATGCGGAGGGTAGTACGAGGGTTGACTGGTTCGGCTGCGGTGTGAGGCTGTCGTTGCCGGAAAATAACAGGGGGTGTGGGTGAGTAGAGGGATGGCCTAGCCAGCGGTGGGATTAGTGCGGGGCCGTGAGGCCTTCGCGGCAGCACAATCGGCCACGGGAGGCAGGAGCACGCGGTGGTTTGGACGGCTGGAGCAAGAAAATCAGAGGTTGAAGAAGCAGGACGACGTTGGATGTTAACAATCCAACGGTCACTGGTTATAGAATTGTTTGTTGACTAAGTTGACAAATCCTCCGACGCGTGAACTTAGTAGGGCCACAAGTCAGCCTCCAAATCTGGTGCGCCCCAACTGTCATGGGGAGCACTCATTATTTTTCGCTTAATAAGGAGGCACTTCCTTCCGTGCCAAGATATAGCTGGTGGGTCTTGATATGTCTGTAACGTATCTATAATTTTTTATTGTTCCATGCAACTAGATTATCTGTTTTGGATGTTTTATATGCATTAATAAGCTATTTTATATGATTTTTGGGACTAACCTATTAACCTAGAGCCTAGTGCCAGTTTCTGTTTTTTCCTTGTTTTAGAGTTTCACATAAAAGGAATGCCAAACGGAGTCCAAACGGAATAAAACTTTCACGATGATTTTTCTTGGACCAGAAGACACCCAGGATACTTGGAGTGCAAGTCAGAATAGCCACGAGGCGGCCACAAGGGTGCAGGGCGCGCCCCTCGACCTTGTGGGCCCCTCGGTGACCCCCTGACCTAGATCTTCCTCCTATATATTCTCAAATACCCCAAAAAATTCCGGGGGAGCAACGAAACAACTTTTCCACCGCCACAACCTTTTGTACCCGTCAGATCCCATCTAGGGACCTTTTCCGGCATCCTGCCGGAGGGGGATTCGATCATGGAGGGCTTCTACATCAACACCGTTGCCTCTCCGATGAAACGTGAGTAGTTTACCACAGACCTACGGGTCCATAGCTAGTAGCTAGATGGCTTCTTCTCTCTCTTTGATTCTCAATACAAAGTTCTCCTCGATGTTCTTGGAGATCTATTCGATGTAATACTCTTTTGCGGTGTGTTTGCCAAGATCCGATGAATTGTGGATTTATGATCAGCTTATCTATGAATATTATTTGATTCTTCTGTGAATTCTTTTATGCATGATTTGATATCTTTGCAAGTCTCTTCGAACTATCGATTTGGTTTGGCCAACTAGATTGGTTTTTCTTTCAATGGGAGAAGTGCTTAACTTTGGGTTCAATCTTGCGGTGCTCGATCCTAGTGACAGAAGGGGAACCGACACGTATTGTATTGTTGCCATCGAGGATAAAAAGATGGGGTTTTCATCATAATGCTTGAGTTATATCCTCTACATCATGTCATCTTGCTTAAGGCATTACTCCATTCTTTATGAACTTGATACTCTAGATGCATGCTGGATAGCGGTTGTTGTGTGGAGTAATAGTAGTAGATGCAGAATCGTTTTGGTCTACTTGACACGGACGTGATGCCTATATTCATGATCATTGCCTTAGGTATCGTCATACTTATGCGCTTTTCTATCAATTGCTCGGCAGTAATTTGTTCACCCACCGTAATAATTTCTATCTTGAGAGAAGCCTCTAGTGAAACCCTTGGCCCCCGGGTCTATTTTCCAACATATAATCTTCTATTTTCCATCATGTAAGTTTCCGATCTACAATTTTAGTTTCCTATTTACTTTCTTTGCAATCTTTTACTTTTCGTTCCATAAACCAAAAATACCAAAAATATTTACTTTACCATGTATCCATTTCTATCAGATCTCACTTTGCAAATAACCGTGAAGGGCTTGACAACCCCTTTGTCGCGTTGGGTGCAAGTTGGTGTTTGTTTGTGCAGGTATTCGGTGGCTTATCGCATTGTCTCCTACTGGATTGATACCTTGGTTCTCAAAAGCTGAGGGAAATACTTACTCTACTTTGCTGCATCACCCTTTCCTCTTCAAGGGAAAAACCAACACAATCTCAAGAGGTAGCAGGAAGGATTTCTGGCATCGTTGCCGGGGAGATTTACGCCAAGTCAAATCAAGATTTGATCTCCCGTCAACTTGCCAATTTCTGGCGCCGTTACCGTGGAGATCTACGCCAACCGAGAAATACCAAGTACCCATCATAAACTCTCATCCCTTGCATTACATTATTCGCCATTCGCCTCTCGTTTTCCTCTCCCCCACTTCTAAAATGATTTTCAGAAAGATTCGCCTTTTCTTCGCCTTTCTTCCTTTCATCTTCTCCGCTTACTCGTTTGCTCGTTTTCCACCACCATGTCTGAAACTGGGGAGGTTATCACTGAAAAGGATAGTAGTAAGGATGGGGAAAACTTTGATACTTTTGTTAGTTCTGATCCACTTGAAGAAACTACTACCTTGCATGCTAAGAAATTCCGCATAGGTAGCGGAAATACTATTGGAAAAGGGGTTATTCAAGATTTCTTTACTTGTGCCGGTGCACTCCCCACTATGGGTGGATCTATACTCCATAAAACTAGTAGCCTTGCAGATGCTATATCTTTCCTTATTGTTGAACTTGAAAGACAATTTGTTCACATCCATCCATCCATACAAGGATTTTTCTAGAGTTTTCTAATATTGAGCATTCTTCTGTTAAGCGTGGCGCCACTATATTCCTAGCTCATGAGTTTAGATTTATTATGAAAGAAGCTAGTGAAATTTTTGCTCATTATAAAGTAGATGGTGGTCGTCCTCCCATAGAGGGAATTCTCTTTAATCAAGAGGATCTAATGCGTTTACGGTCTTTAGATCATGTTGCTTATAACGAAAATTTAAGAAATAGGGTTCCTACCGATGTTTTAGTCAATAAGATTTCTGAGCTTAATGACGATTTTGCTATTCAAAGCAACGGATTGGATTTCTCTCTTGGACACAAGCTCATGACTTTTTACCAAAAGAATGCCTATAATGATGAGCTGGTCATACAATATGAATGGCCGAAGGAGGAATCAATTCCTCCCGAGATCGATCTTGGGGATTCTTATCCTGTTAAATTTAGCCATTTTGATTACTTTTGCTTGCCTCGAAGAAAACTTGCTACTGAACGAAGGGAGTATGAGACGAGATTTCGATATTTGCCTTACCATTATTACGATTACACTTAGATCTATTTGTGTTGTTATGCCTAACTAAGGGCGTTAAACAATAGCGCTTGTTGGAGGCAACCCAATTTTATTTTTGTTTTTGCTTTTTAGGTTCTGTTTTGCAATAAAATTTTCATCTATCATTTGGTTAGATGTGGTTTTGTGTTTTAATTAGTGTTTGTGCCAAGTAAGACCTTGGGATAGCCTACGGCGATAGTTAATTTGGTTTTGCTGAAAAACAGAAACTTCTCCGCGTACAAAAATAATTTTCATAAATCACGGAAATGTGCTTTTAATTTGATTATTTCTGCAGAAGATTAAAAAACAAATTGCTGAGGACTTCCTAATTTCTCACGATTTTTGGAGTTACGTAAGTATTCAAAATATCCAGATTGCTACAGACTGTTCTATTTTTGACAGATTCTATTTTTCGCGTGTTGTTTGCTTATTTTGATGAATGTATGGCCAATATCGAGGGGTATGAACAATGGAATAGTTGGTATACAGTAGATATTACACCAATATAAATAAAGAATGAGTTCACAACAGTACCAGAAGTGGTGATTTATTTTCTTATACTAACGGAGCTTACGAGATTTTCTGTTGAAGTTTTGTGTTGTGAAGTTTTCAAGTTTTGGGTAAGGATTTGATGGACTATGGAATAAGGAGTGGCAAGAGCCTAAGCTTGGGGATGCCCAAGGCACCCCAAGGTAATATTCAAGTAGGCCAAAGAGCCTAAGCTTGGGGATGCCCAGGGAAGGCATCCCCTCTTTCGTCTTCGTCTATCGGTAACTTTACTTGAGGCTATATTTTTATTCGCCACATGATATGTGTTTTGCTTGGAGCATCTTGTATGATTTGAGTCTTTGCTTTTTAGTTTCCCACAATCATCCTTGCTGTACACACTATTTGGGAGAGACATGCATGAATCGTTATTTATTAGAATACTCTATGTGCTTCACTTATATCTTTTGAGCTAGGCAATTTTGCTCTAGTGCTTCACTTATATCTTTTTTAGAGCACGGCAGTGATTTTATTTTATAGAAATTGATGAACTCTCGTACTTCACTTATATTATTTTGAGAGTCTTTAGAACAGCATGGTAATTTGCTTTGGTTATAAAATTAGTCCTAATATGATAGGCATCCAAGAGGGATATAATAAAAACTTCCATATAAAGTGCATTGAATACTATCAGAAGTTTGATTCCTTATGATTGTTTCGAGATATGAAGATGGTGATATTAGAGTAATACTAGTGAGTAGTTGTGAATTTGAGAAATACTTGTGTTAAGGTTTATGAGTCACGTAGCATGCACGTAAGGTGAACCGTTATGGAACGAAGTTGGAGCATGAGATATTTTTTTATTGTCTTCCTTATGAGTGGCGGTCGGGGACGAGCGATGGTCTTTTCCTACCAATCTATCCCCCTAGGAGCATGCACGTAGTACTTTGTTTCGATGAATAATAGATTTTTGCAATAAGTATGTGAGTTCTTTATGACTAATGTTTAGTCCATGTATTATACGCACTCTCACCTTTCCCCCATTGCTAGCCTCTCTTGTACGACGCAACTTTTGCCGGTACCATCCTTCCTCAAAACAGCCACCATACCTACCTATTATGTCATTTCCATAGCCATTCTGAGATATATTGCCATGCAACTTTCCACCATTCTGTTTATTATGACACGTTCCATCATTGTCATATTGCTTTGCATGATCATGTAGTTGACATCGTATTTGTGGCAAAGCCACCATTCATCATATTTTTATACATGTCACTCTTGATTCATTGCACATCCCGGTACACCGCCGGAGGCATTTTCATAGAGTCATATTTTTGTTCTAGTATCGAGTTGTAATTTTTGAGTTGTAAGTAAATAGAAGTGTGATGATCTTCATTATTAGAGCATTGTCCCATGTGAGGAAATAAAAAAAGAGAGAAAGGCCAAAAAATGAGAAGGCCCAAAAAAGAGAAAAAAAGGAAAAAATGAGAGAAAAAGAGAGAAGGGACAATGTTACTATCCTTTTTGCCACACTTGTGCTTCAAAGTAGCACCATGATCTTCCTGATAGAGAGTCTCCTATATTGTCATTTTCATATACTAGTGGGAATTTTTCATTATAGAACTTGGCTTGTATATTCCAACGATGGGCTTCCTCAAAACGCCCTAGGTCTTCATGAGCAAGCAAGTTGGATGCACATCCACTTAGTTTTCTTTTTGAGCTTTCATAAACTTATAGCTCTAGTGCATTCGTTGCATGGAAATCCCTACTCACTCACATTGATATCTATTGATGGGCATCTCCATAGCCCGTTGATACGCCTAGTTGATGTGAGACTATCTCCTTCTTTTTGTCTTCTCCACAACCACTGTCTATTCCACCTATAGTGCTATGTCCATGGCTCACGCTCATGTATTGCGTGAAAGTTGAAAAGTTTTGAGAGCGTCAAAAGTATGAAACAATTGCTTGGCTTGTCATCGGGGTTGTGCATGATTTGAATATTTTGTGTGATGAAGATAGAGCATAGCCAGACTATATGATTTTGTAGGGATAAGCTTTGTTTGGCCATGTTATTTTGAGAAGACATAATTATTTTCCTAGTATGCTTGAATTATTATTGTTTTTATGTCAATATTAAACTTTTGTTTTGAATCATACGGATCTGAACATTCATGCCACAATAAAGAGAATTACATGGATTAATATGTTAAGTAGCATTCCACATAAAAAATTCTGTTTTTATCATTTACCTACTCGCGGACGAGCAGGAATTAAGCTTGGGGATGCTTGATACGTCTCCAACATATCTATAATTTTTGATTGTTCCATGCTATTATATTATCTGTTTTGGATGTTTTATATGCATTAATAAGCTATTTTATATGATTTTTGGGATTAACCTATTAACCTAGAGCCTAGTGCCAGTTTTTGTTTTTTTCCATGTTTTAGAGTTTCGCAGAAAAGGAATACCAAGCGGAGTCCAACCAGAATAAAACTTTTGTGATGGTTTTTCTTGGACCAGAAGACACCCGAGAACTTGGAGTGCAAGTCAGAAGAGCCATGAGGCGGCCACAAGGGTGGAGGACGCGCCCTCCGACCTTGTGGGCCCCTCGGTGACCCCTGACCTAGATCTTCCTCCTATATATTCTCAAATACCACAAAAACTTCCGGGGGAGCCACAAAACCACTTTTCCACCAGCGCAACCTTCTGTACCCATTAGATCCTATCTAGGGGCCTTTTTCGGCATCCTGTCGGAGGGGGATTAGATCATGGAGGGCTTCTACATCAACACCATTGCCTCTCCGATGAAGCGTGAGTAGTTTACCACAGACCTACGGGTCCACAGCTAGTAGCTAGATGGCTTCTTCTCTCTCTTTGATTCTCAATACAAAGTTCTCCTCGATGTTCTTGGAGATCTATTCGATGTAATACTCTTTTGCGGTGTGTTTTGATACGTCTCCCACGTATCTATAATTTATGAAGCATTCATGCTATTATATTATCTGTTTTGGATGTTAATGGGCTTTATTAAACACTTTTATATTATTTTTGGTACTAACCTATTAACCGGAGTCCCAGCCCATATTGCTGTTTTCTTGCCTATTTCAGTGTTTCGGAGAAAAGGAATATCAAACGGAGTCCAAACGGAATGAAACCTTTGGGAGCGTTATTTTTGGAACGGAAGCAATCCAGGGGACTTGGAGTACACGTAAAGGAAGCAACGAGGAAGCCACGAGGCAGGGAGGCGCGCCCACCTCCCCTGGGCGCACCCCCCACCCTTGTGGGCCCCTCGTGGCTCCCCTGACCGACTTCTTTCGCCTATATATATCCATATAGCCTAAAAACATCGGGGAACAAGATAGATCGGGAGTTCCCCCACCGCAAGCCTATGTAGCCACCAAAAACCAATCGTGACCCTATTCCGGCACCCTGCCGGAGGGGGGATCCCTCACCGGTGGCCATCATCATCATCCCGGTGCTCTCCATGACGAGGAGGGAGTAGTTCACCCTCGGGGCTGAGGGTATGTACCAGTAGCTATGTGTTTGATCTCTCTCTCTCGTGTTTTTGAGGTGATGTGATCTTGATGTATCGCGAGCTTTGCTATTATAGTTGGATCTTATGATGTTTCTCCCCCTCTACTCTCTTGTAATGGATTGAGTTTTCCCTTTGATGTTATCTTATCAGATTGAGTCTTTAAGGATTTGAGAACACTTGACGTATGTCTTGCCATGCTTATCTGTGGTGACAATGGGACATTCACATGATCTACTTGATGTATGTTTTGGTGATCGACTTGCGGGTTAAATGAATCTACGCATAGGGGTTGGCACACGTTTTCGTCTTGACTCTCCGGTAGAAACTTTGGGGCACACTTTGAAGTACTTTGTGCTGGTTGAGTAGATGAATCTGAGATTGTGTGATGCATATCGTATAATCATACCCACGGATACTTGAGGTGACAATGGAGTATCTAGGTGACATTAGGGTTTTGGTTGATTTGTGTCTAAGGTGTTAATCTAGTATGAACTCTATGATAGATTGAACGGAAAGAATAGCTTCGTGTTATTTTCCTACGGACTCTTGAATAGATCGAGCAGAAAGGATAACTTTGAGGTGGTTTCGTACCCTACCATCCCGCTATTAGCGACTTTGGAGTGACTCTTTGTTACATGTTGAGGGATAGTTATATGATCGAATTATGTTATTATTGTTGAGAGAACTTGCACTAGTGAAAGTATGAACCCTAGGCCTTGTTTCCTAGCATTGCAATACCGTTTACGCTCACTTTGATCACTTGCTACCTTGCTGTTTTTATATTTTCAGATTACAAATACTCATATCTATCATCCATATTGCACTTGTATCACCATCACTTCACTTAACTAGTGCACCTATACAAGTTACCATTGTATTGGGTGTGTTGGGGACACAAGAGACTCTTTGTTATTTGGTTGCAGGGTTACTTGAGAGAGACCATCTTCATCCTATGCCTCCCACGGATTGATAAACCTTAGGTCATCCACTTGAGGGAAATTTGCTACTGTCCTACAAACCTCTGCACTTGGAGGCCCAACAACGTCTACAAGAAGAAGGTTGCGTAGTAGACATCAAGCTCTTTTCTGGCGCTGTTGCAGGGGAGGTGAGTGCTTAAAGGTATATCTTTAGATCTTGCAATCGAATCTTTTTGTTTCTTGTTTTATCACTAGTTTAGTCTATAAAAGAAAACTACAAAAAATGGAATTGAGTTTGCCTCATACGCTTCATCTTTTACTATCTTTCGTAAGTATGATGAAAAGGGAAATTGTGCTCAAGTGCTAGAAGAAGAAGTCTATAAAATGTTTGGTACTAAATCTTTGAATGAGGAGCATGATTGCAATGTTGTTAGTATGAACTCTTTGAATATCCATAGTACTAATGATGATTGCACTAGTTATGATGAAAATGTCTCCTATAAGCATGTCAATTTTTGTGGAGTGCGTTGGGTTTGCAAGTACATACCCAATAGGGAAGATAGATATTGCAAGAGGCATAAGCATTTAGAAACTAAATGGTTGCAAGAGAGGATAGATGTTTGTGCTGAAAATTTAAAATTTGTTCGTCGTACTTGTGAACTTTGCAATGAACGTGATCATTTTTATGCCCAATGCAAATTGTTTCATGATCGAATTGTGTCCAAAAATTGTGATGACTTGATTTCCCTTGCACATCGTAATGAACTTAGTTTGCTTTTGGGTTATGAAAAAATGAAAAGTATAACTAAGAATATTCCAGAGTTTGCCCTTAAAAGAGTTCTTGATTTTGATCTAGAGGAAATTTATATGTATTGTGCGGTGAATTGCATTGAAAATCCTTATATTGCCAATTACATAAAGAAAAGAAAGCAAATCAAAGATGAAGAGAACTCTAATGAAAGGGAAGAGACTTCCCAATATCCTCCTATTATTTTTTATGATGAATCAGGTAACGAGGAGGAGCTTTCTATTCAACCAATCTCATCAATAAGGAGCTCAAAGAAGAGGGTTGAACCCACACATGATGTGAAGAAGAAAAAGAAAAAACGGAGAAGCAAAGGTAAAAAGGTATCCCTCCCAAATGATGTTGCTCCTACTACTCATTGTGATGATAATAATTGCTATACTATTGGTGCTATCCATACTATTAATGATGAGAGTGATTATGCTTATGATATGAAAAGGCCCAAGCTTGGGGAAGCTATGTTTGATGAGGATGACATATTTGAGAATATATTTGCTGCAATTAATGTTTATCCCAAGCTTGGGGATGCTATGTTTAATGAAGATGATATTTTTAGCCTCCCAAGTTTTGATATGCAAATTTGTTATGATGATAGCATGCCCCCTACTTATGATGGTTATATTGATGAAAGTGGGTTTGGAAGAGTGTCAACTTTAGGAAGTAGTGACCCCACTATTTTGGAGGATGTTGAATTTTATTGTGATGAATATGAAAGTGGATTTGGAGAGGTCATGACTTTATTTAGTGATGAGTCCACTATCTTGGAAGAGGTTTCAATTGATTATGATGAGAACAAAGTTGCTACTTATGATGATTATTGTGATGAAACTTATGCTATAAAAAGTAGTGATGATTATGTTTATAAAAAATTTCATGATTATGATTACCCTTTTTCTGAACATTACTCTTTCAATGTAGAAACAATTTATAGTATTCGAGCCTCTTATGATACTCCCACTATTCCGAATAAGAAGAATTTTGCGTATGTGGAGAGTAGTAAATTTTCTATGCAAGTAGAGCATGAAAAGAATGCTTTAGGTGCTGGTTATATTGTTGAATTCATTCATGATGCTACTGAAAATTATTATGAGGGAGGAACATATGCTTGTAGGAATTGCAATAAAATCAAGTTTCCTCTCTATGTGCTTAAAGTTTTAAAGCTATGCTTGTTTTGCCTTCATATGCTAGTTGATTATTGTTCCCATAAGTAGTTTTCTCACAAAATCCCTATGCATAGGAAGTGCGTTAGACTTAAATGTGCTAGTCATATTCTTCATGATGCTCTCTTTATGTTTCAATTCTTATCTTTTAGCTGAGCATCATTGAAATCATCATGCCTAGCTAGGGGCGTTAAACGTTAGCGCTTGTTGGGAGGCAACCCAATCTTATTTTTGTTCCTTGATTTTTTCTCCTGTTTAGTAATAAATAAATCATCTAGCCTCTGGTTAGATGTGGTTTTATGTTTTAATTAGTGTTTGTGCCAAGTAAGACCTATAGGATCTTCTTGGATGATAATTACTTGATCTTGCTGAAAAAGACAGAAACTTTCTGCTCACGAAAACAATTGTTAAAAATCACCAGAAAGTTATAAAATACTGATTCCAATTGAAGTAGATCAATAATCAAATTATCTAGGTCTTCCTATTTTAGCAGATTTTTCTGAGTTCCAGAAGTATACGTTTGATACAGATTACTACAGACTGTTCTGTTTTTGACAGATTCTGTTTTCTATGTGTCGTTTGCTTATTTTGATGAATCTATGAGTAGTATCGGAGGATATGAACCATAGATAAGTTGGAATACAGTATGTTTAACACCAATATGAATTTAGAATGAGTTCACAACAGTAACTAAGTGGTGATTTATTTGCTTATACTAACGGAGCTTAAGAGTTTTCTGTTGAGTTTTGTGTTGTGAAGTTTTCAAGTTATGGGTAAAGATTCGATGGACTATGGAATAAGGAGTGGCAAGAGCCTAAGCTTGGGGATGCCCAAGGCAACCCAAGGTAATATTCAAGGACAACCAAGAGCCTAAGCTTGGGGATGCACCGGATGGCTTCCCCTCTTTCGTCTTCGTTCATCGGTAACTTTACTTGGAGCTATATTTTTATTCACCACATGATATGTGTTTTGCCTGGAGCGTCATTTTATTTTGTTAGTATTTGCTTGCTGTTATTTAGAATAGTGTTTTGCATCTTTAGTTTCAATAAAAATGTCAAGGATAGCTTTTACCATGCTTATTTTGTAAGTATACTTGTTGCTGTTTCAAAACAGAAAGTTTACCGCTGTTGCAAAAATTCCTTAGAAAATTCATAACGTGATAAAATGTTGAAACCTTTTGAATAATAAGCTCTGATAAATTTACTACAGTGGTAATTTTCTCTCATAATTTTTGGAGTTAGGGAAGTATGATGAATCTTGCATTCTTTACAGACTGTACTGTTTTGGCAGATTGCTGTTATGTTTGCATTGTTTGCATATGTTTGCTAGTTTAATGATTCTATTCGAGGATAGGAGTATTAAATATGCAGAGACATTTAGTATGCAATGTTGAATAGTATTTTTGTGATTTGCTACAGTAGAGGATGATAAGGTTATTGCGTTGATTTATACTAACCTATCTCACGAGTTCTTGTTGAGTTTGGTGTGGATGAAGCTTTTGAGATTTAGGAAACCGACATATAAAAGGAATTAAGGAGACATGAAATCTCAATATTGGGGATGCCCAAGGCACCCCAAGATAATATTTCAAGAATTCTGAAGCATCCAAGCTTGGGGATGCCCCGGTAGGCATCCCACCTTTCTTCTTCAACAATTATCGGTCAGTATCGGTTGAACCTAAGTTTTTGCTTCTTCACATGAGTTGTGCTATCCATGCAATGCCATTTTATTTTATTTTGCTTGCTGTTTGAATAAATTACCAAGATCTGAAATTCTTAAATGAGAGAGAGTCTTCACATAAGCTACATAATTATTTAACTACTCATTGGTCTTCACTTATATCTTTTTGGAGTAGTTTGTCATTTACTCGTGTGCTTCACTTATATCCTATGAGTAAATGGTTGAATGAGTTGAATGTCATAAATCTGAAATTATATATGTTTCATTTGCTTATCCCATGGGGAGTAAAGACTTCACATCTAAGAAGTAGAGGTTGTAAATTTATTGAAGGTTAGCAAGCATTGTATTGGTCACTTGAACAATTCATGAAAGAATATTGAAGGAAAAGAGATTTCACATATAAATATACTATCTTAGACATCTTCTATGATTGTGAGCCCCATTAATTATTTTCAAACGTGAGTAAATTAGTTGAAATTGGACAAGAAAGACAACGTAATGAGTTATGCTTGGGTATATTTGTATAGAAGTTGTATTGTTATAGATCCTCCAACATGTGGTGCTTGCTTTTTAGAATCCTTTGCTAGCCAAAATATCTGTACTAAGCGGGAATACTGCTTGTGCATCCAAATCCCATGAACCAAGTTTCTTCCATGAGTGTCCACCATACCTACCTATATGCGGTATTTACCTGCCGTTCCAAGTATATTTGCATGTGCCAAACTCTAGACCTTCAAATAATAATCTGTTTTGTATGCCCGAAATGCTCATGTAGCGACTAGGGGCTATCAGTATCTTCCATGCTAGGTGGGTTATTCTCACGATGAGTAGACTCCGCTCATCATTCACGAGAGAAATGGCTGGTAACTGGGATGCCCAGTCCCATGATCAAAGTATCAAAATGAAATCAAAAATAATTGCAAACAAAAAGTCCCCCAGGATTGATGTTAGTTGGAGGCACCCGTTGTTTCGGGCAAGCCATGGATTGATGATTGTTGGTGGAGGGGGAGTAAAAACTTTACCATTATGTTTGGGAACCGCCTATAATGTATGTAGTATGGAAGATATTGGGAACTCTTGGTTGTTATGTTGACAATGAAAGCATACCTCTCAAAAAAATCATATCTATTTCAAAATCGAGCTTTGGCACCTCTGCAAATCCCTGCTTCCCTCTGCGAAGGGCTATCTTTTACTTTTATGCAAGAGTCAGTAGTATTCCTTCTCATTCCTACCTACTCTTTAGTTGGCAAGCATCATGTGATGGAAAGATCTAAGCATATATGGCCATTCAAATATATTTGAGCATGAATTATTATTGTTGACATTACCCTTGAGGTAAAAGGTTGGGAGGCGAAACATTAAGCCCCTATCTTTCTCTGTGTTCGATGAATACTATTTGTTCTAAAAATATGATTTGAGTGGTAGCAATCATGGAAGACTAAATGATAGTTGAGTATGTGAAGTTTGCTGAATCAAAGCTCTGACATAGACTCTTCCTGAAAATAAGATGAATTGTAATTGTTTGGTGACTAATAACACGGTTTGTTAGTTCTCAAGAAAGTTTATGATCTATACTTTAACATGTGAATAGTTTGTTACTTGATCATGAGAAGTTCTATGAGATGAGCTACTGTTATGACATATAAATATGCTAGAAAAGGTGATTCAAATTATCATTGATCAAACTTGTGCACCTGCTAGCATTCACACTTCATAAATTATTTCTTTTATCATTTACCTACTCGAGGACGAGCAGGAATTAAGCTTGGGGATGCTGATACGTCTCCAACGTATCTATAATTTATGAAGCATTCATGCTATTATATTATCTGTTTTGGATGTTAATGGGCTTTATTAAACACTTTTATATTATTTTTGGGACTAACCTATTAACCGGAGGCCCAGCCCATATTGCTGTTTTCTTGCCTATTTCAGTGTTTCGGAGAAAGGGAATATCAAACGGAGTCCAAACGGAATGAAACCTTCGGGAGCGTTATTTTTGGAAAGGAAGCAATCCAGGGGACTTGGAGTACACGCAAAGGAAGCAACGAGGAAGCCACGAGGCAGGGAGGCGCGCCCACCTCCCCTGGGTGCGCCCCCCACCCTCGTGGGCCCCTCGTGGCTCCCCTGACTGACTTCTTTCGCCTATATATATATCCATATAGCCTATAAACATCGGGGACCAAGATAGATCGGGAGTTCCGCCACCGCAAGCCTCTGTAGCCACCAAAAACCAATCGGGACCCTATTCTGGCACCCTGCCGGAGGGGGGGATCCCTCACCGATGGCCATTTCATCATCCCGGCGCTCTCCATGACGAGGAGGGAGTAGTTCACCCTCGGGGATGATGGTATGTACCAGTAGCTATGTGTTTGATCTCTCTCTCTCGTGTTCTTGAGGTGATGCGATCTTGATGTATCGCGAGCTTTGCTATTATAGTTGGATCTTATGATGTTTCTCGCCCTCTACTCTCTTGTAATGGATTGAGTTTTCCATTTGAAGTTATCTTATCGGATTGAGTCTTTAAGGATTTGAGAACACTTGACGTATGTCTTGCCGTGCTTATCTGTGGTGACAATGGGATATTCACGTGATCTACTTGATGTATGTTTTGGTGATCAACTTGCGGGTTCAATGAGTCTATGCATAGGGGTTGGCACACGTTTTCGTCTTGACTCTCCGGTAGAAACTTTGGGGCACTCTTTGAAGTACTTTGTGCTGGTTGAATAGATGAATCTGAGATTGTGTGATGCATATCGTATAATCATACCCACGGATACTTGAGGTGACAATGGAGTAACTAGGTGACATTAGGGTTTTGGTTGATTTGTGTCTTAAGGTGTTATTCTAGTATGAACTCTATGATAGATTGAACGGAAACAATAGCTTCGTGTTATTTTACTACGGACTCTTGAATAGATCGAGCAGAAAGGATAACTTTGAGGTGGTTTGGTACCCTGTCATAATCTCTTCGTTTGTTCTCCGCTATTAGCGACTTTGGAGTGACTCTTTGGTGCATGTTGAGGGATAGTTATATGATCCAATTATGTTATTATTGTTGAGAGAACTTGCACTAGTGAAAGTATGAACCCTAGGCCTTGTTTCCTAGCATTGCAATACCGTTTACGCTCACTTTTATCGCTTGCTACCTTGCTGTTTTTATATTTTCAGATTACAAATACTCATATCTATCATCCATATTGCACTTGTATCACCATGTCTTCGCCGAACTGGTGCACCTATACAGTTTACCATTGTATTGGGTGTGTTGGGGACACAAGAGACTCTTTGTTATTTGGTTGCAGGGTTGCTTGAGTGAGACCATCTTCATCCTATGCCTCCCACGGATTGATAAACCTTAGGTCATCCACTTGAGGGAAATTTGCTAATGTCCTACAAACCTCTGCACTTGGAGGCCCAACAACGTCTACAAGAAGAATGTTGCGTAGTAGACATCATGTTTGCCGAGATCCCATGAATTGTGGATTTATGATCAGCTTATCTAAGAATATTATTTGAAATTCTCTGAATTCTTTTATTCATGATTTGATATCTTTGCAAGTCTCTTCGAACTATCGATTTGGTTTGGCCAACTAGATTGGTTTTTCTTGCAATGGGAGATGTGCTTAGCTTTGGGTTCAATCTTGCGGTGCTCGATCCTAGTGACAGAAGGGGAACCGACACGTATTGTATTGTTGCCATCGAGGATAAATAGATGGGGTTTTCATCATAATGTTTGAGTTAATTCCTCTACATCATGTCATCTTGCTTAAGGCGTTACTCCGTTCTTTATGAACTTAATACTCTAGATGCATGCTGGATAGCGGTCGATGTGTGGAGTAATAGTAGTAGATGCAGAATCATTTCGGTCTACTTGACACGGAAGTGATGCCTATATTCGTGATCATTGTCTTAGATATCGTCATAATTATGCGATTTTCTATCAATTGCTCGGCAGTAATTTGTTCACCCACCGTAATAATTTCTAACTTGAGAGAAGCCTCTAGTGAAACCTATTGCCCCCGGGTCTATTTTCCATCATATAACACTACTGCAGGATGCTGCTTACGCGACACTACGATTAGAGACCCTTCGACGAAACTGTGTGCGATGCCACAATCACAACCGGTGGTGTAAAAAAACCCTTAAAAAGGTGCAAAACGTTTGCGATGGAGGATGCATCAAACATGGTTCAGATTTTAGTTGCGTGTGTGATGCAGGGCATACGGTTCAGTTCAGTTAACCGTTTGCGATGAGGAGGAACAAAAGAAACGGGCAGCCAGATGGAGGTGTGTGCGATATACAACACATGGTTCACTCGGATGAACTGTTTGTGATTAGGCAACACAAAAGAAACGGTCAGCCAGATCAAGGTGTCTGCGATATACGGCATGCGGTTCACTCGGATGAACTGTTTATGTTCAGACAAGAGAACAGAAATGGTTCAATATAACAAGATGTGTGTGATACGCGGCAAACAGGTCTGTAATCAGAAATGTGTGCGAAGACCGTTATAACACAGACGGTTGCTGCTAATAAGATGTGTGTGCCGTGCGATGGGATTGCATACATAACAAGAACATATATATATATATAGACACACACACACACACACTTATAAGGACATGGTTGCATAACCAAATTAAACATCCACTTAAATAGGTGGCTACTACAACCATGGCATTTGCACACACCAAAGTAAACTATTACATGCATAATTGCATAGGTGGCTACTACACACATGACATTTTCACACACCAATAAAGTAAACTATATATTACATGCATGATTAACTAGCATAAACGATCATATGATCATCATCTACTTCTTCTGACGCTTGCTCTGCTTGTGGCTCGTTCCGGCCTCCTCGATTAGGGTAACGAGGCACTTACTGATGTCAACGACCTGCCTCTGCATCTCGTAGCATGTGTACATGCTCTTGGCCGCGAACCTGAGGTGAGGTTCATCCAGTTGCCGCATCCAGGCCCTGTGCCAGGATAGTGTCGGTGTCAAAACCGGCGGATCTCGGGTAGGGGGTCCCAAACTGTGCGTCTAGGGCTAATGGTAACAGGAGGCGGGGGACACAATGTTTACCCAGGTTCGGGCCCTCTCCATGGAGGTAATACCCTACTTCCTGCTTGATTGATCTTGATGATATGAGTATTACAAGAGTTGATCTACCACGAGATCGTAGAGGCTAAACCCTAGAAGCTAGCCTATGATTATGAATGTTGTTGTTGTTGGTCCTACGGACTAAACCCTCCGGTTTATATAGACCGGAGGGGGCTAGGGTTACACAGAGTCGGTTACAGAGAAGGAGATCTACATATCCGAATTGCCAGGCTTGCCTTCCATGCAAAGGAGAGTCCCATCCGGACACGGGACGAAGTCTTCAATCTTGTATCTTCATAGTCCAAAAGTCCGGCCAAAGTATATAGTCCGGCTGTCCGGATACCCCCTTATCCAGGACTCCCTCAGTAGCCCCTGAACCAGGCTTCAATGATGATGAGTCCGGTGCGCAGATTGTCTTCTACATTGCAAGGCGGGTTCCTTCTCCGAATATTCCATAGAAGATTGTGAACACGAGGATCATGTCCGGCTCTGCAAAACAAATTCCACATAACACCGTAGAGAGAATATATTTCACAAATCTAATCTGCTGACAACTTTTTATAGCATGACATCACGGCGCGGCCTGGTCATTATTCGAACCGTTTTTCTCAACCAGCTGCTGCACATTTCGCGAGGCGGTTTCATTGGCACGTCTTGTCGAAGCAGAGATCGTGTCCCCTTATCACGGGATTCTCATCAATACGGGCGTGGGTAACCCAACCGTGCCATTTAACATGATGGTTGGGGGAATGAGCGAGTTTTACGGGGCAAGCGGGGCGGCGCATGGTTTCTACCGCCTTTATAAAGAGATAAGGATTCATCTTTTCTCCGCTCATGCCTTCTTCCTCCTCTGCTCATCCATTTTCCCCTTGCTCAAGCTCCAGCGCTCAAGCCTTCTCCTTTCTCCGCAAAGTCATTCCAAGCATGTCCGGAGCCGGAGGCAAGTGGATGGCCTCCTCCGTTAAGGAGGTGGACATCACAAATCTTCGGGATGCCGGATACCAAGCCGAGGATATCGCGCACGGGCTTCCTACCGAGGGGAAAATCATCCCTACCTCGGAGCCTCAGGAGAGGGTTGTGTTTCTGTCTCACTTCGTCCGCGGACTGGGATTCCCGCTCCACCCATTTGTCCGCGGGCTCATGTTTTACTATGGGCTGGACTTCCATGATCTGGCCCCCAATTTCATCCTCAACATCTCGGCGTTTATCGTAGTGTGCGAGGCCTTCTGCTGCATTATGCCCCACTTCGGTCTATGGCTGAAGACCTTCAACGTGAAGCCGAAGGTGGTGGTGGGCCAGCAAGAAGAGTGTGGAGGCGCCATGGTGGGCAAGATGCCCAATGTCACTTGGCACGAAGGATCCTTTATGGAGACCGTAAAGGGGTGGCAATCGGGGTGGTTCGACATCACCGAGCCGTGCAACACCAACTGGGTAGCGGCCCCCGAATTCCGCTCCGGTGTTCCTATGCGGCTCACTTCTTGGAAAGAGAAGGGCCTAGCCTCGGGTTCATCGGTGCAGCTGACCAGACTCCAGACCTGTATCAAGAATATGAAAGGCAAGAAAATCAAGCTTGTCAATGTGGTCTAGCTCATGCTCTCCCGCCGGATCCTTCCGTGTCAAAGACGGGATTTCAATATGTGGGAGTTCGACCCTGCCGAACACCAGACGCTGCGAGAGCTCTTCGACACAATGCACGAAGATGTCTAGAAGGTACTGTTCAAGGCTTCCAAAGTACCACCACCCACGACCGAAGATCGCGGACTCAGCGCAAGGTGCTCCGCCAATTCGGTAAGTTTTTATATTCTGCAAGATGTGCCTTTTACCAGCACATCCGCGGGAGGAATCTAAACTTCCATGCCCATTCAAGGAGTAGGTAGCATTAGCCGAACAGATTGACTGTCCGGCTCCTCTGCCCGAAGGCCCAGCATCGGCTCTCTTAACAGAGATGCTGGTTCCGGCACCCTATGAGGCGCTGGAGAAGAAGAAGAAGACCGCGGGGACCAGGAAAGGTCCCCGGCGCATGGCTGTATCGGATTCATCATTCGAAGACGCCGAGGAAGAGGTAGCGGAAATCCCTCCCCCTGCTACCGGAGGGGAGAAGAAAAGGAAGGCCGCCCCATCTGGGGGGGCGAAGGGTCCAAGAAGGGAAAGACCCTCCCTCCAGACCACTCCACCACCGCCGCCTACAACGACGAGGAGTTGTTACCCAGGGACAAGCCCTTGGCAAAATCATAAGTGTCCGGACGCTATAATACTTCCGGTACGTATTGCTTTATCGCTTCTTATCATGTCAAATATGATTGTGCAGTCCGGCCAAATCCCACATCAACGGATCCTCCGCGGATGGGTCTTTGAGTCGGTCGACGATGAACAACGATTCGCTCCCGATGGCCACCTCCCCCCGGTATGCGGACGACACCGAGGTGCTGTCCCAGAGGATACCGGATCAGGGGAGATTATTCTGGAGACGCCCCAAGGCGAAATCCCAGACGCCGGGCACATGGGGGGGGGCAGACCCCCATGAATCCTGATAACGGGGGTCGCAGCCAGTTTGGCCCCCAGCCGGATACTGCGCCCGAACCTCTGACGGTTCCAGGTTCAGGCGGGCAGCCCCTCGTTAAGGAGGGCGAGCCACCTGTGCCGATGACCTCTATCCATCCAGAGGCATCGGACAACTTGTTGGAAGCGCTTCGTGGCGCTTCCATCGGCGAGGAGCACCGCACCATTATGAGTCCGGTGATTGAGAAGGTCTGATCCGCCAAAAATGGATTGATCGAAGCCTGCGCCAGCCTCCTAACAGGCTTCGAGGTAAGTAAATAAAATTATAAGAAAATATCACGGTGTAGACAGTAGCCCCTGATGCTCTGTTCGGTGTTCGGACAGAAAAACCGAACCGAGGATCAAATAATTATCCCATGTGTCTAATAGAGTACGTCTATGTGAATAACCAGGCGTCGCTGCTGGCCGCTGCCGCACGTACTGCGGAGGTCTTCAGACTAAAGCGGGACCTGGAGCGGACTGAAGAAGAGCTCGGGCTCGTCAAGAGGCAGCTCGAGGAGAACAATGGTACATAATACCCCGTCTATATATTAATAAAGAAGGAATGGTTGTAGCTCATGAAAATGTTATGAACTTTAATAGGGGCCACGACCGAAGTGGCGGCCCTTAAAAAGGCGCTATCCGAGGCCGAAAACAAAGCGGCCAAGGAGCGCGCCGAGCGCGAGAAGCAAGAGGCCCGCGTCGGCGAGGTCCAGCAAGAGCTCGAGGATTTTGTCAAAAAATTTGAGTCCTTGGAGCGTGAGTCGAAGACGCAAGAGTCCGAGCTTGCGAAGGCCCTCCAGAGCACACGAGACGCCAAGGCCGAAGCCCAAAAGTCCCTCTAGGAGATTGAGGCGGCCAATAAAATTGCGGTGGGTAAGGCATTCAATATGCAAAGCAAGCATGTGAAGGAGACTTTCCTTTTACTTACCCGAATTTGGAGCTCTCCAGGAGCATTCCCAGATCTGCCGTGCAGCATATCTGATGCCGCAGAGTTCTACCGGGCTGAAGAAGGGAGCTCGACGGAGAAGTTGTTCTGGTCCTAGTATATTGGGGCCGAACATCCGATGACTTTGAGCGACCGGCTGAGGCAACAGGTCGAACTTCACAAGGCGGTCGAACTGGGCATGAAGGACCTTATAGTCCGGATGTGGCCGGCCGAGCCCCTGCCCAGCAGCTACTTCAGCCTGGTTAAGCGGCTTGTGTCTGCCTGTCCGTGGCTCGAAGTCATAAAGCGGCCAGTCTGCATTGAAGGCGCGCGCAGTGCCTTCGCCCACGCAAAAGTGCACTGGGCGAAGACGGATGCCGAGAAGCTGGTGATGGAGGGGCCACCAAAGGGCAAGGAGCACCGCCGCCCCAAGAATTATTATGATAGTGTCCTGAAGGGCGCCTGCCTTGTGGCGGAGGAATGTGCTAAGGATGTAATATTCGAGTGAATGTACTCATTTGATCCTGTAATATGAAAACAAGTTCATTTGTGCCATGTAACGCTTGTTGATTTAAAATATTACCTTCAGTGCGGCCGCTTATAAAATCTAAAATTTGGCCAGTCGTCGGCTTCTGCCCCCATGTAACTAGTACCGGGGTGTTCGGGATGGAAACACTCTTTATCCAGATTTTTGGTCCTTTTGAGGAGGTGTTTAACGCAACGAACTAGGCAATCGGACTATACGGCTTGACCACTTTCACTTAGCCATAGAAGTCTACAATTTTAAATTTGGGCGTAGCCCTTGGTATTCGGAAGGCCGAACTTGGGGCGCTATACACGCCTAAATCGGACAAGGCCGATTCCTCGCCCGAAGCGGAAAAAATCTTTAAGGATTTGAGACCTCTCGAACAGCGACCGGCTCTCGCTGCATCATGACAGTCAGTTTTCGGCTTTCTCTACTGAGGTGCTCGCCCGGATGAACCGGGGCACAATCACAGTAGTTCTCCCGGTGGCACCTTAGCCGATAGAGCGGAACGTAAGGTATCAAAACACGGGAGCCGGGCAAACCCAGCATTTGACCAAAGACATGATTCGGAGCTGATGCATATAATGCTATAAGTTCGGGGTGCCGCACTGTCCAAAGTGTTCGGACTTTTCTTGCCGTGTTATGGGGTACACTGAAGCCCCTGGCGAACTGATCGTACCGAAGTGTACGGTTGCAAATTATAATAAATAAACAAACAAGGAAATAAATAAATAAATTTAATAATAAGCTGACGATGTACATTATTTTCCATTGCTATTTGAATAGTACGTCAATGCGTATGCATACGAGTAGTGCGATAAGCAAAATAGGACTATTTGACATGTCCTAGCCAAGAGCGAGCTACGTGCGGGCATGTAAAACAGGTATAGCGGTCGTTAGCAGAGACCACCTGGTAATTCCCTTGTATGTTAAAGCTTCTTGCCTCCTTGGCGTTTCCGTCCCGTGATGGGTCCAACGATCAGGTTATCGGAAGGGCCTTCAAAAAATAGGGACCTGAAAGAAAGAAAAAGGGTGAAGGTATACGGGTCCTGGGGCGGTTGAGCCGCATTGTGAGCCGTATTGTAGCTGTGCCTCTGCCTGTACCCATGGTATTTTAAGTGCGTAATTATGTACGCGCGGCATGAATTCCGCTGCTTGACTGGGACTGGGGCGGAGGCCGAATTGCTAGGCGAGCCCAGGACATGCCGGACGATCCTGTTGCAGAGTACTCTGGACTCGTTTAGCGGTGTCCGGGGGCTTTATGGCCGAACTGGAGGTTTGCCTAAGAAGGCTCCTCTGTGCTTCTGCTGGGAGGGCCGCGGTGTCCTCCTCTGTACGAAGGGAGCGCTCTGTGTTTCCATTGACTGGCATCTTGAGTTTGAGGTATGCATAATGTGGTACCGCATTGAATCTGGCAAATGCGGTTTGTCCGAGCAGTGCGTGGTAGCCACTGCGGAATGGGACGATATCGAAGATTAACTCCTTGCTTCGGAAGTTGTTCGGAGATCCGAAGACTACTTCTAATGTGATCGAGCCTGTGCAGCGAGCCTCTACACCTGGTATGACACCTTTAATGGTGGTTTTGGTGGGTTTGATCCTGGAGGGATCGATGCCCATTTTGCGCACTGTATCCTGATAGAGCAGGTTGAGGCTGCTGCCACCGTCCATGAGGACTCGTGTTAGGTGGAATCCGTCGATGATGGGGTCAAGGACCAATGCGGCCGAACCGCCATGGCGGATACTGGTAGGATGGTCCCTGCGATCAAAGGTGATTGGACAAGAAGACCATGGATTAAACTTTGGGGCGACTGTCTCCATCGCGTAGACATCCCTTAGTGCACGCTTCCCCTCCCGCTTGGGAATATGGGTGGCGTATATCATGTTCACCGTTTTCACATGGGGGGATTTCTTCTGTCCTCCTATGTTCGGCAGTCGGGGCCCCTCGTCGTCATCACTATGTGGCCCCTTTTCCTTGTTTCCGGCATTCAACTAGCCGGCCTGTTTGAACACCCATCATTCTCCGTGGTGTGGTTGGCTGGTTTATCGGGGGTGCCGTGAATTTGACACGAGCGATCGAGTATGTGGTCCAGATTGGACGGGCCCAGACTGTTTCTTTTGAATGGCTTCTTCCGCTGACCGGACTTATAGCCACTGATTCCGGCATTGACGGCCGTGTCTGCGGCATTATCCCCATTTTTGTGACGCTTGTGTTTGTTGCGCCGGGGCTTGCCGCTGCTATCTTTGGCCTCTGATGTGCCAGGATTGCTTGCTATATTGCTACTACGAGCCAACCAGCTATCCTCGCCCACACAAAAGCGGGTGATGAGTGTCGTGAGGGCTGCCATGGACTTCGGCTTTTCTTGGCCGAGGTGTCGGGCAAGCCACTCGTCGCGGATGATATGCTTAAAGGCCGCTAGGGCTTCGGCATCCGGACAATCGACAATTTGGTTCTTTTTGGTTAAGAACCGAGTCCAGAATTTCCTGGCTGACTCTCCGGGTTGTTGAGTAATGTGACTTAAATCGTCAGCGTTCGGAGGACGCACATAAGTGCCCTGGAAGTTATCCAGGAACGCGTCTTCCAGGTTCTCCCAACTTCCAATGGAGTTTGCCGGCAAACTGTTCAGCCAATGCCGAGCCGGTCCCTTGAGTTTTAGTGGGAGGTACTTGATGGCATGTAGATCATCGCCGCAGGCCATGTGAATGTGGAGAAGGAAATCTTCGATCCATACCGCGGGATCTGTTGTCCCATCATATGATTCTATGTTTACGGGTTTAAACCCTTTTGGGAACTCATGGTCCATTACTTCGTCAGTGAAGCATAAGGGGTGTGCGGCGCTTCTATGCCGGGCTATATCACGACGCATTTCAAGTGAAGCTGGGCGGTTGTATTCGGCCTGGCCGGATTTATATTTGGTGTATCCGGCGTGGTGATCATCGGCAAGTGTTGGTGCGCGCCCCCGCAATCCGTAGATCAATCTTGACTACCCTGCTTTGTTTTCCAACACATCTCGCAGGTCTTGCGTATAGCCCCTGGCCTTCGTGTTTTTGTTTGACTGGGTGCGGGGTGCGGGCTGGTGTTTGGGCTGATATGCTTTATCCCGGCCACGTGGTGGCTGATCAGCCACGTCCTGCTCTAGCGCCTCCTCCTAAAATTGAGGTAACAACTTGCGCTTTGGGTAACTTTTTGTTGGGCACTCGAGTCCATATTCCTCGGCTGCCAAGACCTCGGTCCATCTATCAGTTAGCAGATCCTGATCAGCTTGAAGCTGCTGCTTTTTCTTCAGGCTCTTTGCAGTGGCTATAAGCCGGCGCTTGAAGCGCTCCTGCTCGACGGGATCCTCAGGCACGATGAATTCGTCGTTGCTGAGGCTCACCTCGTCTTCGGAGAGGGGCATGTAATTATCATCCTCCAAGTCTCCATCCGTTGCCTGTTCATCGGGGCTATCTTGCCCATCTTCCCGTTCGGCCTGCTCGAAGTCTGGCCCGGCGGGGTTGTTTTCGTCTTTGGCACCATCCGGAGCGTTATTGTCTCCTATGCCGGTATCACTATTTTTGCCATGGCGAGGCTTAGAGCGGCGCCTATGACGCCGGTGCCTAGATTGCTTCTCAAGGGGATTATCCTCCGTTGCCTCATCGCCATTGCCTTCTTTGGGTGTTTCCACCATATATATGTCGTATGATGAGGTGGCTGTCCAGCGCCCTATGGGCGGTGGTTCCTGTTTTTCTCTGGCATCGTCGTCCATGCCGTCGTTGTCTTCGGAGTCGAAGTCAAGCATGTCGGTTACGTCATCAACAGTGGCTATTAAGTGGGTGGTGGGTGGGCAACGAATTTCTTCGTTTTCCGCTTCCCAATCGAGCTGGACATAGTTCGGCCGCGAGTCTCCTGACAGGCAGAGAGATCTCAATGAATTTAGCATGTCGCCCAAGGGCGAGTGCTGAAAGATATCCGTGGAGGTAAACTCCATGATCGGTGCCCAATCAGATTCTATAGGCACGGATGCACGCGGTTCAACGCATATGGTCGGAAACGAGTCCGAGGATCCGATGACACGGCCCTCATCGAAGGTGAAGTCTGTGTTCGGCTCCATCGCCGATGAGTGTGCGGCCTCCGTGGCGGGGTCCATCCACCCGTCCTCGGATGGCATGTCCTGCTCCGGATTGAGAGCCGGGGCAGCCGCAGGCGCGATCTCACGAACAACGCCTGATGGCAGATCTAAGTCATGCTCATCGTGACTGGTCGGCGCACCTGCCATGGGCTCAAATCCGTCGAAGATCAAGTCTCCGCGGATGTCGGCCGTATAGTTCAAGTTTCCAAACCTGACCTGATGGCCAGGGGCGTAGCTGTCGATCTGCTCCAGATGGCCAAGCGAGTGGGCCCATAGTGTGAAGCCGCCGAATACGAAGATCTGTCCGGGGAGGAAAACGTCACCCTGGATCGCATCGTTGTAGACGATACAGTGGAACTCTCAATGAAAGCGCCAATGTCGGTGTCAAAACCGGCGGATCTCGGGTAGGGGGTCCCAAACTGTGCATCTAGGGCTAATGGTAATAGGAGGCGGGGGACACAATGTTTACCCACGTTCGGGCCCTCTCGATGGAGGTAATACCCTACTTCCTGCTTGATTGATCTTGATGATATGAGTATTACAAGAGTTGATCTACCACGAGATCGTAGAGGCTAAACCCTAGAAGCTAGCCTATGATTATGATTGTTGTTGGTCCTACGGACTAAACCCTCCGGTTTATATAGACACCGGAGGGGGCTAGGGTTACACAGAGTCGGTTACAGAGAAGGAGATCTACATATCCGAATCGCTAGGCTTGCCTTCCACGCAAAGGAGAGTCCCATCCGGACACAGGACGAACTCTTCAATCTTGTATCTTCATAGTCCAATAGTCCGGCCAAAGTATATAGTCCGGTTGTCCGGATACACCCTTATCCAGGACTCCCTTAGATAGGGTACTTGTTATCTGGGCATCCTGCTTCATCCTTTCGTAGTAGGGGTCGATGATGGCCGAGGCGAGTTCGACCAGGGAGTCCTTCTTCATGCTGCCCCAGACCCTGTAGTAGTCACGGATTTCGACAAGGTTCTTGCAAGCCAAGCCCTTAACACTGAGCGCTTTTACATCGTCTTTGGTTTCCACCGTGGTGAAGTTGTAGTCGGTGCTGTTGACAAACCTGTTGAAACGGTCGCAAGGCTCTGTGGCCATGCAGCAGTGGTAGATGAGGACATGATGGTGCACGCACAACTGGGCGACGGCAACCTTCTGATCTATGCCGGGACGACGGGAGGTGTACTGGAGGTCGATGCCGACCACCTTGTACTTGTCTCGAGCAAGCAACTGCTCAACGCTGTTGATGTAGTCGTCCACCACAGCCGGGTCGATGGTGTACACCACCGAGAGATCCGTCTCCCTCGCGTGGGTCTCCACTCTATGCTCGCCGAACTCCATTGGAGCGCCGCTAGACATCCCCTCTCTATGTGTCGTCGTGGGTGTGCTTGTTGTGTTGTGCGGCGCTATCGAAAGGTTGAAGAGACTAAGGTTATAATGGCTGCGGGAATTAAAGGGGAAGCCGGACGGCCAGGAATATCGGCAGGCCCTGATGGCAGTTCTAATTTGCAGCTCGTAACTCCTTCATGCTGCACGTAACTGCATCGCGTGTCAACGCGCTCGTCGCAACCGCATGGATATGGGCCCCCGACGTGATCGTGCGCACGCCCAACCGCTGGCAGAGCGCACGCGGAGGGACGCGAGCAGAGTGCTCCGCGATCGCCTCAATGGCGAGCAACCATATATATATGCATATATCAGTTGAACACGCAAGGAAAAGATGTCCACAAGCCGAGCGCGCCAACGGACGCGAGCAAAGCGTGCCGCGGTGCCCAACGGTGAGCACAGCGCGCTGCGGTGCCTAACGGCGGGATAGACCTTCATTCATGCCAATCAACATGTGTTCAAAAAACAAAAATTATCAAAAAGTAACGAGATAGACACTGGCAGCACAACTTATAAATTGACGGATGGAGTACTAGTTATAATGATGCATATAATTAAGCAAAGGGATCCCACATGTCTGTATTGACTGGAACGAGAATGCAATAGCGCAATAAGAATTAAGGCCACGATGATGCGATCGGAGTGGTGGTTACAGGAGGCAAGAAGAAATATGCATCCATCAACGTACGACCTCCTCCTCCTCAACTCAGTGCGCCGAGCCACCGACCGGCAGCTAAGGAGTGGCGGCTTTTGTGGCGAGGTCAAGGTGCTTCTCAGCAAAGGCATCCAAGGCTTCCTGCCGGCTGAAGAAGGCCAACGTCGTAGCGTCCTCACTGGCCTTGTAGATACCCATGTACACAATTTGCTCATACACATGGATGTGTGGTCGACGGATTCTTGTAGGGTGAGGCACCTCACGACGAGCACGACCTCCAGGTGGACATTCTTCATGGCGTCGGCGGGCAGTCGGAGGGCCACCAGTGCTTGAAAGAGGTTCCGACCATGGAGGCCGATTAGGGTGGCAGGCAATGAGGAGCCCAGGCGCGCGGGCTGGAGGAGTACGACGATGTCGTCCGCGAGCTTCTTGACGATGGTGAACCTGTTGGTGGTGCGAACGATCATCTGGTCCAACTGAGAGTCGTAGCTGGTGTCGACGGCGGCCATCGACCAGCCGGTCGCCAACACCGTCTGGAGATGATCCACGGTGGCATGCCATAGGCCGGCGTCATGGACCATCTGGCACAGCCGCTGGCCGCTCGCGCGCATCGCCACCATGGGTCTGGAGTCAGCACTTTTGCGCTTATTAGTGTAGGTGCTTAGGCAAATGCTTAGGTGTGTACGATGTGGTAGATGCATTGGAATGGAGGGGCGCCTTTATATGAGTGCAAACTGCATTGCATTCACATCTTGTAGCCTCTTTTCCCGGTCCTCCTCCCATTACTTCCCTCATGCATTCACACGATGCTAATTGAAGGAGGATGCATCATTGGACGTTCAACATTTCGGGAACCGCGCCGCCCGCTGTCAAATCAACGGTGCCATGGAGCATGTGCATGTAGTTCAAATTTGAATTATGCATTATAAATGCATTGAAAACTCAGTTAATGCATAAAAATTAGATTGTGCTAGTGATTTTAGTTGCAAAAATTAGATAGTGCTAGTGATTTTTAGCTGCATATTTTGACAAATCGCAATGTTACAAGGATTGACAAATGGCAATGTTACTAGATGAACAAATGTCAATCTTTCTAGCTTGACAAATGGCAACATACCCAATATGTGAGCTGCAAATTTTACCAAATTGTTTGTACGTGGTTGCACACGGGTCATCCAAAACAACCGTTTCCGTTGAAGAGACGCACAAATCCTACGCTGCGAATTTTCCCTCGACTTAAGGGGAAGACCATAGCTCTCACTTTGCATACGGGTGTTCTATCTAAAACGTTTGCGATCAAGAGCTACAGAAATCCTGCTCCGCACATTTTCTCTTGCCTTCCTGGGCAAGCTGTCGGTTTGCATACGTGTGTTCTAACTAAAACATTTGCGATCAAGAGCTGTACAAATCTTGCTCGGCACATTTTCCCTTGGGTTCCTGGGGAAGTTATTGGTTTTCCATACGGGTGTTCTAAGTAAAACATTTGCGATGAGTGTTTTATATTTAAAAACCGTATTAAACTGCGGCTTGGGCGCCATTAATGTAGAGGATGCGAGCAAGGCGGGCGGCCATGGAAGTCAAAGGGCTCGCTTCCCGGTGAGCCTGCATGGCGTACAGCTCGCACGCTTCCCGTTGAGCCTCCTCATTGGAGTACAGCTCGCAGGCCTCCCGTTTAGTCAAGCACTCAAGCAACTGTCCGCACGACAACTCCTAGCCATTAAAAGAGTGAGGCGTGGCGTCACGTGAATGGTTTACAGAACGCACACAATTTCAATTATACAAAACGTTTGAGATGTTACAATGGCAGCTATTTGTTTCAAAATGCCTTTGTTGGTTGTTATTCGAGTGCGCCTTCTCTCAAAATGGACACACAAAATACCACAACATGACGGGTGCCATTCCATGATAGCATGCCAAGTTTCATGAATTTCAGATGAGTTTTGGATTTACTAGAATTTAAAAACAAAGTATCTCAACGTTTTGCCGGCAATCAACAGTGCCCTGGAGTTTGAAATTCATTCACATTTCTTGCATGGGACCTAAGCATGCACCAAAGGACACAGATTTGATTTTTCAACCAATTTATATGCACTGGAGCATGTGCATGTAGTTCAAATGTGAATTATGCGCATAAAATGCCTAGAAAACCCAGTTAATGTATAAAAATGTCCAAACGAACCCCGAAAAATCCCAAAATTGAACACAGCACTCCTGTTGTTTTATGTTGACACTAGAAAAATTTTGAAAGCAATAAGAGGCAATGGATATCGTTTCGTCCCCAAAGGTGGCACGTTCCCTACCGAAACCATCACGCTTGTTGTGAGAAGATCTGGTTTGTGAGAAACTTATACCCAAACCTGCCCCTAAATGGCACAACATTTTTACCACGACATGTTGATGCCGCTCCATGATAGCATGCCAAGTTTCATGAATTTCAGATGAGTTTTGGATTTACTAGAATTGAAAAACCAGGTATCTCAATATTTGAGGCCGAGTGATGGTGGCAGGGTGTTTGAAATTCATTCCCATTTCTTGCATGGGACCTAAGCATGCAACCAAGGACACAAATTTGATTTTTCAACTAGTTTATATGCACAGGAGCATGTGCATGTAGTTCAAATTTGAATTATGCACATAAAATGCCTGGAAAACCCAGTTAATGTATAAAAATGTCCAAACGAATCCCGAAAAATTCCAAAATTAAACACAACACTCATGTTGTTCTATGTTGACACTAGAATTTTTTTAAAAGCAATAAGAGGCAACGAATATCGTTTCGTCCCCAAAGGTGGCACATAACCATCACGCTTGTTGTGAGAAGCTCTCGTATGTGAGAAGCTTATACCCGAACCTACCACAAATGGGACAAAAACTTTACCACGGCATGTTGATGCCGCTCCATGATAGCATGCCAAGTTTCATGAATTTCAGACGAGTTTTGGATTTACTAGAATTAAAAAACCAGGTATCTCAATGTTTGTGGCCGAGTGACGGTTGCAGGGTGTTTGAAATTGATTCCCATTTCTTGCATGGGACCTAAGCATGCAACCAAGGACACATATTTGATTTTACAACCAGTTTATATGCACTGGAGCATGTCCATATAGTTCAAATTTGAATTATGTGCATAAAATGCCTGGAAAACCCAGTTAATGTATAAAAATGTCCAAACGAACCCCGAAAAATTCCAAAATTAAGCACAACACTCCTGTTGTTCTATGTTGACACTGGAATTTTTTTGAAAGCAATAAGAGGCAACAGATATTGTTTCATCCCTAAAGGTTGCAAGTTCCCTACCGAAAACATCACGCTTGTTGTGGGAAGCTCTGGTTTGTGAGAAGCTTATACCCAAACCTGCCCCAAATGGGACAAATAATTTACCACGGCATGTTGATGCCGCTCCATGTAGCATGCCAAGTTTCATAAATTTCAAACAAGTTTTGGATTTACTAGAATTTAAAAACCAGGTACCTCAATGTTTGAGGCCGAGTGACGGTGGCACGGTGTTTGAAATTCATTCCCATTTCTTGTATGGGACCTAAGCATGCAACCAAGGACACATATTTGATTTTTCAACCAGTTTATATGCACTTGAGCATGTGCATGTAGTTCAAATTTGAATTATGCACATAAAATGCCTGGAAAACACAGTTAATGTATAAAAATGTCCAAACGAACCCCGAAAAATTCCAAAACTAAACACAAGACTCCTGTTGTTCTATGTTGACACTAGACAAAATTTGAAAGCAATAAGAGGCAACGGATATCGTTTCGTCACCAAAGGTGGTACGTTCCCTACGGAAACCATCACGCTTGTTGTGACAAGCTCTGGGTTGTGGGAAGCTTATACCCAAACCTGCCCCATATGGGACAAAATTTACCACCGCATGTTGATGCCGCTCCATGATAGCATGCCAAGTTTCATGAATTTCAGACGAGTTTTGGATTTACTAGAATTAAAAAACCAGGTATCTCAATGTTTGCGACCGAGTGACGGTGGCGGGGTGTTTGAAATTCATTCCCATTTCTTGCATGGGACCTAAGCATGCAACCAAGGACACATATTTGATTTTTCAACCAGTTTATATGCACTGAAGCATGTGCATGTAGTTCAAATTTGAATTATGCGCTTAAAATGCCTGGAAAAACCAGTTAATGTATAAAAATGTCCAAACAAACCCCAAAAAATTCCAGAATTAAACACAACACTCTGTTGTTCTATGTTGACACTGGAAAATTATTGAAAGTAATAAGAGGCAACGGATATCGTTTCATCCCCAAAGGTGGCACGTTTCCTACCGAAACCATCACGCTTGTTGTGAGAAGCTCTGGTTTGTGAGAAGCTTATTCCCAAACCTGCCCAAAATGGGACAAAAAAATTACCATGGCATGTTGATGCCGCTCCATGATAGCATGCCAAGTTTCATGAATTTTAGACGAGTTTTGGATTTACTGGAATTTAAAAATCAAGTATCTCAATGTTTGAGGCCGAGTGACGGTGGCAGGGTGTTTGAAATTCATTCCCATTTCTTGCATGGGACCCAAGCATGCAACCAAGGACACAGATTTGATTTTTCAACCAGTTTATATGCACTTGAGCATGTGCATATAGTTCAAATTTGAATTATGCACATAAAACGCTTGGAAAACCAAGTTAATGTATACAAATGTCCAAATGAACCCCGAAAAATTCCAAAATTAAACACAACACTCATGTTGTTCTATGTTGACACTAGAAAAAATTTGAAAGCAATAAGAGGCAACGGATATCATTTCGTCCCCAAAGGTGGCACGTTCCCTACCAAAACCATCATGTTTGTTGTGAGAAGCTCTGGTTTGTGAGAAGCTTATACCCAAACCTGCCCCAAATAGGACAAAAATTTTACCACGGCATGTTGTGCCGCTCCATGATAGCATGCCAAGTTTCATGAATTTCAGACGAGTTTTGGATTTACTAGAATTAAAAACCAGGTATCTCAATGTTTGCGGCCGAGTGATGGTGGTAGGGTGTTTGACATTCCATCCCATTTCTTGCATGGGACCTAAGCATGCAACCAAGGACACATATTTGATTTTCCAACAAGTTTATCTGCATGGAGCATGTGCATGTAGTTCAAATTTGAATTATGCACCTGAAATGCCTACGAAACCAAGTTAATGTATAAAAACGTCCAAACGAACCCTGAATAATTCCAATTTTTTGACGACACACTTATAGTTGCATGTTCACTACAGATAAAAGTTCTAGCAATTCAAACACCATCCTTTGCAGCTGTGACCCCACTACGTAATTCAAATCAAGACGAAAAATCAAGTAGATCGCACACGGTTTATTATCACCAACCGTGTGAGCTGCGGCACAAAATATCTTGGAGCACCGTCGGTGTATAGTATGCCTATAGCTTACGCGAGAAGGTACGTCGGCTACAGTCCACAGCCAGCGTGTCAAGCACACTAGCTCACTCCCCAAATATCATTTCACTGTTCAATCGTCGCCGGTGAAAGTTGGGGACGTGGACCCGCATCGTGAGGGCAACTTCGGCGGCCCACTCCGGCGAGAGCGCGGCTGCAGCCGCCAGGCGCGTGCTAACAAGCTTCGTGAGGGCGACCGCAATCTGCGTCCGGGCGGCCAAGGCAGCCCAAACGGCCGCTGTTGCTTCTCAGGCGGTGGCAGCAGGATCTACCTCGGGGATAGCAACTGGCGAGAGCGGCACAGCAGCTGTCCATTCTGCTGCTGCGGCCTTAGCCCTGATGGAGGCCGCCCACCACCATGTCGAGTTCGTCCACGCCCAGCTCGGGGCGGTCACCGCACAAATCAAAGGAAGCTTCTCCGACAACGGTCGGCAACCCACGGCCGAAGAGTTGGCAATCGCCGAGAGAGTTCGAGCAGCCATCCATTCCTGCACGGCATACCTTGCCACGACGGAGCCTGCCAAAGCCCAGACTGCGGCCGCCCACGCCCACCTCATGGCGGCCTATTCCAAAGATATGGCGGACGCGGATGGGGAGATGCTTGCCGAGTATGGTGCGATGGATGCCATGGAGCACCTTCCCCAGGAGACCGTCGAGCGCGAGCTGGACATGGACGCGGCGGCAGAGATCGACGAGCACCAGCCGTAGTAGTACTCTTTGTTTTGTTTAATTAAGAGCCTCGGTCTTTAATTTGTTAGAGTAATGTTTAGGTCAGCTTGCTCTGTTTAGTTGTTGAACTTGCTCGATTAAAAAGTGTGGGTGTGCTGTAGTCTCCTTTATGTACCCAAATTATGCAATGACGTGGATGGCCACTGTAACCAGGGAAATTCGAACCAAATTTTTTGACGTTCAAACTCATCACACATGGGTTAAGCTATCTGAATCGTTTGTGAGGTTCACATATCGTACATATGACCGTGTCTGAAGACACTTTGTGCGCCAGTTTTTTCGCTGAAGCGATTCCAAATTTTTGGCTTCCGCGGAAATATCTACCTCCCCCCCCCTTACCAAAAGCCACATTTCCCCTGTTTCCGCCTTCCTTTCCAAGTTGAAACCTTCACTCCTTGCTTGCATTGCCGCCTCCTCGTCGGCGACCCTCCTTCACGCTGCTCGGCCTCGTCTATCCAGGCAGGTAATCCACACCCGACCCCCATCCTCCTCCTTCGTGCACATCCCACATGCCCCGACCGCCAGCGCGAGCGCGACACCTTCCACCCAAATCATCGACCTCTCCACCAAATAAGCGCCGCCCTTAGCCATGGTGCACGCAGTATAGCCAGGATCTCAAGGAGCATTTGGCACCGGAGAAGCAAATCGCGGTCGCACGTGCGGATGAGGTCGCGATGGCTGCCATTCGTGCCGACCCCCGGATCATGGAGGAGCACCTTGCCATTTTCTAGCTACGCCGGTTAAGCATGCTCAGTTTACCCGTTGCGTGTGCTGCTCCTGCCTTTCCTTCACAAATTCTAGTGAATTGTGCTATCTAATTTTACCATCCAATCTGTTGCTCTAGTGTATATGTTCTATATGTCGTGCAGTGTGGTGCTGTCATTGGGAGTATTCAATATTTTTGGCGTAATAGGAGGTACTTGCTTGCGTGCGGCCATGGACCATGTGGGTCCCAACTGTCAGCCTCTCCATGTACATCCCTCTTCTGATGTTGTCGTTTGTTGACAACGTTGACCACGCCATGCCAAGAACACCAGCGCGATGGACGACGGCGAGACCCAGGAAGGGAATGTGACCCAGAGGCGGTGAAGCCACAGTAGTGGAGGGATGTGGGTGAGTAGAGGGATGCCCTGGCCAGCGGTGGGAGTAGTAGGGGGCGGTGAGGCCTGCGCAGCAGCACAGCCGACCCCGGGAGGCGGGAGCAGGTTGTCCCACCGGCGCTGGATTTGGCGGGTGGAGCAAGAAGATTAGAGATTGAAGAAGCACGACGGCCGTTGGATTGAAATCCAACGATTACGTCTGCTAGAATCGTCTGTTGATGTATATAATAAGTAAAAAATCTTGCATAGGCGTCAACTTAATATGCCTACAAGTCAGACCATTCCCTAATTTTTTAATAATTTACAACTCATTGCAACTTCTTATGAAATTTATTCCAGTCCTTTTTTTGTTGGCTAGGGCCAGGGCTAAAAATTTAAACGAAATTTCGCATATTTCTGTGGGGTCCAAACTATTTTTAATACCGAAATGTCAAGCCAGATTTAAAGTACTTTGAAGATATATTTAAATTAGGTTAAAGCCTAGTGAAATTGGAATCTGAAAATGTGAATTTTTTTTAGAAATTATAAAGTAATTGCCAATTTGTCGTCTATTTTTTATATTTACAGCTCATTTCATATTACTTTCAAGATTTGCAGCTGTCTTGAAAGAGTTGCAGCCCATGAGGGCGTAGAAAAATAAGTAGGCCTGGATTGGGTATTCTTCAAAAAAATAAACTAGGCTCATTTCCACAAAGAAAAAATAGCTGGGCTGGTCATGTGGTGAACGTAAAATATAAGCCTGGGCTAGGCGGGCCAGAGCCTAGTTGAAACCCTGCTCCGTCTCAACAATAACAAAAAAGATAATACTGCTCGAGCAGCTACGTCCCAGGTGTCAGCCGATCTTGTGCTATTCTCTTGTCTATTGACTATATACGCTGACAATGTCGTGGGTCCCAGACGTCAGCAAACCACTAGGAGGAAGCATTTCCTTTTTCTATATGCTGACAATGGAGTATATATAACAAAAATGAGGAACTTCCTTGCGTACGGCCATGGACATGGTGGGCCCCTACTGTCAACCTCTCCATGTACAGTCCTCTCCCGATTCCTCTTGTTTGTTGACCATGTTGACAACACGAGAGGGCGGCGCTGCAGCGAGGGCACCAAAGCGCGCGGAGGACGACGGCGAGGCCTCGGACGTCGGCGTTAACGATTTAGGAGACGGTGGGGCGGCGATGCATGCGCTGAGGCGCAGCCAGCCGTGGGAGGCGGAAGCAGGCGGCCCCGCTGGCGCTGGTTTGGTTTTGGCGGCTGGAGGAAGACAGGACCGAAGAAACACAACATACTGTAAAAGCACCAGGAGTACTTAACAACCTTATCTGAAACCAGCAGGGGCACTTAACAACCATAGCTGAAAGCAGTTTGAGTACTTATAAAGGTTCAACCGTACAAAGCACGCCTCGAACAGTGCTACTTTGCGTACATTTAACCAAGGGTGAGGCTACCAAGCCCCACGACAAGACCCAAGCGCCACCCCGCGCATCCACAATCTTCTGGAAGCGGCTTCATCTCACAATGTGGTTAATAAACAGGATATTTGCTTTAGAGCCATGGAAAAGCATGAACATAACCTTCTGTCCTATTCTCCAAGATGGACGGGCCTTCATTATTTCAGGCCACCCATGAATAAGTATATTTTCACCTCCAAGGGGAATGGAGTAGGTCGACATAAACATCATGTTGTGACCAAGCGCAAGTCTGACACGACCATGGTCAGGCATCTGTATAGGAACAATAGAACTGGGCAGTTTCTGTTTCAAGAAGATCACAACTGTAAAACTGTGTATAAGCAAGAGTTTATGAACAACATATATAATAGAAAACAACTCGTACCATAAGTTTCTCGACACAGTCGGACCTGTTCAACGTGTGCAGCAGTGGTACACATAACCCACGTGGCCTTGCACCATTGAAACGCCCCACAAGGACCTCAAGACGATCAATAAAGTGTGGGAACTTGTGGATGTCGTCCCAGTCAACTTCAGTGCCATCAGTAATAGTCGAGTTCTTATAGAATAACAAATGAGTAGACTGCTTAACTTTGAAATAACCTACACACTACCAAAAAAAGACACATCCGTGACATTTTGGGCCGAACGAATTTTTTTGTTGTCATGCTTATGACACTTCTTTGACGATAATTGTGACAAAACCCGGTATCATCATAGATGTGGTGGGCTCCTACTTCTATGACAAAAAATCATGACAGAAAATGGGCTTTTCATATTGGGCGGGCTGGTGACGCAGCTGCATGACATTCTTTGGGCCGTCCATGATGGACAAAACCGTGGTAGAAGCGAGAGTGAGGAAAATATCAGGGAGTTCCCGGTTACGGTGGGTGGTCGGGGGCCGAGCGATGTGCGTTTCCCTCGTACACGTACGCGCGTGGGTGCGAGGCGTTGGGCTCTAACTGAACCCGAGCGAGGCGTTCACCTACAGAACCCGAGCGATTGCACTGCAGGCTACGCGTTACTGAAGCCGAGCGGTCCATCGATGGTTGTTAGCTGAACCAGATCGAGCGATTCCTTCGCTACTGCTACTAACTGAAGCCGGTCGATGCTGCCTATGGATGAAAAGTGAGTGTTGTTGGGGGGGGTTGGATGAACTGTTCCCGGTGGGGGGTTGGATGAACAAGACCCCGTGGTAGTAGAGGTCGTTGCCGCTGGATGAACAGGACCCCGATCAATCGACCCGGTTGGGGGTGGATGAACATGACCCCGTGGAGGGCTCGATGAACAGGACGACCCCGTGGAGGGCTGGTTGAACAGTAGCTGGTGGAGGGCTGGATGAAGAGTAGCCCATGGAGGGGTGGTTGAACAGGACCCCGTGGAGAGGGCTGGTTGAACAGTAGTCGGTGGAGGAGCGGTGGAGGCTGGATGAACAGGAGCCCGTGGATGAACAGTCGCAGGTGGAGGCCGGAGGAGGTCGACGGTGGATGAATAGTAGCCCATGGAGGCTGGAGGAGGTCGACGGTGGAGATGAACAGTATCCCGTGGAGTCCCATTTTGTGGTACTCCACACCCCTCCCGATGAACAGGACCCCCGTTTCGACTGTAGCGCTCCAACACAAGTCCGTTTCCTAAGTTTTGCGGTATGTCACACCCCTCCCGATCAACAGGACCCCGTTTCGACCGTAGGAGGTCCAAGAGAAGTCCATTTCCTCTGTTTTGCGGTACGCCAGACCCCTCCCGATGAATAGGATCCCGTTTCGACCGTGGCCGGTCGAACACAAGGCTGTTTCCTCCGTTCTGCGGTACGCCAGGCCTCGTGTTGATCGGCTGTTTCGTCCAAGCCGGTTGGCTCCCAATGAACACGACGTGTTCCGTTGCCTCCCGGTGAACATGACGACGCAGTTTCTCCGTTCTGACCCAGCCATGTACATGAGACCTGGCCGTACGTATGCGCGAGTAGGCGTTCGAGACCCCGCCCGTATGTACGTATGTGGCCGTATTTACTTTCTTGCACCCTGGCCGTTGTACGTACGTGTACACGATATTAACAGGATTGCGTGACATGCTGCGTGCGTGCCTCTACTACGACACGTGCCCTTCCTTACACGGCCACGGTTCATCGCTGCAGCCTGCAGACAGACCGATCGACCAGTATGTACGTACACGTTCGCGACTAGAATGATAACGCTGCGTATGCTTCGACCAGGTGGGTCCCGACTGTCAGGCACTTCCTTACGTGCGAATGTAGCTGGTGGGTCCCAGCAGTTAGGGGGAAACGAAAATCCTGGTGCTTGTGTACAAAAGCCCAGTTGAAACCCTGCTCCGTCTCAACAATAACAAAAAAGATAATACTGCTCGAGCAGCTACGTCCCAGGTGTCAGCCGATCTTGTGCTATTCTCTTGTCTATTGACTATATACGCTGACAATGTCGTGGGTCCCAGACGTCAGGAAACCACTAGGAGGAAGCATTTCCTTTTTCTATACGCTGACAATGGAGTATATATCACAAAAAATGAGGAACTTCCTTGCGTACGACCATGGACATGGTGGGCCCCTACTGTCATCCTCTCCACGTATAGTCCTCTCCCGATTCCTCTTGTTGTTGACCATGTTGACAACACGAGAGGGCGGCGCTGCAGTGAGGGCACCAAAGCGCGCGGAGGACGACGACGTCCTCGGACGTCGGCGTTAACGATTTAGGAGACGGTGGGGCGCGTGCGCTGAGGCGCAGCCAGCCGTGGGAGGCGGAAGCAGGCGGCCCCGCTGGCGCTGGTTTGGTTTTGGTGGCTGCAGGAAGACAGGACCGAAAAACACAACATACTGTAAAAGCACCAGGAGTACTTAACAACCTTAACTGAAACCAGCAGGGGCACTTAACAACCATAGTTGAAAGCAGTATGAGTACTTATACAGGTTCAACCATACAAAGCATGCCTCGAACAGTGCTACTTTGCCTACATTTAACCAAGGGTGAGGCCACCAAGCCCCACGACAAGACCCAGGCGCCACCCCGCGCATCCACAAGCTTCTAGAAGCGGCTTCATCTCGCAATGTGGTCAATAAACAGGATATTCGATTTAGAGCCATGGAAAAGCATGAACATAACCTTCTGTCCTGTTCTCCAAGATGGACGGGCCTTCATTATTTGAGACCACCCATGAATAAGTATATTTTCACCTCCAAGGGGAATGGAGTAGGTCGACATAAACATCATGTTGTGACGAAGCGCAAGTGTAACACGACCATGGTCAGGCATCTGTATAGGAACAATAGAACTGGGCAGTTTCTGTTTCATCGCTACAGCCTGCAGACAGACCCATCGACCAGTATGAACCTACACGTTCGCGACCAGAATGACAACGCTACGTACGCTTCGACCAGGTGGGTCCCGACTATCAGGCACTTCCTTACGTGCGAATGTAGCTGGTGGGTCCCAGCACTCAGTGGGAAACGTTTTTTTGTGAAATACAGTGGCTCGTCCGGTGGGTCCCTGCTGTCAGGTGGAGGAATAATTATTTTGCGCGTAATAAGGAGGCAGTCCTTGCTGCTGCCGTGGACCCAGCTATCAGCCTAGGAAGGGGACGACACGGAGCCGGGGAACATGCGGCGGTGGAAGCCCACGCGGAGAGGAGTACGAGGGTTCACTGGTTTGGCTGCGGTGTGAGGCTGCCGTCGCAGCAGAATAACAGGGGGTGTGGGTGAGTGTGTGGCCTGGCCAGCGGTGGGAATAGTAGGGGGTGGTGAGGACTCCGCGGCATCACAGCCGGCCACGGGAGGCAGGAGCACGCGGCACGACCGGCGCTGGTTTGGGCGACTGGAGCAAGAAGACCAGAGGTTGAAGAAGCACTACGTCCATTGGATGGACATCGTACGGTCACTGGAGCTAGAATCATTCATATTGACTAAGTTGACAAAGGCCTCCGTCCCTGTCAACTTAGTAGGCCCACAAGTCAGCCTCCCAGTATGGTGGGTCCCAGCTAGCAGGGGGTATTCATTTTTTTGTGCGTAATAAGGAGGCACTTCCTTGCGTGTGAAGGTATAGCTGGTGGGTCCGACCTGTTAGCGGAGGGAACGTTTCTTTCGCGAAATACAGACGCCCTTCCGGTGGGTCCCAGCTATCAGGTGAGGAATCATTATTTTGCGTGTAATTAGGAGGCATTTCCTTGCGTGCGGCCGTGGACCCAGCTATCAGCCTCTCCACGTACAGTCCACTTCTGATGGATGTCGTTCGTTGGCCATGTTGACGACTCCGCGCCGAGCACATGCAAGGTGGTGGACGACGGCGAGGCCCCGGACAGCAACAAGCCGGAGATGGGAAGACGCGGGAGTGGAGTCGCAGACGGAGAGGTGTACGAGGGTTAACTGGTTCTGGTGCGGTGTGGTTCGGCAGTCGGTGGAGAAGAACAGGAGGTGTGGAGGGGTGGAGGGATGGCCTGGCCGGCGGTGGGGTAGTGCTTCACAGCGAAGCGTGCTAAGCAGAGCTGCTAGCAGCAGGAGGCGGGAGCAAGTGGCCCCGATGGCGCTGGAGGAAGAAGACGAGAGATTGAAGATGGATGCCGGTCATTGGATGTAAACCCAATGGCTAACGATGTTAGAATCATTTGTTGACTAAGTTGACAACGACTTGCGTTGGCTTCGACCTATTCGCCCACAGTTCAGCCTCCAAAAATGTGGCACGTATTCAACCCATTTTTTGAGAATTTACACTCAATTTGATCTCTTCTTTTAGAATTATAGTCCATTTGTTGGGCTGGGTGAACAAATAATGTAGCATCCATACGGACCATTTATTTTTTTCCTACAAAATTACAGGACATTTGGACTTTCTCGAAATACACAATTTTGCTGGGCTGATTCTAATTATAATGTTGGGTTGGGCGCAGCAATGTTATCAAAAAATAAACAGGGGCTGAGCATTTTGTTATTAATATATTTAAATAATAAGTGATTTATTATTACATTGGTCCTTAAATCTTACCAAGCTTTTGTACACAATCACCAGGATTTTCGTTGCCAAAAAAATCCAGGATTTTATTGTTAAGAAATTATTTTTATAAGTTAATAAGATGTGCGATATTGTTTTCTTACATATGTAAGTATCTGTTAAATATATGATGACAATAACAATAATATATAATAACATATAAAATAATTTAAATATATATAATATAGTTAGAAAGGAAACATAAGTTGGACGAGGCGTCCCTATTCTTATATAGAAAAATAGAACAGACCTCTGTGTTTTCTTCAAAAAATACATATGTTGGGCTGCCGATGTTTCAGGAAAAATAAAACCTCGCATGGGAGGTCCATAGGCCGGTCGATACATGAAGGCCCTCAAGAAAATACAAAACGGCATGTCGTGGGCTGCACATGTTAAAAAAGAAAGCCTAGACGGGGCAGCCCACAACCCAGCTGATACTTGCTGCCCAGTGATAATAAATGATACCTGCCAGCTCTCCGGCTTCATTGTGAATTTATCTCCTTTATTAACCACGTTGAAGCACCTAAAAAAATGTAACGATGTCAGTATAGCATTAGGAGGAAGTATTTTTTTCAATGAGGCACTTGCTTGCGTACGGCCATAGACCTGGTGGGTCCTGACTGTCTGCCTCTCCACGTACGGTCCTCTCCAGATTCCTCTTGTTTGTTCAGCATGTTCACAACGGCAGACAGCGGAGCCGCGGCGAGCGCACAAAGGCGTAGGAGGAGATCGGACCACCTGAGGCAGTGCCTTCTTTGTAACGAAAGTACTGATCTAGCCAAGTGGCCAAGTGACACTACCCGACAGCTGTACCGCCCGGGTTAGATTCCATCTGATGCAGGGAAAATATCTCTAAATTTTTGCCTCTACCATTATTGACATGTGGGTCCCCATTGTCATCTACGGACACCACGTCCAACAGTTGCCAGAACTTCATCCCTCGTTTTCTCTGTTTTTCACACGCTCGACATTGTGTGGGCATTTTGAAAATAGCATATCTTTTTGACTGTGCATCATATGAAGATGTGCTATGCATGAATGTTGATCAGCATGATGTTAACTGGATGGTAGTTCCATTTTCGACCATGAATAAAATTTCTAACATGATGTTATCCCTGTTTGAAAAGGCCGTGTTAATATAAATGCTCTGCCTCTGAAAGTTGTAGTTTCTTATCTGAAACTGAACTTGCAGTTTCTTATCTGAAACTGAACTTGCAGTTTCTTATCTGAAACTGAAACTTGCAGTTTCTTCTCTGAGAATCACATTGTCTGCACTTTTATACTCCTATGAAACTACATTTTTTAAGTGCTAAAAATAGATCTCTAGAATTCATAAAATACTTCATATGCTCAATACTGCAAATCTGAAATTCAAAAGACATTCGTATCTGAAAGTACTCTCAAAATACACAACACAAAACTCAATTCACAACCTACAAATACTGACAACCCTAAGCTCCTCCTGACAATTCACAACCTGCCCGACTATTGGGCTGGGGGGCAGTCCCCTTCTATTCCTCGGCAGCAGACAGCCTCCCCGTGAGACAATGTGAACGGCGAGGGAGAGGATGGCGGGGAAGCATCGTCGGGCCAACTACTTTTCTCCTCTTGCAGTTGGGTTCGGTCCACGAAGGCTCCACCGGCTCGCTCTGGCACGACACCCTCACGAACGGCACCCTCTAGATGCACGATCCTTCAATCTTTGGTGGATGCTCCATCTGGGATCAATACTCCCACCACCACTCCCTCACGATCGGAATCAGTGAATCTGTTTGCTCCATGGCCCAGAGGAGCAGCTCTATGTACTCCCATGAGACTCCCTTCGGGAGTATCGCCGCCTTTTTGCTCTGTTGCAAATATTTGGCCATGGATGTCGCCATTGCCTCTACTTGGTCCTTGTTGTCAAACAAAGACTGTATCTCCAACATCCTAGCTAGCTTCACAGGGTCGCCGTCTGCAATCCTCGCGTATTGGTTGTACTCCTCCATCGATCTACTTCTCCACAGCACCTTCACTCGCCGGCGGTGGTTTTTGAATGGAAGAGGAGAGGAGCAGCGCTGGTTTTGGATTAGAACGGTAGAGGAGCGATGCTGGTTTTGGATTGGAACAGGAGAGGAGGGGCGGTGGTTTTGAAATGGAAGAGGAGAGGAGCGGCGCTGGATTTAGATTGGAACAGGAGAGGAGCGGCGGTGGTTTAAGAGGAGTGGAGCGGCGCTGGTCTTGGAAGTATTTTTTTGTTTTGCGTATTTTGGGTCAAAGTTTGACCACGTGCTGTATTTGACAAGCAAAATGTGAATGCATGTCACCAAAAATTGTATCGTTTGGTCGTATCTGAATGTACTTTCAAATTATATTATTTTTGCAACGTATAACATATATTTTATTTGTGAAAATCATGGTCAATTCTGACCCAGAATAAAAGGGAGACTAGTTAATGTGGGGTCGCTTTCTTATTTGAAGGGTAAATTGGTTTTGATCCAGTCACAGCGCGCCGGCCCTCTTGTCCATTACTAAATCGCTGTCGCACGCTCCTCTCCCTCTTCTCCATTGCAAAACCACCTCCTCTCCTCTCCATCATCTCCATTCCAAAACCACTGTCTCTCCTCTCCCTCTTCTCCACTGCAAAACCACCTCTTCTCCTCTCCATCATCTCCATTCCAAAACCACCGCCTCACCTCAACCTCTTCTCCATTGCAAAACCACCCCCTCTCCTCTCCATCATCTCCATTCCAAAACCACCGTCTCGCCTCTCCCTCTTCTCTGTTGAAAGACCACCATCTCTCCTCGCATCTTCCAAAGCTAGCACCAGACCACTCAGAAGGACATCTATGGAGAGGATACAACACTGAATTAGGCAGATCGCCGGCGCCGACCAGGAAAAGTTAGCCAGGTTGAAGGAGATCCTTACTTGGTTTGACAATGAGTGGGAGATTTCGAGGACGGCGAGGGCCATGTGGCAATGTATGCGAAAGAGCGAGACGGCGGCGATGAGGGCGGCGATGTACTCCTCGGCGGCAGTCACGCCGCAGTCCTTCAAGTTCATCGAGTATCTCCTCTGGGCGATGGAGCAGATAGATTCGCCCGACGCGAAAGTTAGGCAGAGGTGGTGGGTGTACAGGTCGAAGGTCGAGCACCCAGAGGATAACGAATCGATCGAGTACGGTGTGTCGTTCCTGAGGGTGCAGAGCCAGCCGGGGCCACGGGACTATTCGTTCTCCCACCACAAGAGGAGGCCGGATGGCGCGACGTCGCTTCCCCGCCGTTCTCCATGGTTCCCTCAACGCTCGCCTCTTTTCAATGGCAGTGGTAGGGTTTAAGGTAAGCTTCGCACTAACCTAATCTTCCATCTGCTCATGCTTACAATCATTGTGACAGCTAATGAAAATCATGCTTACAATCAGTCTCCGAGTACTACGCCAATCACCCTAAAATAGCTCTGAACCTTTGGGTCAAAGTTGTGACACTGTATACAAATAAAGAAAAAAAATTGGTGCTTCTTTCAGAAAAGAGTACTCCCTAGAAAACTGCCAATATAAGCTACTAGTATTTGGTTAGAGGATTTGCTGCTGAGAAAGATCCGTCCACAGAGAGCGCCACATATCCCACTAGTGGTGGTGGATGCCAATGCGTGCATGGAGCATGGTTGGTGTCGGTAATTTTTACTTGGCACACCTCGCACTCTGCATATATGCTGGTTCCATCTGTACATTTATGCAGCTCCACCAAAATGCAGCTGAATAACCCTGTTTGCACAGATAATGAAAAAGCGTGATTACATTATAGTGGCACTAGTTGACGAAACATACACTAATAAATAGAAGAAAATATTGCGATAGTACCATAGTATGCCATGCTGCGAGGGCGAGATGGTCCCTGCGACGCCTCATACGGTACGCCTCATACTGGAAATCGACCCAACTCTCCCCGATACACCTTCTACCAGTGATGAACATCAATGTACAACGGTAGTACAAGGAGGGGCCTTGAGACATTCCAATCTCTATTTTTGTGCAGATCAACTAAAATTAAGCACGCCAGTTTGCAGAAACGCTTAAACATTAACAATGGGACTAGTTGCTGAAACATATACTAACAAAGAGAAGCACTTTCTTTATCTACATTGGAAATGAAATGATAGAGAGGACACTCGCTCTATTTTAACTGTATTATTACTTCATTTTATCAGTATCACTAGGGTCGAGAAGGTGGCAAACGAGGTGTACCGTGCGTCGCAAGGATGGAGGCCGGGGGTGCTTAGACTGGGATGCTAAAGCTGGCTCTTTCAGTCCCTATCTTCCCCCCTGATGTTTCTGTGGTAGCATATGGGTTGTAATCTAAACTTGGTCGAGCTGGTGCTGCGTCCCCCTACCTGCCTAGCTTATGTGGCGAACTTGTCTCCTGCTAGTACTCAGTTCGTTCTAGTAGTAGTTGCATAACTGCCCGTTTACACTAAGATGTTGTCGGATAATGGTTCTCTATGGTTGGGTTTGTTTAATGAAGTCGGAGGAAACCCCCTCTTTCGATATATAAAAAAATCAGTGGCACTAGCGGTGCCAAAACATTGCTTCAAATTAATAGTGCCACTAGATAAAGGTGCAAAATAATAACATTACTGCTTTATCATGGCAGTGCCAAAACAGTAGCACAAGAGTAGACCCAACATGCAGGATCTTTGGCAAATGGTCAGACCAAAAAGGAACATACCTCGTGATGGGAACCATATCTGCAGTCAACACCATCGTAGAAGGGATGACACCAGTCACCAACATGGATGATTCAATTCATGGAGATTTGGGATGCTTCACCGTCGCGGAAGAACATGCGCCTGAAGTGAGCAAGCATAAGTCATAACTCATCACCGTTCTTCCGCGACGGTGAAAGGATGCCTTGCTCGCTTTAGACGCATGTTCGAAAACTCAAATGATGAGTGGGTCGCTGGGCTAGATGTTGAGTACACCACAATCCTGGACAAAGAGAAGAATCTAAAGGAGAAAGAGAATATGAAGCCCGCCGTGATCCAGGTTTGTGTGCATGACTTATGCTTGGTCTACCACATATGCCATGCTGACGTTGAGTGCGAGGAATTTAAGAACTTCCTCAAGGGCGGCCTAGTCAAATTCATTGATGTACACTATACGAACGACAGAACAATCCTGGGTCGGATAGGCCTCGTTGTAGGCAACCCCTTTGACCTCCAAAAGAATGGTATGGTGCCCTCCCGTGATCAGCCTTCAATGCTGACCCTGGCAGGAGCCATGGTTCATCCTTCGTATGGTAAACTGAAGGAACCTCCGCCCAAGTTTCATCGTGCATGGCAGTGGAATGTACTAGATATAGACCACATCCACTACGCTGCAATATCTACAAGGGTTGGATGAAGAGCAAGAGCCAAGTGTGTGGTTCAAGCAAAGAAGTATCGGCCAAGAGGAAGAGGGACAAGGATGAAGTCGAGCATGTGGACGAGGAGTCCGAGTAAGGTGGCAGTGTCGTTGCTCATGGAGGTTCTAATGCAGTGTCTACCGGATTAGTTGCTTAGTTTAATTTCAGGTGTGCTTAGTTTTATTTGAGGGGTGTGTTGTGCTCAGCCCCCAGCAGAACTATGTTATGTTCCTTCTCGTTACTTTAACTCTTCAGTACGTACATACTAGTATTTCTTACTGTTCATCTTTTAGTTGGTATAGTACTACCACTCGTTTCTTCACATTATATACGTACAATATATATGGTCAACATCATATAGCCAGCAGTTTAGTTGTCAAAGAATTTCAGGGTGCTTAGTTTTGTCAAAGAATTTCATGGTGCTTAGTTTTATTTGAGGGGTGTGTTGTGCTGGACACCAATATTGTGACTCAAATCTCTTTTGCCATGTTATAATGGGACTGAGCTTCGGTGCCTTAAAGGCACCTACCTTTGGGTCTATGACAGGTGGGCCAGCCACCTGTTAGGACCACCTGTCATAGGCCCAAAGGTTGGTGCCTTAAGGCACCGAAGCAGTGTCCGTTATAATGACATAAATACCGATGGACCAAAATGCCAGCTCTCCCTCTAACTCACTACAGTAAACTAAAGTGTGGGGCCTACTTGATCCCAACAGCGTTCTTATTTTCCTGTAAAATTATTCGCTTGGTTACTCCTGACAAGCGGGGCCACACTCATCATTGTGAGAATCGGCTTATTTTTGTCATATAACATGGTCAACGGGTTTCACGTGAAAATAATAATGTCTAATGGCATTTTTTAGCAAACATCTAACTTAACGATGGCATTTTTTAGATATGTAATTGCATTTTTGAGCAGGCATCTCACGGATCGATGGCATTTTTGAGTAGTTGTAACTTCTATTGGCAAAACTGAGTAGTGATACACAACTAGTGGCATAAATAATAAGAACCCACAAATTAAATAGGTATGCTAATTTCTTTAATAGAATTTAGCACCCCATTTAAGCACGTACTAGCTTTTTTAATAGCACTATATGCATAATTTGGCGACGAGCGCTCTCTATATGTACCACCTTTTTACTTTAATTTCATCTTGATAGTTTTGCTCCATGGCGCAATCCAGCGATACTACTACTGTACAGAAGTATACATTTTTTAAAAGGCTAGAGGGCGGGGCAGTCTAGCTTGGTCGGTTTCAAGAGAGGCGAGGGCCTTTGTGATTTGACGGCTCATTACTGCTGGAAGGTGGGGTCTTGTGATTTGACTGCTCGTATAAATGTGCCGACGACCTGAGGAGGAGCAAAGAACTCTGCGGTATACTCAAGTTTTCCACTAGAGTACGACGGAGGAACACGAAACACGACAGCCCAGTGCCATATGGCGATAAAAATGATCTAATTTGCTAATCATCTCATTGTTAGCATTGTTCTATTCATGCCTCGCAAAGAACGTGACACGTGCGGCGAAACACCTGAAACAAAAGAAGAAACACAGGAGCAAAAGAAGAAGGAAGATTATCACCCCAGAAAAAGAAGGAAGACGCACACACAAGTCTGGGGCGCTGCTCTCTACTACGTGAAGGGTTGCTGGCCGCGGAGTCGTAACTGCTTCTTCATCGCCTCCACGACCTCCATCTTCTTGTGCGTCTCCTCAGCCATCTTCTTCATTCTGTCCATGACGCGGGATCTCTTGACGCGAGCCTTCATCATCTGTTCCACGGCCGCATTACGTACCTTGACAGCAGCCGGGTGCTCGATGCGGAGCTTTGCCAACTCCTCCTTCTGTTCCATCACGAGGGCCTGCAGGATCTTCATCGAGGAACTACTCTTCTCATGCAGCTTCTTCCATCCGGCGTTCTCCTACTTCAGCAGGTCGAGCTCGTGGCAGAGCTTCGCCTTGTCCTCCTGAAGTTGCAGGATTTTGCCGGTCGCCTTCTTCTGCGAGGCAATGCTCTTCTTCAGCAGCATCACCAAGCCGGCGGTCAACTCCCCCTGCTCATTGAGCTCAGCGGGCATGTCGTCGAGGCTCTCCTTCACCAGCTCCACCAAGCCGTGGATGAACTCCTTCTGCTTATTGAGGTGCATATTGAGCTAATCGGGCATGCCTTCGAGGGATAACGACTCCAGAGCCGCCAGCTCGGCATGTTCGCCTCCGTGGCTAGGGCGCTCCTGGGAGCCATCGCCTGCCCATGATAGATCTTTCGAGGTCTCTGCGAAGCGGCGAGCCCTCTTTTTTTTCTGCAGCCTTGGTTGCCGCTCCCTTGTTACGAGTAGTTCTCGACCTAGAGCTCTGCACACCAGCCATGGCAAGGACAGACGAAGAAGGACTTATGAGGAGGAAGGTCGAGTAATATTTGGTTAGGTAGTTCTCCTTTTTTAACCTAAGTACTAGCACTAGTACTAAAACCTACATAGCGGGAACACGTTCAGGTTTGGTACGTACTAGTAGGCGTGAGCAGGCTTGCACTTAATTATGGCACTAGTACTTTGGAATGTGATGGGAACAAGGTAAAGATTAATTGATGGTTTTGGTTTCGAGGCCCGAAAGGGCTCCCGATGAGTTTAGTGGAACATAAATTTCAACTAGTACTATACTGCTCAAATGCGGTTGCACAAGGCAGTGATGTAACTGGTCGTACATGTTAGAATAAGCCGATGCGTGTCCCGTCGGTGAGACGTGGGTCCGACCGACCGTCTGTTGGTGCGACCGACCATAAAGTATTACGCGATGGAGACTTCTGGTTGTGGCTTCGGTTGATTGTCACGACCAAGCATTCTAAAACTAGTGATAAATCAATTACCATCTTTTTCCAAATGACCAAGTATTTTCACAGGAATACAATACATATAGATGGAGTGATTGTCATGGTTGCAAACCGACATGGCGTTGCAAGTTCACTGCAGCAGCAACCGACTAGGTCACTGCATCGCTGGTGGGGAAGGAGGGCAGCTCACCTCGCCTACGATGCATGCCCAGCGGCGCCGCCGCAACTGGTCCCGGTATTTGGCTTCTCCTACCGCCCATTTGAACAGTTGCACCGGTTGCTCATGCCATTGCACAGGCATGCGTGTTCTTTCCTCCCGGTCGACTCCATGAATATGATCTCTACCATTATCCCTAGCTCAAAATCAACTTGACACTGCCAGATGCTGACATCCCTCAGCATCTCTCCCCTGAGATCGACTTGCGCCTCCGCCTTGTGCTGCGCCAGGCGCAGCTCCTTGGAACTTCTCTCCAATCTATGCGACGCTTCCTCGATCCGATTTGCCCCTTGCTGCCCAGCACCTGAAACGCAACCCTGGCATGTCCTCTAGCGCCACCGATCAGTGATTCCAGAGCAATGGATCCCCTCTAAAACACATGTGGGTTTTGCTCAAAGGCGGCAGTGCCGCGGGCCGCAGCGAGAGGGCAGCCCGCGGGATCCTGGGATCTAAGGGATTATCCATGGCGGGATCCGGTGGGCGAGGCGGGGAGGCGAGCCTAGGCGCTATGAGAGCCCTACGAGGTTAAGATAAAGATAGTACTACTCCACTCCGTCCATATTTAAATACAAAGGCCACCAACAGTAGCCCTGGCAAAAATTGATCATGCTGCCTGCATCCTAGTTTATTGGCCCCCTTTTTTTGTGCCACTTTTTATGACATGCATAAATATAATGTTACTTAAAAATATGGTCAAAAATTGGCACAAAATACGAAGGAGACCAATGGAAGTAGCAACCCATGATTTAACTACTCGCATGCACACAATGGAGTAGTAATGTCTTACTTCCTCCCTCACGTCCACTCAATTTGCATGCGCCGTATTAATTGACCATCAATGAAGTGAAGGACTTTACACGCGTCAAATTATCACATGGGGAAATGTGTCCCCCCGTGTACCCGCGTGTGCGTGCGTGGCGTGCATCCAAATCTTTGCTTCGTGCATGTACCGCCAGTGTGCCTCAGAGAGGACGAGTACATTCTTCTGGAACCAGCAGCACGTCACTATGATCAATCCACACAAGGAGGTCGCGACAACGCCTCCACATGTGCCACGTGGCTTCATGAACTGTAAGAGAGACACTATGTAGCACGCCATTGGAATTCTAATTTGCGTGTTTTGCACATACTCGAAGTACTAGTAAGGTACATGCGCATTGCACGCATCAGATTTGGCAACCAAATTATGAATAAATACCACACTATAGCATGTAAGCTTTGAGTCATATATGCCTGATGTAGACGTTCCTTTAATTCTTATAGTTCATCTCATTCAAAATCAATTAGTTTTTATAAAAAAAGCTAGGGCCTCTTTGATTCGTAGGATTTCCAAAACGCGGGAATAGGAAAAACATGGGATTAGAGTGGAATGTCGTCTTGAATCCTACAGGATTGTACGAGTGTTTGATTGTGCATAGAAAAAATGCATGTTTCTTTCAAAGAGGTTTGAGTGGATGGGATGTTTCCTATGAAATCTAGTGCAAATGAATCCTATGGAAAAATTCCTATGGTTCACAATCCTACGAATCAAACAACCAAGATAGGAAAAATTCCTAAGGATTAGAATCCTCCAAAATTCCTTTCAGAATCCTTTGAATCAAAGAAGCCCTTAATCTATTTTATGATTCATGGAATTGTGCGTTGTAAAGCATAAAGTAAAAACAAATAATGGCAATTCAACTAGAAAAAAAGTTTGGGCAGTTATGATACGGAAGATTCGAGAGCAAAGGAGAAGCACTTGTGTTTTGAGGTTTGTGCATTATGCTTAAGTTCAACCATGGAGTCTGCTAGATTGTACAATGTGGCAAAATCCGGTGGGGGGCTAGAAGATGGTGCGAGGGGCCAATTAGTGGAGGGAGACTATGAAGGGGTGCACAAGTGCGAGATCGATATTTAAAGAGAGGGGACGAGAACGTGCGCTGTTGCACGCAGTGGTGGAGCCATGAAAAATAAATGAGCTAGGGGGCCAAGCATTGCTAATCCTCTACAAGGAGGGTAAATTCATCAATTTAAACCATTTTACCAGCAATTGTCTAATGATCACATTCATATTAGCCTCGATATATAGTGATGTTAGGGGGGGCAGGGCCCCTTGCTGCCCCCTGTCTTCGCCACTTTGCGCGCGCCTAGGAGATGAAGCGGAAGGCATGGATGATGAGAGGGGGGCGTTGGATATATAATTAATGTGGGTGTATTAGCTATGTAATCCTATATAGAGAGGTATAGATTGATCGATGTGGACGTGGGAAAGAGGGGGAGACCTCACTAGATATATAGATTGATCGGTTTGTGTGGAAAACTAGGAAAGACCTAGCTATATATAGACACACATAGAGGAACATCGATCGTTGCGCATGCACGTGAGAGATAAAGAATGCCCGATATGATGGAGAGGGGGAGGTGTGTGTGTGTGTGCATGCACGTGAGAGATAAAGAATGCCCGATATGATGGAGAGGGGGAGGTGTGTTTGTGTGTGCATGCATGGGAGACCTACCTGAAGAAAAAGATTTCATGTGTGCGATGGATAATGCCGACTGGTAGTGTGTGTGCATGCATGCACGAGAGAAAGTTAGTGGTACAATTATAAAGAGAAGACGACTGTGTGGGTGTAAAAGACTAGGTGAGGTCATAATCAATGTAAAGTTGAATTCAAATATTTGAATAAGAGATCATGATGTTTGAAACACATGCATGCATGAATATAACTGAGATATGCGCGGTGTGGTTTGGAAACGAGCATGTTGTACTGTATACACATTGAACAAGGTCAGACTGATTTGAATTTGAGATACCGATAGAAGACATCGTTTGGCCACATTGCATCCGTGCATGGACACACTATTCTAATTGGAGATGATGGGTGGCTTTCGCATCACATATCCATATGTATACCCCTATATATTATATTTTATATTTTTTATATAGTGTGCGGATAACTTTAACTTTGAAAGATGGTCGTTGGATGAAGCCAATCCGATGCTGCAGAGATGGCAAATTTAAGCACTACTCGCCATTGGATATCATCTAGATTCCACCAGATTTTGCCACATGTACAATCTAGAAGACTCCATGGTTGAACTTAAGCATAATGCACAAACCTCAAAACACAAGCACTTCTTCTTTGTTCTAGAATCTTCTGTATCAGAATTTCCCAAATGTTTTGCACATGATTTGCCATTATTTGTTTTTACTTTGTGCTTTAATTACAACGCACAATTCTATGAATCTTAAAATAGATTAGCTTTCTTATAAAAACTAGATGATTTTGAATGAAATGAACTATACGAATTAAACGAACATCTACATCATGCATATATGACTCAAAGCTTACATGCTATAATGTGGTATTTATTCATAATTTGGTTGCCAAATCTCATGCGTGCAATGCACGTGTACCTTACTAGTCTAAATGGTGTTTGTGTGTGTGTGTTGTGCGTGTTAAACACATTGTAGGTAGTATAATACATGGTTTAGATTCCGAGCATACATGTACTATGATTTGAATTCAACATAAAATGGATACATATATTTGAATTTGAGATCGTATGTACATGTAGTTCGTATTTATATAGGAATTTACTTCTCCTATATTCATGTCATGTGTTGTGAAGATAATATTTAGATGGTTGTATAACTAACCCGAGTACAATCCCATTCAAACAGGGAAAATGTACTCAAAATTTAGTCCATATGCTAGACAACACACATTGTTTTTTTATTGTTGAGGGAAGTGCAAATTGTTTTGGTACTGTACACGTTATGTTTGTTGTCCCGATTTTTTTGTTTTTTTGTTGTATTTGAATGCATTTCTAGTAATATAGTAAAACGGGACATGGCTCTCTAGTGATGAGGTGCGAATTGTCTTTTTTGGGTACACGTTAAGCTTGTTCTCCTGAAATTTCAAGCCGCGCCTTGTTGTGCCGAAATTTGAAGCTAGCATCTCTGTCTATCGTGCTGCGAAACTCCCGCCTCTTCAACCCACGCCTTGTTACCCCGAAATATTTAAGATATATCTTTGTCTCGTTGTGCTCCGAAAACTCCCTCCATATCAACCCGCACCTTGCTATCCGAAAATTACAACGCGCGCGAAAACTCCCACCTCCTGCAAAATCCCGACACGCGAAATGCCCGTGATACCCCTGAACCGAAAGAACCGCCTAGCTCAAATCGGTGGGGGTACTTTCGTAACTTACCCCACATTTCGGACAAGCGCGTCCCTAATCCATGGTTCCCCACTCCCATCCCATCAGCCCACCCATTATTTGCACTGAGGCCGCGAAAACCCGCGAAGCCCCACACCCTCCTCCGTCCGCCACCTAGCCGGAGCCTCTTCCCCGACGACGTCGTCCACAACAACACCTCGACGTCCCTCATCCACAGTACCAGATGAGGATCCATCGTCGATCTCATCATCCCGCCGGTTCAGCCACACCGTCCTCCACCTCCAAGGAGCTGCCCCGACGTTCCCCTCGTCTTTCACGCCGCCTCCATTCCCACCCCACCGTCTTCACCTGCACCACCGAAAGAGCAGCATCATCACCGTTTCCTCGAATGAAGCTGCGGCCTGACGGCGCCACCATAGAGGTTGTACACTAATCGCCGCATTTTCTTCTTGATTCGATCTCACGGTGCTGCCGGTGCTCGGTCCCGAGCCGACATGGCGCGGCTCCATCCAAGGCGGCGTCGCCGGCCCGCTTCCTCCACGGTGTCGCTCCCTAGGCGGCGACATCCACATCAATAGGAGCTGCTACTGCTTTAGCTCTCGCTCGCACTTCTGCTCTGCTCTTGCTCTCAGTCCCCTGCCTGGTCTGCTCTTGCTCTTGCTCGCGCTGCTGCTCTCGCTCTTGCTCTTGCTTACGATGCTGCTCCGATTTAGCTACACTTCAGTTGACTGAATCAACTTTTGGGTCAGTCGATTTTCAGGGGGTGGGGGGCTCGCCGGACTTAAGGAAGAACCACCCGCAGCGGGGAGGAGGGCTCGTCGGAGAGGTACCCCACTATCTATCTTAGGGTTTAGGGTGGGGGCGGTGATCGCTGGTGGTGGTGGGGCGGTGGCGTGGAGATCGCCGAAGAAAAAGCACGGCACGGGGGGGCCTAGAGGGATGGCCGGGGCGGCGGCGGACCGGTGGTGGGGAGTGGTTTCGGGGCGGGCGGAGCGGCACACCGCCGGCCGCGGGTGGCGGGGGCGGCGGTTTGACCGGTGGTGGCTGGCGGCTCAGGGGGGTGGAGGTTGCAGATGAACTGCTACACGACCAGCTACCCCGGCTCTCGCACGCGCTGCTGCTACTGCTTTTCTACTACTAGTGCGTTCAGTTTTGACAGTAAAATTCAGTTTCGACAGCAAAATTCAGTTTCAACAGTTAAGTTCAGTTTCGACAGTTAAATTCAGTTTCGACAGTTAAGTTCGGAGATGAGCGGCTGATGTATTTTACATCTATCACTTTGTGGTTATGTATTTTACGTCATCTTTTGGAGATGCTATTAGAATTCCACTCAGGTTAACATTGTCTCTCTTGTCCTGCTTCAGCCTCGGCGTCGTACAACTCACCGGAGCTGCTCCAACGATGTAACCTCCATCACAGCGGAGCAGTACCTCGGGCTCCATCTCCAGACGCCTATGATCTTCTTCCCCTCCTCCGACAGCCAAGTCAGCCGGAGCATGCTCACCGACAAACCCAATCACGCTGAGATCGACATGGCTTCGCCAAAGAGGTTGTACACTTGTTGCATCTCTCTTTTACTCTACATGTTATATATATTGTCCACTGAGCACATGTAGTAACGTGAAATATGATTACTTTCTCCTACTATATGACAAGTAGTGAGGTACCAGGCAACCTATCTATCCGTGATGGACTCTCTTGAACGCCATCATTATTTATCTCTGTGTGTTTGAGCTGTGCATTTGTCGATGGGCCTGGGAGTTGACCTAGTAGGGCAGTGGCCTGGGTCCAAAGTAGTAGAAGTAGCACAAAAACATTTTTTGAGTGTAGGCTTTTCCTTGCTCAAGGCAGCCTACTAGAATCGCCAGTGCTTGAAAGGAAAAGTGAAGGAAAAACATAGGAATTGGAAAGTTTCCTATGGTACTACTATTCATGCATTTGGTTCAAAGGAATGGAGCAAAGGAAAACTGTAGGATTTGTTCCTTTAGTGTCTCCTTGAAAGAAAAACCGTAGGAATTTTAATTTCCACTTGTCCTCCTTTTCAAATTCCTATTCATGAAGCACAAGACTAAGAGATAGTAGCATAATAGCATTATAACCATACATTTTCTTGTGCTTTGACTTAATCTCACCATGCTTCTTTGCATCCTGTGATCTTCCAAATCTTGTGAACAAAACACCCAGATTTGCAGAAATCCTGTGTTTTTAAATTCTCTGTTTTGCACGTTCATTCCTATCCTATTCCTGTCTATTTCCTATCCTTGCATTGTTAGAATCCTCAAATTCAAACAAGCCCTTACACAATTACTTCTGTTACAGATATGTGTCAAAGAAAACCTTGTGTGCTTTGTCCTGCTCCTGCTGCGTTGTGTTCCACCCCAGCTCAGCTGCTCCAACGACGAAAGGGTTCACCACAGCAGGGATCCCCTCTCCAGACTATCTTTTGCCGCCTCAGATCTTCTTCCCCGCCACCGGCAGCCACGATAACTGTATTACCATCAACAACTGAGCAGATGACCTTGAGGACTTGAGGACTACACGGGTCCGCAAGAGAGGTCGCACTCTTCCGTGTCTGCTTACGTTATGCGCCGCTTAATATTATGACATGCTACTTTATCGTCGTGTTCACCTATTAGACTCCGAGTCAGGTCCAAACTAATGCTGAAACTTGAGTTTTTAAATGGTTGTGGGGTACATATGGGGGCAGCAATCAGTACTATCTGTGTACTATCTGGTTAATCTCGGGTGTCTACTATGAGTTTCATGTTGGGTGCAAACAAACATTAAATGAGCCATTATCTGTATTTTTTAACTAAAGCTATTATCTGCCTGCTATCATTGGTTTTGGGTCTATCCACAGTTTGCTACCATCACTCTGGATTTGTGCATGCACTGCTTACATAATCTCACTATGTTTTATTCCTATGCATGTCAGTTATTGTACACAATGGAACTGGACATGTAGAGCAAAAGAGACGAGCCTTGCGTAGCAATAAAATTTCATGCAGACGTCTCTCCATTGTGGGCGCAAAGGCACCCCCCTCCAACCATTTCGGATTGTAATCAAGAGGAAGATAACTGTTCTGAGGGGGATTCAGAAGGAGAAGACCACTCCTATTTACGCCCTGAGGTCTTCGCTCTAACATGGCATGCTGTTGTTGGTAATATCATGCATATGGTGCCTTGCATTGCTTACTTTATACATCAAATATGTCATCTGCTTAGTTTAGACATGCTTTGTGTGAATGCCATCTGTTTAGTTTCTTTATCGTACATGTGAATCATGCAATGCCATCTTTTTTAGCCAGGCATCATATATGTGAATTTTGCAATGCCACCCTGGTTAGCCAGTCATCTTATATGTGAATTATATCATGCCATCATTTTTTATTACGTGTTAAATTTGTCAACAATTTTAGTACATTCAGTTACTCTTCCTGTGCATCAGCCATTCGGCACGGTCATGCAAAAATCTGGTGTGGAAACAAGGTCTTCAGAGAAGACAATGCTATCTGACGAAGCGCATGTCTTGCTGGTTAAGGATAGGTCATTAGAGGAGGATTCAGAGACAGATGACCAGTCCTATCCCCCCCCCCCGAGGTGCATGCTCTAACTTGGCAGGGTGATGTTGCTCATATCATGCGTATGGTATCTTGCATTGATATGTCATTTTCTTAGTTTAGACATGCTTTGTGTGAATGCCACCTGTTTAGTGTCTAATTGCCATATATGTGAATTATGCAATGTCATCTTGTTGCAAGACATTATATATGTGAATTATGCAATGCTATCTTGTTGCAAGGCATTAATTATATATGTGAATTATGCAATGCCATGCTGTTTAGCCAAGTGTCATATATGTGAATTATATCATGTCGTCCTTTTTTGTATTTCTCGTTGCATTTGTTGACAATGTTTGTATATTCAACTGCTCTTCATGTGCATCAGCCATTTCAATTGGTGATGGAGAAATCTGGAGTGAAAACAAGGTCTTCAGAGTAGACAATGCTACCTGCTGAAGCAGATATCTTGCTGGTTACAGATAGCTCCTCAGAGGAGGATTCAGAGGCAGATGACCAGTCCTATTATCCGCCTGAGGTGTATGCTCAAACTTGGCAGGGTTATATTACTCATATCATGCATATGTTGTATTGCAATGCTTAGTTTTTACATCATATACACTGTTGAATGCCATCTCCTTAGTTGACACATCATATATGCGATTGCCCTCTGCTCACTTGCTTAGTATATAAATCATATATTTGAATTATATCATGCCATGATGTTTACATAGACAGCATGTATCTGAATTATGGCATGCCAACCCATTTTCTAAAGGCATAATATAGTTAAATCATCTCATCGTGTTTACATAGTCATCATATTTTGAATTATGTCATTCTATCCGTGAATTATATCATGCCATCATGTTTCCATCGACGGCATGTTTGTGATTTATGGCATGCCAACCACTTTAATAGACACATTGTATAGTTATATCATGTCATCATGTTTACATAGTCATCATATTTTGAAGTATGTCATTCTATCATGTTTAGTTAGCCATCATACATGTGAAATTGTGTCATGCTATCCTGTTTAATTAGCCATCATATATGTGAAATTATGTCCTGCTATTCTGTTTGGTTAGACAACATAAATGTGAATTATTTCATGCCGTGTTTTCTTCCCTACTATCCGTTGCACCTGTCTATCTTACAATGTCTGTACATTCAATTACTTTTCTTGTTTATCAGCCATTTCAATTGGAGGGGGTGATGGCAGTATCTATGGCAGTAAAAACATGGTCTTCAGAAAAGATCATGCTAACTGTCGATGCAGATAGAACCATGGTTGTACTTGCCCAAGAACCAGCTCCACCACACATAACCCAGACTCACGCAGATTGTACCCCTACCCAGTTGGACAGAGAACCAGCTACACCCCTTCTAACCCCAACCCCAGCAGATAGTAACCCAGTTCCAGTTGACACAGCACCGTCTCCACCACAGAGCACCCAAACAGGAGCAGTTAGTAAGCCAACTGCAGTGCCCAAAGCACGAGGAGCACCACTCCGAACGCCAAGTCAACGCTTAAAGCAGAAGAAGAATTGCTCTCTGATCAGGTTCCGTAGCTATGGTTCATACTGCTTTGCTCTTGCATCACTGTATTTACTCATACCAGCTAATTTCAAATTTGAAGGATGCAACTGAAACTCCAATGGTGCAACAGGTATGTTTTAAACCTGTTTCTTTAACGTGTTTGCTGTTGTAACTTGCTCTATGTTGATTTCAGTTTCAATTGAATAAACAGTTATGTTCTCATGCCATGCACATTACAAGTGTTGTTATTTCTGTTTAGTTTCCCACACTTATATTCTGTCTATGCTGCTTTGTCTTAAATAGATATGATTCGAACTGTCTCTATCTTGATTTGGCAACATAAACTAGAATGATATAGACCATACAGTGACCATACTACATAGATATATGTTTGTTTCATGCTGTTATCCTATCCACCTTACTACTGAACTAGTTTACCAAAATGAGTTTCATATACAACTTGGTAAACCTGTGATGTGTTTGTTTGTTTCTCTTTTAGAACGCGGATAAAATATTGGAGAAGAGTACCCCTGTCGGTGGGAAACGACACCTATGGGATCACAAGAATCCCTACTACGGTTGCGGGGCGCTGGAAGTGGTGAGGAGAGCAGGATCAGCAGTCAGTACAAGCACACGGATCGTTTACCCAGGTTCGGGCCGCAGAGATGCGTAATACCCTAGTCCTGCTTGGATGTGTATATCTGTGTTCTTGAGGAGTTCGAACTAGCTACAGGGAGCGTAACTTGTCCCAGAATCCGAATCCTTCTCCTGGATGCCTTGGGTCTCCTTTTATAGGCAAAGGGATCGCCACAGTGGCACCAGGAGGTGGCGTCGGGGTACTGTGGCTAAGCTTATTGCTAGCCATTACGGGACAAGACGCATTAAATGCGCCCCTGACGTGTCCCCCTCCACTTTACCTCCGCTTCACCTCATCTTGACACGCGCCTGGGCCAGCAATGCGGTGGCACCATGTAAGCAGGCATGCAGCTGAGGTGGTGCGGTGGTGGAGCCTTCAGGAATATCTGCATGCCAGCACGTAGGCACGTGCTGAGTTGGCGGAGGAGCCTTGCGTCGACACGCAGGTGCCTGACCGGCTGGTGGGCTGGCAGCTGCATGGGATTGGTGGCGAAAAGCTTGGTAGGTGCGGGCGTGGCTGTGGCCTCGCGGATGCCCTCGGCAAGGGCCTTGCCGGGGCCCCGGCAAGGGTCTTGCCGTGGCGTTGCGGTCGTCCCTGGCAAGGATCTTGCCGGGGGTCTTGTGGGCTTTCCTCGGCAAGGATCTTGCCGAGGCTTGCCGTCTTCCACTCTTCTGATTAAGAGTGTTGTTCTTTGTCTTCACAAAGATCTGCATGCCACCATGGAGGTGCCTCCCGAGCCTTCGCCCAACGTGGTTGATGGTGTTTGGAAACCGTGGGCTCAGGGGTGGCTCGCTCTGTCGGTGTTGGGGCGAGCTGCCCCGGCAAGGGTCTTGCCGGGGGAACCTACTTCGTCCCTCTGCTCTTTGTGGTCTTGGTCTTCGCGTTCCTTTTTGGTTTGTTTCCGTGGCTCCGTCCCTCTCCCTTGCCCTGCTTAGTGTGGTCATGGCCGCACGGCTCTGACTGCCCGTGCACTTAGTAAGGGGTACTGAAATAGAACCCCTATTTTAGTACACCGACAGGAGCCCCCGGGCCTGGGCCACACATAAGCGTGGTGCGGTTGTTGGGCTAGGCCCAAAAACAGTGTGCGGGTAGGCGGGGCGGTTTTTTTACCGTGGCCACTTTCCGTTCCCTGCGCTTACCCACGACCTGCGTTGATTGCGTGACGTGGGGGTCGTGCGCGCGGGTGACCGAAGCATGCTGACGTCATTTGCGGTTAACAGTAAAGAGGCGGCCTGCGTGTCTCTTTGAGACCGCAGGGTCGCTGCTCATTTACTCTCTGCACTTGGGGAGCCGCTGCTCCACGCGTTCCATTACGCCCCGTCTCTTGCGCCACGTTCGCTGCATGCAGAACGAATGGCAGGCGCACGGGATATGGGAAGTCGCGCATGCGTGGGTCGATTCCCATGCGCCTTCAATTGGGCGGGGAGGGCGGTCGATGGCCCCGCCCGCTGTCACTTCAATGAGCCGGATTGGCCGAAAGGGGCGGCCGAGCCCCGCCCCCGCCTCTTCATAAAGAGGGGAGCCGGAGGAAGGCGCCTCTCAATCCTTCGTCACCTGCCTCTCTTCATTCCTGCTTCCTCCTTCCTCTCATCCGCCATGGAGAAGGGGAACCCCGGTCCTTCGACGGTGGCAGTGAGGGTCTCCGCTCGACAGTGCGTCCCACTTCCCCAAGAGCTCGTGGTGGCGGAGCTAGCCGCGAGGGGAAGGGGCGAGGCCGTGGTCGTCGTGGTGCTCGGGGAAGAGGAGGACGGGGCGGCGCATCGGCCTCGCCTCCGCCAGCGGCCCCTCCCGCGGTGGAGGGCCACGTCGGGGACAATCCCTGCGAGTTCTTCGTCAGGCTGCGCCAGTCGCCGCGCCGTCGTCTTCGTCTTTCGACCCGGTTTGCGCGAGAGATGGAGCTGAACCCACCGCAGGCGCTGCGGCTGCACATGAGGGGTTGTGGGACCAGCGGCACATGGGCCGATGTTGAGTTCCCCGCCCCTCACGTCATGTATCTTCGCCGAGGGTGGAAGACTTTTGCTCGCATCCACAGCCTGACGGAGGGGCTCACTCTCCATTTCAAATTAATGGAGAGCGGCCTCCTCTCCGTCAAGGCCTTTGGGCACTTCGGGACTCGCTTAAGGTGCTGCGTGGAGAGCTCCTCGGATGGCGAAGACTCTTCCTCGAGCGAGAGTGATGAGGAGGACAGCGGCAGCGACGACGAGGGTAGCGGGCAGCAGGATGACGGGTCCGACGAGGCGTCGGGCGCGCGGCGCCTGGGCGGATGCGGCAGCAGCAGCATCTGCACCTGGCCGCTCCTCCGGCGGAGTTTGCCGGGGAAGGGCCAACTCCTTGAACTTCTCAGGGCCGTCTCCTTGGGCGGCTGGCGTCGGGAGGCTGCGGAAGAGGAAGAGGGCGGGCGGCAAGGCCGTCAAGTCAGAGTACGCAGACACCGAAGCCTTCATTGCATATTGGTGACCTGCCGCCTCGTCTTCCAGCTCTTCCTCCGGCGCCGTCATCACCAGCCAGCGTTTGGACGGCCACCGATATGTTCTCTTGGTGCTTTCTGCCGCCCGTAGCTCGCCTAGGCGCTCCTTTTGCCACTCTTCGCTTCCTCAACCTGTCTCTTCAGAAGAGGGACAAGAAAGGGATTACGGGCACCTTATCTTTTTTCAACTTGTAAGCCTACGGGCATTAGTAGAATTTAAAGCTTGTAATCCCCCTTGCTCATGTTTTTATTCCGTATGGACTGTACCTGTATGGGATGTTTTTAATGAAAAAAGGGATGTTTGCCGGGTTTTTTGTTCGTGGGTGAAACCCGCGACAAGGAGCGAATCCTTGTTATTATTTAAGATAAACGTTTTTCGCCCAGCAACAGGCCTTGTCGTCCCTCCACTTCGCTCGACCATTCTCACGCCCTTGGCGGAGGCAGGGATGAAGCGGGCTTAGGCTCCTCGTTCCATTTCCTGGCTGCCGCGACTACAACCAAATCCGAACCCTAGGAGATAATCCTTGGGTATAGAAAAGGGGAGCACGGTAGCCCAGAAATAAAACGAGGTTTCATATATCCCAATTCCATACCGAAATGCATGACAGGGGATACAAGACTTATCTGGATCTGCAGCCCCCGGCAACCTTGGCTTGCCGTGGTTGGATCCTTGTACTTGCAGCCCCGGGCAACATTGGTTTGCCAGGGTCGGGACGCCAGTTCGTTCCCTTTCTTCCAAACAGCTCAGCAGAAGTGCTCATGTGCCCTGTGAACCAAAGAGGACAGAAAAGAACAGAGAGACGCGCACTCGACCTCTAAGCTAGGGGTTAGCTGTCGCTAAGCACTATCAACCCTAACCGAGGAAGAGACTCGACCTAGCATGCATGCTATAACTTAGGGCGCCAGCGCTTCATTTATTTATGCTCAGGGTCTGCGCCTGGCTTTGTACAAAGGGTTACATGCCTTGCTGGCAAGGCTTGTACAAAAGGGTGGCTTGCCAGGAGGCCCGGCAAGCCGCGCCTTATGGGTAAAACTTGCGAAGATGCTCGATGTTCCAGGAGTTGCTCAGTGGAATGGCATCCTCGGTCTCCAGGCGGACTGCGCCGGGCCTGGTGACTCGTGTTACCCGATAAGGGCCTTCCCACTTCGGCGTCAACTTGTTGGAATTCTTGGCCAACTGAACGTGCCGAAGAACAAGGTCGCCTTCCTGAAAGCTCCAGGCATGAACCTTGCGGCTATGGTAGCGGCGCAAGGCTTGCTGGTAGCGTGCTGCTCTCACAGCCGCCCGGAGACGATCTTCCTCAAGGAACGTTGCGTCATCTTGCCGCAACCGCTCTTGCTCAAGCTCATCATAAGAGAGCACTCGAGGTGACCCGTATATGAGTTCCGTGGGGAGAACTGCTTCTGCCCCGTAGACCAGGGAAAAGGGTGTCTGGCCGGTGGCTCGATTTGGCGTTGTTCTGATCGACCAAAGAACTGCCGGCAACTCATCAATCCAGCGCCTTCCACTCTTGCGCAGCCTGTCAAAAGTATTCGTTCTTAAGCCTCGCAGAACTTCAGCATTTGCTCTCTCCGCTTGGCCGTTGCTCCGTGGGTGTGCCACGGAAGCAAAACAGACCTTGCTGCCGAGATCCTCAATGTACTGCATGAAGGCGTGGCTTGTGAACTGTGCGCCGTTATCGGTGATGATCCTGTTGGGTACACCGAAACGGCAAACTAGCCCTTTGAAGAAGTTGATGGCTGACTGCGCTGTCACCTTCCTCACCGCTTCCACTTCTGGCCACTTTGTGAACTTGTCGATCACAACGTACAAGTACTCAAAGCCCCCAGCGGCATGGGGGAAAGGGCCCAATATGTCGAGCCGCCAGACGGAGAAGGGCTAGGAGAGAGGGATTGTTTGAAGGGCTTTAGCTGGTTGATGAAGCTTCTTCGAATGGAACTGGCACGCTTCACACTTCGTTACTAGTGCCGTCGCATCCTGGAGGGCAGTGGGCCAGAAGAAACCTTGCCGGAAAGCCTTGCCGGCAAGAGCTCTCGACCCTATGTGGGAGCCACATATGCCTCCATGTATCTCTGCCAACAGCTCTAGTCCTTCCTCCCGGGAGATGCACTTCAATTTCACCCCATTCGGCCTTTTTCTGTACAAGACGTTGTCAATGAATTGGTACAGAGCAGACCGGCGGGCTGCTTTTTCTGCCTCTTCCTGCTCCTCAGGAAGCTCTCCTACTTGGAGGATTCAGACGGTGTGATGCGCCCATGCCGGAGCCTAGGGCTCGACGGCGAGGACCAAAGGCATCTCTTCTGCCACGGGAGCAACTGTCTCTACAGCCATGGCCTGAGGCCCTGCCGGAGTCGGTTGTCCCGCGGCAGGATCGGCATCCACCGCAACATCCTGGCCAGCGGCTCCGGGGAGCTCGGTGGGGAAGTACTTGCCGGGGCCTAGCTTCCTCCGCTTGCTCTGCCCGGTTGATGGCTCGATGGATGGTTGAGTTAACTGAAGCACAAAAGTACCTGGTTCCACAGGTAGCTTGAGGGCAGCATGCTTTGACAGGTAGTCGGCGATGTCGTTCTCCGCCCGAGGGACATGCTCTGCTTGTATACTGTCAAAGCGCTCCTCCAGTTTCCTTACTTCATCCACGTAAGCCTCCATCAACGAGCTTTGCTAATCTTTGTTGATCTGCCTGATGACGAGTTGCGAGTCACCCCTGACGATGAGCTTTTTGACTCTGAGGTCCACTGCGATCTTGAGACCGGCAAGCATGCCCTCGTACTCGGCGGTGTTGTTAGTTGACATCTCCCGGGGAAAGTGCATTTCGACAACATACTTGAGGTGCTCTCCGGTGGGTGCGACAAGCAGCACACCAGCACCGGCGCCTTGCAGCGAAAAAGTCCCATCAAAGTACATGATCCAGTTGCGGCTCGTTTCCATGCCGGAGAGAGTGGTCTCCTGTACTTCTTCGTCGGGCGTCGAGGTCCATTCTGCAACGAACTCCGCCAAGACTCTGCTCTGAATCGTCGAGGTGCTTTCGAACTTCAAACCGAAACTTGACAGCTCTAGGGCGGCCCATTCCACGATCCTCCCCGTTGCATCTGGATTATGCAATATCCATTGCAACGGGAGGCGGGTGACCACGGTGATATCGTGCGCTTGGAAGTAATGGCGCAGCTTCCTCGAGGCCATAAGGAGGCCGAAGAGCAATTTTTGCACACCTGAGTACCTCGACCTAGCCCCCTGCAAGAGGGAGCTGACGAAGTAAACTGGGTGCTGCACCATTTTCTTCTTCTGCGCCACTTCACCTGATCGCGCGGGCCCTGTCGCATCGGCGCCAACCTCTGTCGGGGACTCGGTCTTGCCGGGACCGAGCCCTGCCAGGAGGGTTCCAGTTCGCCATTCGCTGACTCTGCTGCTGCCACTGCCTCTTCGTCGACCTCTCTCTGCGCCACCAGTGCGGCGCTAACCACCTGATTCGTTCCCGCTAGGTACAGCAGCAACGGTTCTTGTGGTTTGGGCGCAACCAGCACTGGGGTAGAGGATAGGTACTTCTTCAAATCTTGGAGCGCTGCCTCGGCCTCCGAGGTCCACTCCATCGGGCCCGTCTTCTTCAAGATCTTGAAAAAGGGAAGGGCACGCTCCACGGACTTGGAGATGAATCTGCTCATGGCGGCAATGCAGCCAGTGAGCCGACGCACATCTTTGATCCGTTTAGGTGCCTCAATCTGCTCGATGGCCTTGATCTTATCTGGGTTTGCCTCAATCCCGCGCTGCGACACAAAGAACCCGAGAAGCTTGCCGGATGGGACACCGAAGACACACTTCTCAGGGTTCACCTTGAGGTTGATCTTGCGCAGGTTCTCAAATGTTTCCTCCAGATCTTGCACAAGTGTTGCTTTGTTCTTAGTTTTGACCACTATGTCATCCATATAAGCTTCAATTTTTCTATGTAGCTGGGGCTCAAAACCAATTTGGACTGCTCTTGCAAAGGTGGAGCCAGCACTCTTCATCCCGAAAGGCATCCGTAAAAAGCAATACGTACCGCATGGGGTGATGAACGTTGTCTTCTCCACGTCTTCTTTTGTCATGAAGATCTGGGGGTACCCTAAGTAGGCATCGAGGAACGACAGCAGATCACACCCGGCCATGGAGTCAACAATCTGGGCGATGCGCGGCAACGGGAAGGGGTCCTTGGGACAAGCCTTATTAATATCTGTGTAATCAATACACAGCCTCCACTTCCCATTCGCCTTGCGCACCACTACCGGATTGGCCAACCACGTCGGATGGAGCACTCCTCTCACCAGTCCTGCTGCTTCTAACTTTCTGATCTCCTCTGTGATGAACTCTTGTTTCTCCAGAGCTTGCTTCCTGACCTTCTGCTTGATGGGCCGTGCATGAGGACAAACAGCAAGATGGTGCTCCATCACTTCCCTGGGAACGCCGGGGATGTCGGAGGCTTGCCATGCAAACACATCGACATTCGCCCGCAGGAAAGTCACGAGCTCGCTTTCCTATTTGCTGTCGAGGATGGAGCTTATAGTGAAAGCTCCCCCCCGTGCCGTCCTCCTTGGCGGACACCTTCTTGGTGTCTGGTGGTGCAGCTCTGGACTTCTTGCTCTTGCCGGTGGAGCTCTCTGGCACGTCCTCGACGGTAGCACAACACTCCGAAGAGGTGCGCTTGCCGGAGTGGGTGCAAGAGGTCTTGCCGGTCTTCTTCTTCCTTCTTGGGGCTTCAGCGGCAGGAGCAAGTGCCTTGGCGGCAGCTGCTGCAACTGCTTCCCGGTAGAGTAGGTCGGCGCAGATCAGCGCATCCTTCTTGTCAGAGGGGACGGTGATGACGTTCATCGGCCCGGGCATCGTCAACATGTTGTAGGCGTAGTGAGAAGCCACCATGAACTTGGCTAGTGCCGGGCGCCCGAGGATCCCGTTGTAGGGCAAGGGAATCTCGGCTACATGAAAGACAATCCTCTCCGTCCTGTAATTCAACTCACTTCCAAACGTCATAGGCAACGTGACCTTTCCCTTCGGCTGGCTCCTTCCCGGGTTGACCCCCTGAAACGTGCCCGTTTCCTCGAGGTCTCCATCAGGAATTTGCAGCCTACTCATCACAACAGCTGAGATCATGTTCAGACCGGCCGCGCTGTCAACCAGCATCTTGTTCACCTTGAGGTTGCGTATCGTTGGTGAGACCAACAACGGCAAACACCCGACCGCTGTTGTGCGGTCAGGGTGATCCTTGGCGTCAAAGATGAGGGGCGTGCTGGACCACTTCAGCGGCTTCTGGGCGTCGAATGAGGGCTCCGCTGCTGTAATCTCACGCACCCACTGTTTGAGCTGGCAATGAGAAGCATGCAGCAAGGCGCCACCGTCGACGCACATGGCCTCTGTAGCCTTCTGGAACTCTTGCTCACCGGACTCGTCGTCCTCGTCATGACTATCATTTTCTTGCTTCTTGTCGCGGCCCCGGGCGGGCCTGTCCTGCTGATTATCTTGGCCGCGGCGGCCTCCTTGGCCGCCACGTTTCTTGCTGGATCCCTCGGCACCCTCTTGGCCCTTCTCCTTGTCCCGCCGCTCATACTCGGCTTTCTGCTTCTCAGCGAGCAGCTCCACTTGCCGGCAGTTCTGGAGGTCATGGCCCTTGGTGCGGTGGATCTTGCAATACTTCTTATCGGAGCCCCCTGGCTTATCGGCATCCGCCAAGGCCCGGCAAGCGGCACACACGGCAACCTCCTTGCTGGGGTCGCTCGCCTTGACCTTCTTGGTGGCGCCGGTGTCGTCGGACGCCTCGATGGCAAGCACGGTCTTGCCCTTGTGCTTCCTGTTACGGCGCCGGCCCTTCTTCGCCGGGGTGGCAGTGTCATCCGTGGAGTCGGTTTCCGCGTCGGCGTCCTTGCCAGGGTACTTCCTTCCCTCTTCAGCTCGAGCGCACCGATCGGCCAGAACATAAAGCTCGGCCACATCCTTGACCTTTTTCATCGCCAGCTCCTCATGCATCTTAGGGTTGCGCATGTTCTAGTGGAACGCGCTGATCACGGCGGTGGGATGAACATTGGGGATGTTGTACTGCACTCGGCTGAACCTCTGGATGTACTTGTGCAGGGCTTCTCCATCCTTCTGGGGAATGATATGCAAATCACTCGCCTGGCCGTGAGCATGGTCGCCTCCAGTGAAGGCACCAACGAACTCATGACACAGGTCTGACCAAGAAGAAATGGAATCCACCGGCAAGTGCATCAACCACGACATAACATTGGGCTTGAGGGCCAACGGAAAGTAATTGGCAAGCACCTTATCGTCGCGACCCCCAGCAGCTTGCATCGCGATGGTGTAGATGCTGAGGAACTCTGACGGGTGAGTCTTGCCGTTGTACTTCTCGCCGACGTCAGGCTTGAACGTGCGGTGGGATGGCCACCGGAACTGCCGCAGCTCACGGGTAAAGGCCGGACAACCCACCTCGTAAGGTAGGCCGCCGAATCCTCCCGGAACCGGGGGGTTCGCAGCGGGCCCCGCCCGCTTGTCCGACTGGTGGCGTGTATCGCGCCAGCGCTCGATGGTGGTTCGAGCGTCTTCGTGAGCTTGCTCCGAAGGACTTGGCGCTAGTCGCGAGGGTTTGCGGGTCGGACGACGCTATGGAGATATTATCACAAGCGTCGTCACGACGGGCTGACGCCCGCGGTGGTTGGATCAGAGGAGGAGAGGGTACCGTGGCTACAGCACCCCCGGTCCTTCCTCCACTGGCGTGTGGTGGCTCGACGGAGCGCCGACCTGAGGGCCCCGTTGGTCGCAGATCGTCTTTGCTGGCGATGGCAATGAGGCTCCAGATGGCGGCTCTCCACTCGTCAAGCTTCTCCGGAGCAGGAGGGAAGTCGAGGAGCAGCTGCGCGCGCGCCAAAGCTTCTGCTGGCGTGGGTGGTGGCGAAAGCTGCGTGGACTGTGGCGCGCTTCGACTTCTAACCATGTTAGAAGGACCCCGTCGCGGCCCAGCGGCCGCATGCCACTTTCGCCAACGCTTTGGCGGGCATGTAGGCCCCCTTCGTCTCGCGGATGAAGCACAGGGCTCTTCCCACGACGGCGTCCAGGGTCACCAGGGTGGTGACGCTGCTTGTCGTGCACGCCATGGGAAGAGCGCGCCGTGGTCGCCGGGATGGGCGTCTTGGAGGTCGCCGCGCCACCTGTGGGTGGCACAGCAACACCCCTGGAGGGCCCCGCACCGCCTGCGTGGGGCCCAGCCCCGTCTTTGGATTTAGCGGTGTGCGGCATGCCGTTCGGCGTGCGAACGACGCCGCTCGCCAGGCTTCGACTGCCAGGGATATGCTGATGCTCGCGGGCTGCGGCTCGAGTTCTGTCCGCAACCGGCCCGCTCCTCGCTCGCACCGGACCGGGCCGCTTGGCTCCTAACGAACCGACCGCCGTGGCCGCCTTCTTCTTGGGAGCCATGGCAATGAAGAACTGTGCCACTGGCTGCAGAACCAGATGCTCAGTACTGCGCCACCTACCTGGCGTGCCAAAGATGTCGGTGGGAAACGACACCTATGGGATCACAAGAATCCCTACTACGGTTGCGGGGCGCTGGAAGTGGTGAGGAGAGCAGGATCAGCAGTCAGGACAAGCACACGGATCGTTTACCCAGGTTCGGGCCGCAGAGATGCGTAATACCCTACTCCTGCTTGGATGTGTATATCTGTGTTCTTGAGGAGTTCGAACTAGCTACAGGGAGTGTAACTTGTCCCAGAGTCCGAATCCTTCTCCTGTATGCCTTGGGTCTCCTTTTAGAGGCAAAGGGATCGCCATAGTGGCACCAGGAGGTGGCATCGGGGTACTGTGGCTAAGCTTATCGCTAGCCATTACGGGTCAAGACGCATTAAATGCGCCCTTGACGTGTCCCCTCCACTTTACCGCCGCTTCGCCTCCTCTTGACACGCGCCTGGGCCAGCAAGGCGGTTGCACCATGTAAGCAGGCAAGCAGCTGAGGTGGTGCGGTGGTGGAGCATTCAGGAAGATCTGCATGCCACCACGTAGGCACGTGCTGGGTTGGCGGAGGAGCCTTGCAGCGACACGCAGGTGCCTGCCCGGCTAGTGGGCTGGCAGCTGCATGGGATTGGTGGCGAAAAGCTTGGTGGGTGCGGGCCTGGCTGTGGCCTCGCGGATGCCCTCGGCAAGGGTCGGGGCCTCGGCAAGGGTCTTGCCGTGGCGTTGCGGTCGTCCCCGGCAAGGATCTTGCCGGGGGTCTTGTGGGCTTTCCTCGGCAAGGATCTTGCCGAGGCTTGCCGTCTTCCACTCTTCTGATTAAGAGTGTTGTTCTTTGTCTTCACAAAGATCTGCATGCCACCATGGAGGTGCCTCCCGAGCCTTGGCCCAACGTGGTTGATGGTGTTTGGAAACCGTGGGCTCAAGGGTGGCTCGCTCTGTCGGTGTTGGGGCGAGCTGCCCCGGCAAGGGTCTTGCCGGGTGAACCTGCTTCGTCCCTCTGCTCTCTGTGGTCTTGGTCTTGTCGTTGCTTTTTGGTTTGTTTCCGTTGCTCCGGCCCTCTCCCTTGCCCTGCTTAGTGTGGTTGTGGCCGCGCGGCTCTGACTACCCGTGAACTTAGTAAGGGGTACTGAAATAGAACCCCTATTTTATTACACCGACAACCCCGTTATGCAATGGTAAAGGAAGTAATGCAGATAAGGTTCTAGATAGTGAGACATCCCTGTTGGTCTCCAAGAAAGCTGATAAAAACTATATTGAAGACATTGAGACAGCCCCAAAGTCTTGTCTTGATGTAGTGTTTGAGTTATTGGCTACTACTGCTGGCACCAGCTCTTCGAACTCGCTGCCTGAATCAGTTCGACTTCTTGAGTCTCAACATCAAGTTGAAAGACATCGATTAGATGTTATGCGACAGGAAGCGAAAGGACTGAGGAAGTCCCTGCAGAATTCAGATGCATACTTTCTGGTGCAACAGCAAGTGCTGGAGGATTTAAGCGTCAAACAAGAGAAAGTTAATAAGCTTGCTAAGCATCTTGCGAGCATTATGGGTACCCAGGATATTGTTTCTTGAGCTCTTCTGAAGTTGTTTCAGTTCTGGACTTGTTTTGCTGCGGCGTTTATTTACACTGGTCGCCAACTTTGACAACCAATGTATATGATATGTTGCTTTGTTCCCTATATTTGCACTGGTGGCGAACTTTGATGCCCCGTGGATGTAATATGTGTAATAGCCATGATAGCCTAGCATAAGTTGCTTGCTTATTTATTTCCTTGTTGGTTCCCTATATTTGCACTGGTGGCGAACTTTGATGCCCAGTGGATGTAATATGTGCAATAGCCGTGATAGCCTAGCGTAAGTTGCTTGCTTATTTATTTCCTTGTTGTCTTGTTTATTTGTTTGCTTGTAGTCAGTGCAGTTCTTTTTCCGCGGTTTGCTAGTGGCCGCAATAACCTATTTTTAAAAACTAGGCCACAATAACCATGGGCTACATATTTACTGTAGTTACCATGGGCCTCCTACGGGCCGTAGAAACAATGGGCCTTCTAAGGGCCATAGAAATAATGGGCCTTCTATGGGTCGTAGAATCAATGGGCCTTCTATGGGCCGTCGCATCAATGGGCCTTCTACGGGCTGTATGATCGATCGGCCAAACAAGGGCCAATAACAGACCGCATTATGGGCCGTAAACGGGCTAGATTTGGAATCGTCCGTTCATGGGCCGACAATAACGGGCCATCATTAATCGACCATATTTGATGACGCTATGAAAACGGCCCAACAGATTAACGGGCCGCAAACGGGCCGATTGTAACCACGGGCTGAATTTGGCCCACAAGCAGAAAAGGCCAGTAATGGGCCGTAAGTAAACGAATGCTGGAAAGGAGCCCAAGAATAAATGGGCCCTGAGAAGGCCGAAAGATAACACGGGTTGGAAATGGCCCAATGGAATAATGGGCCGTTAATGGGTTTAAAGCGATACACTGTTCATTGCGGGACAGATTCACCACGGCCGTTAATAGGCCAAGAGTTACAAATGGCCTCGTATCGGCCAAAAGACATCATGGGCCATACATTGGCCGGAAGTTACAACGGGCTGGAATCATATTGGATGGCCCAGATGAAGCTACTGGGCTTAATTCCGATAGGCCGTAATGGGCCGTGAGTTAGCGGGCCGTAAATGGGCTATATACGAACATGCCGTTAACACGCTTTCCGTGGGCCGGCCCGTTACCTTTTGACCAAGTAAAATGGGCCGGCCTTTTCACCGGAATGGGCCTCTGTTGGGCCATGCCACGTGTCGACGTATCATAGGCGCCTCCTGTCCAATGAATGGATGACATCTGTCCCAACGGTGACCTAACACGTGTTTCCTCCGGCCAATGAGAATTTTACACGTGGAAAATCCTCATTGGTCCTGGCTGTTGGCGGGTTATCGGATCCAAAACCGGACCCGATAGCATAACAGCGACCCGTTACGGTGGATGCCACGTGTCGGTCGCCCTTGACGAAAGCACATCCATGACGCGACATTTATCGACATGGAAGTGGACACTTCCGTGATGATAATTTTAGTAATGTCATGGAACACTTCTACGACAAAATAGGTATGACTATTTTGATTCTATCATAAAATCGTCATGGATGTACATGCATGACAGAAAACATGACCTACTATGACAAACACGTATCATCACAGAAGTGTATTTTTTTGTAGTGACACGTGCCACCAATTATAAGAAATATTAGTTAGAAGTAGCATCTTCGTGAGAGATTCGATGCTACTTCTAAAGTTAAATTGTGATTAGTTTGACAGAATAGGTGGATTAAGAAGTAATCGAGGCAACAAGCAAGAACCAGATACAAAACTAACATGGATGAACAATTGGAACCACGTCGGGGTGGAAGATCACAGTGAAGATGAGACCAGGTTCTGCTATTTCCATCAACACTCGTGCGCCAACTTTCAGTCCGTAGCACTTGAGAAACTTTATTCAAGTTCGGCCATAAAAAAACAGTGATCTTCTTGGTTCATGAACCCAACTCAGAACTTATATCCACGGCTTGTCTTCAGTGTGACCATTAAACGGGTGTCTTCAGTTATGGCAAGGCCGACCATCTTGAGTACATGTGTTCTGGTAGAGCAAGGAATGCACTGCAGGAAAAATAATATGAGAACACAATGTATTCCCTATCCAAATCTAAATAATGTCCTCCTTCACATCGGTGTTGACCATGGTACTACTACCTTTTATCCAACTATAACAATCCAAATTTCCAAATTAGTCAACAGCATGTTCAAAAAACCCCACCCTCCCGGATAGAAAAGAGGATCTAGGAACATACTGTGTGCATTTTAAAATCATGTGTTTGGATGAGAAGGAACAAGTGTGGCGTCTCGCCGAGGGTGCAGAAACCTATAGGGTCCTCGCACTTTTGGCACTACAAATGAAACACACGAGATTCAGTAGGAAGAAAAATGCATGAACCACTACTAGGAAAACCCTTACCAGTAGCGCTGGGCTTCTTGCTATTAGTAGCGTGGGCAGGCGTGCTACTGCTACGGCGCTACAGCTATTTTTTAGCAGTAGCGCTTGTTTTTCCCAGCGCTACTGGTATCTGAAGCTAGCTGTAGCGCGCTTTCACCCAGCGCTACTGATAATTATCTACAGCGCGTGGGACTAGCCAGCGCTACTGTTACTTGAGTGCTACTAGTAATCTTTACCCCCACGCCACTACTAACTTTTGTATATTTTTTTTGTGTTTTGGCTCTGTACACAATTAAACAGATCCACCGTTTATACAATAACATGCATATTCGTTGAAAAGCAAGTGAGTCATCGATGAGCCAAAGTTATTAGAAGTCTCGACATGTCTCAAATATCTCATCATCATCAATCATGGTCGAATACATGTCTTGAAATAGCGTTAAAAGTCATTACAAGTTCTCAATACATGCAACTACATGGTCACATACTCATGTTTCATCATCAATGTAGACTATGATATGACCGCATAGAAGATAAGAGCGATCACGATGATCAAAAGCGGTATTATGTAGTAGTTTTTGCAGCGGCGCTGGTTCTGAATCCCCTGTTGTGCTATGAATCTCAAGTAACTAGCTCCGGCTTCCGCTCTGCTATCAAACCCTTTCTGGCTTTCGCCGGAGAAGCCAGAGACTTGGGCCTGACACTCTAGCCACTCATCATACACACCCAGAACATGCCCTACATACACGGTATACCACTTCCTCGCCATCGTTGATCGATATACCTGTCAGAGATGCACATATATATACCATGAAGCGAATTCAACAAAACAGTTATGAAATAGAAGCAACATATATAGTAAACATAGTTAACAAATTTTATCGTACCGAAAGTAATTAACTAGAGTGCGGCACCATACATCTAATAGTTTCGTCGTACCGAGAGATTCGAAGTTTCGTCGTACAGAAAGTAACAAGTAACTAAACAGACACATTGTTTTTAAGCAATGCACTCTTCCCATCTGTCCATATCCGGAAGGGTGCACCCAAGCTTAGTGAAAGGCTCATGTCCTGACGCTGTAGGGCAATGCGGGTTCGGACGTCAGCTCGCGATATTGGGCCGGCGTAGAACATCCCATTCTCTTCAAGGACATCTTTGATGATGATGGACGCAATTTCCTGTTGGATCCGGTAGAAATCATTTCCAAGTCGATTATCCGGCACGGCTCCAAAGGCTTCGGCCCATCTCTGGATATGGGTATCGGATGAAGATTTCATGCAAAGTGATTGCACATCCCTTCTGTACTCCATCATTAGATGGATGGCGTAGAATCCATCATTCTCACTTCTTGCCGGTTGCTGGATGCAACAGAAGTCAGTCTTGTGGCTGAAACAAAGCCCGGCCTTATTTGTTTTTTTGTGTTGGATGTAGCCACCCCGCATGCTGAAGCCCAGCATAGCTCTGTCCAGAACATACTTTATGTGTGTGTAATCTTTCTTCTGTATGTTCTTCGACGGGTCCAAATATAGAGCGCGGGAGTAACGCGGGTAAAGAACAATGAGAACGTCACGACACCCCCCGCTGCGCAGAATACACGATCAAGTTTAGCCTCCATGCGTGCAAAGTAACTATTGAAATGCAGGAAAGGATGTATGTGTTATAGTGCTATCCGTGGATGACTTACCTGGGATGATAAGGTACGAGAATCGTTTCTTTGTCCTTATTGTAAACAAAGAATTCTTCGATGTACTGACTCGCATATTGACGGTTGGCGTCGTTGATTGACAAGAAGCCCTCATGCATGTAGTATGGGTCCGCGACCGCAAGATCGGTGACTTGCTCTCTCCTGACGATTTAGTTCATGTGCAGCGCATACAGGCGGACGAACGTAAAATCGAGTGTCCTCATTTGAAACATCTGGAAGATGTAATCAAACCTCAGGAAGAAGAGGTCCGCGGGGCATGTGTGGACATACATCTTGCAACTTCTCGGCACATGAACCGTATAAAGTGGGCATCCTGGATCATCCGAGGCGAGGAGGCTTCTCTCTGTCGACAGGACATGGTCATGGAGTCTCCTGAGATCCCCTTCTATGGCAGCTAGTGCATTCGTCGGTACCATTGGCTCTCCCGCGACATGGATTAATGGCGCATGTTTCATCGGTACATGGTCAACCTTGGTCGAAGGCGGCTGGCTGCTAGAACCAACATTGCCAGCTTTATTGGATTTTCTCGCCGCCAGTCTCTTCCTCTGCTTCTTCTTGCTGGGCTGAGGTGCTGGTGGGTCTATCAGACCCTCCCTGAGCACCACCCCTAGTGTTGCCAGGCTCAGCATTGGACGACTCTGGCTAAGTAGTTGAGCTTGGGTGGAGCCGGCATCTGGAGGCGTGTCCTGCGAGGATTGCATGAACAAAGACTTCTTGCACTCCCGAGGACGTTCCGACTCTGGTACATGCATCTCACATTCATATGGTTGACTCATTGTTACTTCGTTGTCAAAGGCAGTATTGAAATACTGGTTAGGGTCATCGTCGGCCTCCTCCATGGCATGATCCCTATCCTCTTCCATGGGGCAGATGGCATCATCTGCCGGCGGAACGGTTGGTCCTCCTTCCTCATGTCTCTCGATCTCAGCAAGCAGCAAAGACGATGGTTGTACTTGTGTAGGTGGTGTTGTGGTCATACCTTCCTGAGGTCCCGTTGGTGTGCTCCCGGCCACATCGACACGAAGAAGATTTTTCGGCCACGGGATCGGCCAATTTTTGCATTGGCCGAGCTGCGTGGGGGTCTCGTCATCCTCTCCATCGGTTTGTATCGGACGAGGGAGACCCTCGTAGCCTGCTTTCACACTCGCCACGGAGACCCTTAAGGCGTTATCAGGCATCTGCCGGTGGTGAAACAATCGATCCTTAGGCTTCACTATAGTACCCTTCCCCACATCCACCAACCCGCCCTTCATGTTGTAAAGGAGGGTGCGCGGAGTGGAGTCGGCCTACAAAGACATATACGTGCGGCGTCAGAGATCCAAAAAGAACGGTAACTGAAGATTAATTAATTAGTTGAGTTGATGAAGGTGCGACGACAAGTATTTACCGTGAGGGTGTTGAGCTCAGCCAATGTCGACGGCCTGACATTCAAGCCAGAGACGGAGCTAGGGCTGCTGTGAGAGCTGGGCGGAGGAGCAGCTGCTGGAGGAGGTGCGGGTGCGGTTGCCATACTAGGTACGGGTATGGGTGCGGTGTTCATTGAGTTGCTCCCGGTGAAGCTGGGCATGGGAAAATCACTTGGTGGCGCATTTGGATTTTGTTGCACCCATGTGACCACTGTTGGAATCAAGCTTGTAAAGGCAGCCACCATATCAGTTCTACAGGCAGCGATTATCTTAGCTTTGGTCTCAGCTTTTGCTTTCTCCATCGCCCACGCCACCTTCTCGTCGATAGTCACTTGACTGAACTTCTTTCTCTGTCTTTTGGCCTCGGGGTCCTCGCTATAATAGTACTTCCAAGTGGCCCCATCCCCGGCGCCATGCACACGTCCATATTGAGGCCGCTGGCCGGGGGGGTGTCCCATCATTATGTTCATGGCGCGGTCGAAAGGAGTGTCCCACATGTACTTCGCCGACGACTGAGTTGACTGAGTCGACGAGTCGCTCTCGGCCGCAAGCTTGTGTTGCTCTCTCTGCAAAATGGACCGTGAATCATTTATGAATGCGACTAGAATGTAGTAGACTTTGTTGATCAGAACCTAATATGTAAGGTGGTAAAAGGATAATTACCAGTATTCTCATGAGTTTCCTAGTCGGCCCGTCGGTGAAAAAAATCTTTTTCTTGGGGTCCCACGAGAATCGGGCCCTGATGAAGTCGTGCTCCTGCTGGTCGGTGAACTCAGCCAATGGGTCTGGGATCCCCTGACGTTCACGTTCTGCGTCCTCCTTAGCCCACACGGGCCTCTTTCCCGTGTAACCACGACTTCCAAGGCGATGGTTCCCCATGTTCTTTGCCTGCAGCTGCTTGCCTCTCTCCGACCTGGCCTTGGCAGCTTCTTCATTGCAAGTCTCCTTGAACTTTTCAAAGTCCTCTATCGTAATTTTCGGATTGTCTGCAACAATCTCGGCGTAGGTTTCATGGTCTACTTGAATCGCCTTTTTCAGCCTAGTTTTCCAAGCGCTCAATGCGTTGCTAAACTTCCCTAGGGCTTTGTTGTTGATTTTTTCATGGCATCATCATCCCATGGGTCGACTTCGTCATTCTGACCGGGGAACAGGAATCTTTCGTGCAACCTAGTTAGAAGCAGCTTCTTCAACTGTTCATTCTTCCGTATTTTTGTGGTGTTGATGTTAGCGGTATCCCGTAGGATGCATGCTAGTTGGTTGCCGTAACACGCCGCCACTTCTCGCGGCTCTATTGGCTCGAACTCGCCAGGGTGCACCGCCGTGACCACTAGTCTTCCGGTGCGGAGCTCATTTGGGCGTCGTGTCCTCTTTTCCTTCTTTCCCTCACTGGCTTGGGAGGTCCCACCTTCCGTGCTATAGTTAGGAACATCATCACCGCCAGTCTCAGTGCCGGTGTCATTGGTGGCATCAGTGTCGGTGCCGGCGCCACCACCGTCGTCATCCGTCATGATAAGGCGGTCCGGACACCCAGCTTCCTGTCTCTCCTGATCCGCCAGAAACTCGAGGTAGGCGTGTGCTCGACCTAATTGGGAGTGAGAACCTCCGGCCTCATCGGTTTCGGTCAAGTTTCCTAGGGTTCAATGTCGTAGTCGTTTAATTATCGAGCTTTATATATTAAAGTGAATAATGACAAAAAAAGTGACCTTTGTTTTGCCAGAAATGTCATTTCATTACCGTCGCGACAAATCTCAAGCACTCGATATGTCCAACTTTCTATCACAAGTCATGCCGAAATTCACGGAAAATTTCGGCATGACCTTTGCTAGAAAGTGCACATATAGAGCGCCTGGAATTTGCCGGAATGGAAATGAATCAACATTTCCGGCAAAACATAGGTCACTTAGCAATCGGTTTCCTTGCAAATGACAATAAGCACTATGTGCTGAAGTGATGTGTGTCATCACATGCATGTCAAGTGGATTCACATTACCTAGAGGTGTGCAACAATCATCAAGTCTCACAGCATCAAGTGCACTTTAGTTTAGGCAACAGAAGAAAACTCATTACATCTCCACATGGCTAGGCAAAGAACAAAAGCAGTAGACTAAGAAGGCAGCAGTGCCTTTGTTTAGATGCAAGTTAAGATTCAGAAATGTATCATTTGCCTCTGTATATATTCACTTTTTTTGCCTCATGAACTACAAATGGACATCAACTACAAATTTAAAAAACTTCAAATGGACAGCAACATAAGCTAACAAATGCTACTGCTCATGAAGTCAATTTGGACACCCTACATAGAAAAATTGGCCCTAACTAAAGAACAACAGGAAAGGAGGGGGTGGCTCACCGCGTGTCGGGGTCAGGGTCGCCGGGGCTGAGGAGGTGGCGTCGGGGTCGCCGGGGCAGAGGGGGTCCTTCTCCTCCTCGTCGATCTGCGGAGAGACCAAATTTACTCTATCAACAAACTAAACACTCATTTTCATTTACTCTAGCAACAAAATAAAAAAAGCATATTAACAGCATTCTAACAATAGGCATTTTAACAGCAAGCATTTGAACAACATGCATTTTAACAAAAAGCATTTGAACACTCTAACAATAGGCATTTTAGCATTTGAACACTCTATGGCAGCAAGTGTGGACTATTATGCCGATGAATTACAACCCCTATCTCCAAACCCAAAACTCTCTAACACTTAGCTCACCTAAACGTGTCCCTAGACAGGCTTAAAATCCATGGAAACCACAACCAAGGAAATGAACATGGTGGCCGTCAGCTAACAAAAACCTGATCAATCGACACTATGTTGTCTGTCCAGCGGCTGCGGCATGAATAACAAACTCTGATATACGTCTTCAGTTGCTGATTCTACCAATTATTTCATCTTCAGCTAATTACCTAAACTTGTTGGTTTCACCTAAGTTTATTTTCATTTGTTAACAACAGTCAGAATAGGCCACGCAGGTCTCCAACAGGACAACAGTCAGAGAGGAAGGAAGAGGGGGCGGGGGGCCATACAGGAGCGGGAGGGGGTCGGAGGCCGGCGTCGGGGTCGCCGGGGCTGAGGGGTCGGGGTCGCTGAGCCTTGTTGATCTGCAGAGACCAAATTTGGTCAGAGAGAGAGAGTCGGGGCTGAGGGGTCGGAGAGGAAGGAAGAGGGGGCGGGGGGCCATACCGGAGCGGGAGGGGGTCGCGGTGGCCGGCGTCGGGGTCGGGGCCGCGGCGGCGGCGCGGGAGGGGGTCCTTCTCCTCCTCGTCGATCTGCAAAACCAAATTTGGTCAGAGAGAGCGAGAGCGTCAGAGTGGGAGGAGCCGGGCCAGGGGTGCACCTAGGGCAGGGGGTAGCACGGGGGGAGGGAGCGAGAGCATCGGCGGTGGCGTGGGCGGGTGCAGACGGCGACGGCGGCGTGGGCGGAGCGAAAGGGGATCGAGCGAGAGAGTGAGAGAGAGAGGAAAGAGATGGGTGCAGTGGCTCTGTATACGCAAATTAGCTATAGCGTGTCTGGGCAAAACGCGCTATAGCTAATTTAGCTATAGCGCCGGTCTAGCGAGAGAGCGCTACTGCTAACGTTTTCTTTTTATTTTTTTTCTTTTTCTTTTTCTTAGCTATAGCGCTGCCCTGGCAAAAACGCGCTACTGCTAACTTTTTCTTTTTCTTTTTTATTTTTCTTTTTCTTAGCTATAGCACTGCCCTGGTAAAAATGCGCTACTGCTAACTTTTTATTTTTATTTTTTATTTTTCTTTTTCTTTTTCATATTCCACAAACTTCCTTCTTTTTTATTTTATTTTTATTTCTCTTTTTACTTTTATTATTCTTTTTCTTTTTCATTTTTCTTTTTCTTTTTATTTTTCTTGTTCTTTTTCATATTCCACAAACTTCCTTCTTTTTTACTTTATTTTTATTTCTCTTTTTACTTTTATTATTCTTTTTTCTGTTTCTTTTTCTTTTTATTTTTCTTGTTCTTTTTCATATTCCACAAACTCAGGGGTTTAATTTGGTCTGTTGTTTGAGCAATACCACTATTACCCTCCGGATAATAATTAGTATAATATATATCTTACATCATTTGACCACTATCGGCGGTATACAAAATAGCTAGACACACACAAACTTTGGGATTAGTTTGTCAGCTTGGGCGACGACGACGCTTTAGACTGATCTTCTTCCCTCTTTAGTTCGTTGTCGAATAATTGAGCCCATGGTTGTGACTTTTCCTTCTCCAAGGATTATGATCTTCCGTAGGTAATGTAGTCTTCATTCTTCTTTTGACATATGTTTCGTCGTCATCAGCATCATCTTCCCTCATCGGATCATCGTACTGGTCATAGTCTTCCTCGCTGGCGACTCCATCCATTCCGGCGATGCTCCATTTGCTTCTCCTCACGGCAACACGGCTGGGATTGATCGGATCAGTTATGAAGAAACATTGTGTCACGTGTTTAGCGTGTACCCATGGCTCATTTTTGGCGATGGCGTTGACGGTACCGCTATCATCGGAGTCGGTTATACACATGGTAGTGAAATGTCGGTTTTCTCTGTGTACATTTTTAGCCCATCTGACACGGAACATCATCGCGCTATGCAATCCAGAGTAGTTAAGCTCCCATATCTCTTCGACCCTTCCATAATATCCTTCAATTACATTCCCGGTCATGGTTTCCATCGTCACCCCTGAGTTTTGGTCATCACTGTTTATATCTTTCTCCTCCGTGTAGAACGTCTATCCATTGATATCGTATGCTTGAGAAGTCGTGAGGTTGGTCGAGGGGCCATGTGCTAAGGCGTATATGAGTGTTCCGTTCGGACAACCCTCTTCCGGGGGATTAGCCAGAACTCGCTCTTTGAACCAACGCAAGAAAGTGGAGTTGTTTTCTCTAAGAACTTCAGCGTCCGTCCTGTGCACCCCACGGTCACGGTACTTCTTTGCAATGGTCTCTTTGTGCAGTGTCACGAAATCTTCTAGCACATCTAGGTATTGTAGCACTACTAAGTTTGCCCTTTCAAGGTCGTTTTGTTGGCCCGAGCGTAACACATTCACATCCCTATGACCGTTCGTGTGACCTTCGCCTTCGAGCCTTCCACAGTGCTTGTTGATGGGCAAACCAACAACAGGGTCTTTGGTCAGATAACTCTCATAGAAAGAGATGCACTCTTTCGTCAGATATCCCTGGGCTATGCTTCCATCTGGATGGGACATGTTACGAACGAATCCTTTGATGACCCCATTCATCCTCTCGAACGGCATCATGCTATGCAGGAATGTCGGCCCTAGGTCGATGATGTCATCCACGATGTGGACACATAGATGCACCATGACATCAAAGAACGCGGGCGGGAAGTACATCTCGAGCTCATTCAGTATGACAACAATCTCTTCATGTAGCCTATGGAGTTGCTTCACACTGATCGACTTTCGAGAGATAGCATCAAAAAAGTGGCATGGGTCAGTAAACGTCTCACGCACATGTGTGTCCATAATCCCTCTAAGTGCACCCGGGAGAAACTGCGTCATCATCACAGGACAGTCGTGAGACTTCATCCCACTGAACCTTTTTTTCTTAGTGCCCAGATATCTGCTTATCTTCCCACAGTATCCGGAACTAACTTTGATTCCAGCAAGGCACTTGAACAATTGATCGACCTCCTTCAGATCTAAGGTGAAGCAAGAGGGGGGGCAATATTGTTCTTCCTTCGTGTTTACTTTTTTGCCCCTATCTTCCATCTCCGTCTCGGTCTCGGTCTCCTCTGACTACCTTTTACCGAGCATTTGGAGATCTTTCTTGATTTTCAAAAATTCCAAGTCTTTTCTTGCCTCGGCCCATCCTTGGTCCTCTCCGGCATGCTCATCAATGTTCCAAGCAAACTCTCACGGATATTTTTTGTGATATGCATTTGATCAAGGCTATGAGGCGTGTCGAGTATGGGCCAGTATTCCAAGTCCCAGAAAATAGATCTCGTCTTCCATATCTTCAGCAGGGGCTCCGGCACCTTTTTCTTCGTCTTTCCCGGCGAGGGGCACTCTTCCCAGTTCTTCCATAACTCATATATTTCTGCACCGCTACGCTTACGTGGAGGACCTCGATGCTCAGCCTTACCATTGAATAGATCTCCACGCTTTCTCCATGGTCATCCTTCTCGAGCCATCTTCGATGCCCCATGTACACAATTTTTGAAGATCCGCCATCTTTCGATAGCTGCAGAGAAGTTGTATCATCCATGCACCTCGTGCATCCGCAATATCCATGGCACACCTGGCCGGAGAGATAGCCGTAACCGAGATAGTCCTGCACCGTCGTGATCAGCGCGGCTCTCATGTAGAAATACTCTCCTTTGCTTGCATCCCATGTCTTAGCCGGCGTTGTCCATAAGGTCTGTAACTCCTCTTTCAGTAACCCGAGATACAGATTTATATCATTTCCCGGTTGTCTCGGCCCTTGAATAAGCATAGCCATGTGTATGTATTTTTCCTTCATGCACAACCAGGGGGGAGGTTGTACATCCATACAAACATGGTCCATGTGCTATGATTGGTGTTCTGGTTGCCAAATGGATTCATGCCATCACTACGAGCGCCAAGCACGATGTTCCTTGGATCATTTGCAAAAAATTCAAATTCAGCATTTAATGCTCTCCACTGGCTAGCATCTGCGAGGTGTCTCAGCTTCGGTTCATCTCCGTCATCTGGCTTCACCCTCTCCGCGTGCCAGCGCATAAGCTTTGCTTCCTTAGGATCTACGAAATACCGCTGTAGACGCGGAGTGATCGGAAAGTACCATACAGCTTTCTGTGGAGCTTTCTTTCCGGCCTTTTTATATCGTGAAGCATTGCACTTTGGACAGATGGTTTTTTCCGCGTGCTCGTTCCGATATATCATGCAATCATTGATGCATGCGTGATATCTAATATGTGGCAGATCAAGAGGGCACACAATTTTCTTTGCCTCCTCGACACTAGTAGGACACAGGCTTCCCGCGGGAAGAACCTTCTTTAGGTACTTCAGAAGCTCATCCAGGCTTGTATTTGTCCATTTGTTTTTTGCCTTCATCTTTAGAAGTTCTAGTGTGAAACTCAAGCGAGTCACCTCGGGATTATTGCAACCATCATACAAAGGAGTCATCGAGTCTACCTCCAGTTGCGCCAGTTTGGCCTCCTCTCTAGAAGCAGCTGTGTCGCTAGTCATCTTCTTGCGAAGCAGGTCTCGAACATGCGGGTCCCGCATGGCTGAACTCAGTAGAGATGAAGACGGTGGCGTGTCCGCGTCTTCTCCGCCTTGAAATGCCTCTTCGCCATCGACATTTCCGAGGCCGTCTTCCTCTTCGGGCACATAATCGGTCATCTCTTCGTCTGGTGGCCCCATGTCGTTATTTCCTGCCCCATCGATATCATCATCATCATCATCATCATCATCATCTTCACTTATCCACCGAGTATGGCCATGCATGAAACCATGCATGAGCAGGTGCGCCTTGAATTTACCACCCTTATAGGGGTCAAGCCTGACTCTTCCTTTGCATTTTCGACACGGACATAAAACATCCCTCAGTCTTTTTTCATACATGTCATCCACAGCGGATTGCCAGTATCTTTCCACCATCCTTCCATTGACCTTCATGATCACCTGTGGGCGGAGCAAATATTATAACCACGTATATATGCATGCATGGATCAAATTCATACAAAAATTCAGCATGACCTTCCCTAAACATAGGACATATTGAGTTTGCATGCCCGAAATTCGCCGAAACGGAATTGAATCGACAAGTCGGCAAAACATAGGCAACTCATGTCACCCACATTATTTCATCAAATACACAATGTAGGCAACTCAAATTATGCCACACACAATTCGGTATATATATTCTCATATCGCCCATATATATATATATATATATATATATAGTTTCGGTCCTATCCACACAAACACCTTTTTTTGCTCACCTATGTGTCAAGAGGGATATCGAGCACCTTTCTTCTTAATTACCTAGTAGCTCTAGATATATAGCTCTAACTAGCTAGCTAGCTAGGGAGAGAGAGAGAGCTAGCTAGCTAGGGAGATAGTGGGAGAGGAGAGGGAGAGAAGAGGGAAGGCATTAATGGAAGTGGGAGGAGGGAAAAGAAGAGGGGGAGGGAGGGCATTAATGGAGGGGATGGTGGTGGAGGGCACAAAGAAAAGGGGGACGGTGGAGGGTAAAGAAGAGGGGGAGGGAGGGGCTCTAATGGAGGGGTGGTGGAGGGGCAAAGAAGAGGGGGAGGGAGGGGGGCTCTAATGGAGGGGTGGTGGAGGGGCAAAGAAGAGGGGGAGGGAGGGCTCTAATGGAGGGGTGGTGGTGGGGGAGCATTGAAAGAAACAAGCAAGGTGCAAGGAAAGGGGGAGAAAGGAAGGGGGAAGAAGAGAGGGGAGGAAGAAGGGGAAAGGTGGTAGGTGGCTGGCGGGCATAGCAGTAGTGCGGGTCACCTATACGCGCTACTGCTATGGCAGCTTGCAAAATATCTACGGCTAGGGTTGCACTACTTATAGCGCTGGCCAGAAACAAACTCTACTGGTAAAATGTTATACATGGAAAAATTAGCAGTAGCGCGCTTAGACAAACAGGCGCTATAGATCCTATACTAGCAGTAGCGCAGGTTGGAGGACAGGCGCTCCTGCTATTTTTTGACCAAGGGGTGTGGTGTGTTACACTTACTAGTAGCGTGGGCCTGGGTAACAAGCGCTGCTGCTAACTGATACCAATAGCGCTGTTTGTAGCCAGCGCTACTACTAACTACTAGTAGCGTTGGGTTGCAAACAAACGCTACTGGTAAACTTCTATGTATAGGCATTTTCCTAGTAGTGAAAGGCGGCGGCTGCCATCCTAGGATTACTCGCGGCCAAGGGACATGGATTTATTGGGGATGGATGAAGAATTCGTTCCTGGTTCTCCATGAGAAAACCCTATGCAATCGCCGAGAGGGGGTTTTCTCTGAACAAGCAGACGAGGGAGAAGGGGATTCGGGCCCACTGAAATATTGCTGCTACATCCGTCTAGCTTACTGCTAAAGCTGGAAAGGTGGGGGTTTTGTGATTTGACGGCTCATTGGGCATTACTGCGGCACTACGACCGAGGTGAGTCTACCGTGCAGTTGTGCACTCTAATTTGGTGCATGGCACGTGGACCCTGTTGCCGGATGCCCCACATATCAGCGAAAGGAAGTAGAAAGGCAGGAGTAAATAGTTACACATAAATGTATTTTTGACAGAGAGATACTCCCTGTGTAAAGAAATATAAAAATCTTTTATATCACGGTTTTATACATAAGAAAAATCAAGGGGAATATACATAACATAATATGGGGGTTCAGCTAAGAATATAATACTCAGAAAGGCTCACGGTTCTAGACTTTGGGCCACAGGCCGGTGGGCCTGCATGTTTGGGGGGCCATGTGTTCTACCTCAGCGCTTTTAATATATTGCAAGCGATCGGTACGACGCTAGTTTTAGATGATGTCGCAAGGCGAATACAGAAAATTGAATAAAGCACGGCAAGTGTTAGAATGAAATCGAACGATAGTTCCTAACCAGCAATCAGAGTTGCAATTCTATCAACGATATCCTACGTGATAAATAATATTGCCGTACTGCTTATACACACACGACACTTGTTTCACCATGCGAGATCATTACATCAAAATCTCTCGGAGGATAGATCAGTTCAACAGTTGCGTGCTGCTACTGAAGAATTTCAAAGTTGATTTGGACCAGCTCTCCTTGCCGAGAAAGTTCGATTTTGACATCACCCCCTACCGCAAGATTTGATTTAGATTTGAACCTTGACCATCCTTTAGCATCAATCATCATGCGACCATCCTTCGTACTTACGGTATATTGAGCAGGTTCATTCACACCAAGGCTGCGCATGGTAAGAGAAACATAGCCACGGTCGCCCGGATTATTGAACGACTCCCTCGTTGCTCTAGGAATTCTTTGTTTGCAAACAAGAAAACATACACAAATAGTTAGATCAACATAGTGAATCATGTGAAACAACATGGAAAGAAAAAAGAACGAAGCACTTGGGCAGCCAATGCTTACCAAGAAGGTGGAGATGTCGATTTTTGTAAGGACTTAGGTATATGCAGTGCAAACTGCAGCCCAGTTTGTTGCCGGTGCAACTGCTAGTTCCGTTGCCGCTGCACGGGCCGGAGCAGATGCAAGTGCAAGTGTTGGAGCAAGTGCCGGAGCCGTTGCTGCTGCCTGTGCCGGTGCGACTGGTAGTGCCGCTGCTGCTGCCGAAGATGGTGCTCCTTGTGGAGCTGGTGCCGGTGTCGAAGCAGGTGCCGGTGTCGACGCCCGATCCTCCGGTAGATCAACCTAATCCGCTGACGTGGTCGGTGCCCAATCCTCAGCTGGATCAGACTGAGCTGTTGCCGCTGTCAGTTCTAGAGCAAGTGCCGTCGGAGAAGGTGCCGGTGCTCGATCCGTTGCTGAAGGTGGTTCCAATGTGCGAGACAGCAGCGATCGTGTCTGGTGTGCTATTATCAACTTTCTAACTTGACTAGGATCTGTGACCGTGGTCCAGTCTTTTTCTTCATTTCTTTTAAATGCGAGAAGGACTAATTGTGGCGTCTTTGTTAAACCAAACTGCAGTTCATCATAGGGCTTCAGATTGTACTGAGACAACAGACTGATCCAATTGTGTCCAGTAATATAAGTGCTGGGCAGTGCCTTCATTACTGACACGACATAAGAAGTGAAACCTGCAAAAATAACCATCGTAGAGCAAACCAAATGGTTTATTTTGTGATGAATGTCACATGGCAAAACCTGCATCGTAAATTGCAGCAAAAGTAAGAAAACATGACATTAAGTCAATAAGATTTAGACAGTAAATCAATAAGATTTACTTGATGTGACATGAGTGAATCCTTACCAGGAAATCACTATGTTCAAGCTCTAAACAGAAGATTGATCGTCCAACTACGCGTGGCATGCAGGGCCCCCGCTTACTCCCACAAGCAGGACAGTCCAAAGGTCGTGACAAATCGTATGGACCGAACATCCATGGGACTGGAAATCCTGGTGGGTGCGATGAACCCTGCAATTCATACAGATATTGGATTGTAACCATAATTGATAAACCGTCCTCAGAAAAAGGATGATCTGGATACTTCGAAATATACAGACTGAATTGAGTGGACAGACATTAACATAGACTGTTCTCAGGACTCACCACACACCAAAAGCGCCAGTATTAAACAATACAGGGTTCACACACACAAATAAAGTACTGAACAATAGTACTTACTACAGACAGGCAAAGTTGCACTAATTAAACTCTGCAGACTATTTCTGCCACCGACCTATGGGATGAACCCCGCATAACTGACTAGGCCATGGACTTCGTGAGAGATGTCTACCAGCACCATCACCATCTCGTCAACCTTGGAGAACCTAACGATGAAGACAGTCCACATCCGATTTGTCAGGAAGCTTTACAAGAACCACACCCTTCGTAATCGAAGGCACAGCTAGGAAATTGTTGTGGTCAAGTACAGCCTCGAGAACACGCCTGACAATAATGCTACAGGAAAACACTAGTTCAGGACACGTGGCGACAAGGACACAACAGCTGGATAGTTTAGCAGTGGAACTCGTCCTCAGGTCTTCCAGTTCACACGACATAACTTTGAGAACTTCATCTCCACCGCGGACCTGGTTCTAATTCAAACAGAAACTAAATATTTTATTACTACCTCCGTTCACAAATATAAGATGATTTTTGATATTTTACTACATATACGCACAGAAATGAGTGAACAAAGACACTAGAACATGTCTTCAAAGGCATGAGAGCAGAGGGATTACTTGCAATATCCATAACACAAGTTACTGAGGCAAATAAACTCTCTTCAAAGGTAGCATTGATGTTCAGAAAGTAGTTGAAAGTAATCTATAAGAAATCAGTGTCAACCTCTCGCATGTTTTGGTCAAAAGAGGAATTTAGAACCGTCATTTGGCACACAAAAATCACATGCAAGATCACCCGGAAAGTTGTACTACTAGTACTAGTACTGCGTATTAGATGAAAAAACACGATCAAGAATGAGAAAAAGATCGTCAAGAAGAGATATTACCTGGACTTGCTTAATGAGGGATCCCAGAGAGGGGGGCTTGGACAGGGCGATGTCCTTGAGCTTGTCTGCGGTAGTCTCGGCGGGGTGCTTGCGCTTCTTCGTACCATGAGCCTCGACGGTTTTGGACAGAGCAATAGACATCACTTTGGCCGGTGCTCCAGCGTCCATCAAGAAACTATCAAGTAGAAATAAAAGAAAAGAAACCATAATCACAAACCCAAAATAAGAACAGAGAGGGAGGTATAGGATCAGTCTCGGGGTTGCAAGACCGGGCCTTGGCCAGAATCAACACCATTGATGCGCTCACCTTTCCTTCTTTGGGAGAGAAGAACAATGGTAGAAGCAGGTCGGAGTTTTCTTGAAGAAATGAGGAACAAGATGAGGGAGAAGCGAGTTGGGGTTTTCTTCAAGAGAGGAAGCTGAGGGAGAAGAGTGAAATGATGGTTGCTTCGTCCGTCCAACTTACTGCTAGAAAGGAGGGGGTTTTGTGATTTGACGGCTCATTGGGCATTACTGCGGTGCTTCGCTCGGGGTAGTCTATCGTGCAGTTGGGCGCTCTACTACGGAGTAATTTAGTGCATGGCTAGTGGACCCCGATGCTGGCTGTCCCACACGTCGGCGAAAGTGAGTAGCAAGGTTCCCGACAACCATCGAGGAGGATCCGCACGGTAGAGCGTGTCCACTATTTTCTGAAGAAAAAAAATGATTATAGCAAGCGTTCCACTCTTACGACGGAGGAGTGTGAAACATGGCAGCCACTTGAACTTACACAGTGCTCCTACTACTAGGCATGTGTAGTGGTTCATACGTCAGTACTACATAATCTTGTTGCTAGTGTGGTAAGATATGACAATAACAAATGATGTTGTGCGCATGTCAACTATATGAACAGTAATGTAACATAGTACCCCTTTTTTGACTGTCCAGTCGAGAATGAACGGTGAGATCAATGTTAACATAACTAGGTCTACAACGCACGGAGAGTACGGTGCTACAGTACTCCACAAAACATGAACCATATGAAGCACGAATCAGTTTTAGGCAGGGTGTATGAAGGGTGCATGGGATGGGAGCAAAAGTTCCCTTCTCGACCCACTTTTGGGTGTTTGGCAGAGTACATGAAGGGTGCATGAGTCCACACTAGTAGGTTAACACAAATACACTAGGAGCATGCATGAAGAGGGGTGCTGAGATGAGCATGCACGAAGAGGGAACAACTATATTGAGATCCTTATTCAAGAATTCGTCCGATTAATCAGTTAACTTGCCAATTAATCCCTACTCGTAGGGTCACCGAGTAGTCGATAAACCGATAAATCGTCCGATTAATTGATTAAATGGCCGATTAACTTGCCGATTAGCCTATTAATCCCCTAATCGCCAGCCAACCGAGCAGCTACCAGTTAATGATTTCCTCAACAATGATTGAGATGAGAATGCAACCAAACACACCCACACGCTTTGTGCTACCGTGACTGATCTGCACCGTCTGAGTTTGATCCAATGGTCATGTTGCGCCGAGACATGGACATGCCCATGCAGAGGACGCCTAAACACCACCGAAGTCCCTCTGCTTCTCAAGGCGCACAATGTTGGTGATGTAGGGTGCAACCGCCCGTAGAGCTTGCTCTCGGTCGACGGGAGACAACTCATCAAAGATGGCATCCAATGGCACGAATGGATTCCGGTGACGGAGCCCTGAGAGGATTCGCCTGGCAACAGCGACAGCAACCCGCAACTCCTTCTTGTCCAGCTCGGCTGCTTGGAGATATAGGTGAAGAAGGAGACCAGGTCAGGAAGCCGCAGCTCGTTGAAGTCGACGGGGTGGTCGAACGGGTTTAGCCCGACAGCCGGCATCGTCGCCCTAGCACGACGGTAGGCATTGCGCAGCCGCAACACGTGTGTGGCAACATGGTCCACCAAGTGGCTGAGGCGATCCTGGACCTCGTCACGATCGACCCGCTCGCGCTCCAGCCAGCTCGCGTGACGGCCTATCGTATGTCCCGCTTTCTGCAGCAACGCCGCCAATGCCTCGAGCATCTTTGTGGTGGACGCCTGTCGCTTTTGAAGCCCGTAAACTCCCGCACATAAAGGAGGAGCATGGCACTCCTCTCCTCCTTGAGCTCACGGAGCTCCGCATCCTTGGCCTCGAGCTCCCGTGTCAGGCGCCTCACCTCAGACTCCGTGATCTATTGCGCCGCCATGGAACCAGGTAGAAGCGATGGGGAGAGGAAGCAAAGGGGGCAAAACGGCTGAAAGGCAATGCAATCTATGGGAAGGCGGAGGGAGCCAACCGAGGAGCGGGGTGAATCTTTTGGTTTTCACCATGGGAAAACACCAGTGGACGACTTTTCACATCAGGGAGCAGTGGGTTTTATAGGCGGAGTCATCATGACTAATTGTTGCCGCGCCTGCTCCCGTCAATCAAAAAATTAAAAATCCTGTCGCGCCTGCTCCCATTAATCAAAAAATCAAAAATCTTGTCGTGACTGCCGCACCAAAAGACCAGAGCAACACCGCGATGGATATTTAAATTTACCTGCCAGCAAGGAGTTAGAAAAAGGGGTGAAAAAACAAATGTGGCGGCGGCCTAGCTAATCGGTCGCACTAGCCCAACTAGCTAGCCACCATGCTTCACTGATGTACCCGGTGGGAAAGGTGGTCTTTCGTGATTTGATGACTTATTTACTTGCTTTGGCGCTACGACCGAGGAGGACCCAGAAAACACGCGGTAGGGCGTCCGACGTCTCGGCAAGAAAGAATATATGTGTGTGCGACACCCGGGAGGACCCCAAAACCGTGCGGTAGGGTGTGCCATGTCTCGGCACGGAGGAAAAATGTGCGTGTAAAAATATACTGTATCAGACGTACTACTACCTATGGTTCGACCTCGGGACCCAGCCAGTCGGTCGAAAACACCGGACTAGCCACACAGCTTCATCATGCTAATGTGGCGCGGAGGATAGGCGTGGTTAGCTCTGTCTCGACCAGCCACAACATCTCTTGTTCTACGCGATTCTTCTATTTTCCAAGCTTTTTTTTAGTTATAATAACACCACGGCAAGCTAGCGCCGCTCTTTGTGTGTGCCCATGCGTCTAAAGGTTAGACGATGGAGAGGAGAGAGAGATCACAGACCTGGGACCCACCAGTAAGTGAGTCAATGGTCATGCACGTGTTGACGAGCCACTCCCTCTACTCTAATCAACATAATATAAAATCAAGTTATGGGACAAAGCAAATAACCGTTGTTGTTTCAGGCTATCAACTTACGCTTTGTAGTCCAGGTTGCCAGTTCGAATCTCGTCTTTCAGATTTGTTAGTTTTAGGTCCAAATTTGATCAATGACAAGTGGGACCCCCGTGTGTTGTTCCGATATTTCAGTGTAGGATGTTTTTTTTGAACAAACACTTTGCGCGGTTAGACAAGTAATGGCACGAGTTACACGTATTTTTGCAAGTTTAGGAATAAAAATGACAGCAACATAGAATATCACATCCACCCCGCAACTTAGATGCTATGGTGATACGAGTTTTTACGTCGTTGGAACTGAGATCCAATGGTTGGGAGTAGTCTTTGTAATTATGTGCAATTTCCAAACTCTCCAAGGTTTTTTTGCAAATAAAACATTCAGGCCTCATGTGTGCCGCTACATCTTGGATCCAACGGCTCCCCGTTGCTCATATTAGGTGCTCGCCATAGCTTAATTAGTCGCAACGGCCGGTGATACGAGCATCTAGGTCGTATGATATGTGATCAGATGCCACAAGCGTAGTAGTTGTACTTTCTGCGCAATTTCCAAACTCTCTCAGGCGTATATTGCAAAAACATTCAAACCTCCAATTGTGAGCCGTTAGATCTCCGGGAACTCGTATCACCATAGAATCTACGGTGCGGGAGCACCTCATATTCTCCTGTGCGAGAAAACATCAGGTGCTCTCACAGCTTGGATGCTAAAGTTATACGAGCTTCGAGGTCGTTCGATGTGAGATCCAATGGCATCTGAGCAGTCTTTGTGCTTGTAAGCAGTGGTCGAACTTTTTGGGGGCTTTTCTTCAAAAAAACATTCGAACCACCGAGGAGATGTTGGATCACAAATCCAACGGCTCTGAAGAGCTTGTATCACCAAAGCATCTAAGGTGTGGTAGCACATGATATTCTTACAGACAGGAGAATATGAGGTCCTCCTTCATCTTAGATGCTACGGTGATACGAGCTTCAAGGTCGTTGGATATGGGATCCAAGGGCATCTGAGTAGTTTTTGTACAAATTGTGTGCAATTTTCAAACTCATTAAGCTTTCTTGTAAAAATAATAAGACATCTCATGTGAGCTGCTATATCTCAGATCTACATGCTCCAAGCAACTCGTGTCAGCATATAGCATCTAAGGTGTGGGGGCACATGATATTCTCCCGGGGAGGGGGGTGCACAACCAATCGGTGTTTGTGAGGGTGGGGACAAATATAATGTTCAAATAATACAATCTAAACAATCCTAAATAGAGCTTCACAATTTTATCTAAGGTCGAGGGGTTAACCCCCGACAATCTACATAGCTCCGCCTAAACACAACATTTGTTTGTATGTAGTACTAGACTTAATATTCATGTTCAAGTTTGTTGTTTATTTTAAATATTGAATTGAGGACCATGCATGTCTTACATTTTACTCCCTTCATTCCTAAATATTAGTCTTTTTAGATATTTCAAATGGACTGCCACATGCGGATGTGTATAGACATATTTTAGAGTGTAGATTCACTCATTTTGCTCCGTATGTAGTCACTTGTTGAAATCTCTAAAAGACAAATATTTAGGAACAGAAGGAGTATTTTTTAATTCGTGTCATACATGCATGGTTTGGAAAAATAGATGCACTATACTTACTGGATTGTTGTTGTACTCGTGTGTGTGTGTGTGTGGTCATATGCTTGATACATACTCCCTCCGTCCCAAAATTCTTGTCTTAGATTAGTCTAGTTACGGATGTATCTAATACTAAAACATGACTTGATACATCTGTATTTAGACAAATCTAAGACAAGAATTTTGGGACGGAGGGAGTACAAAGTTTTCTCACCACCATACCGTTCATCTTTTAAATTTGAATTTACAATGAAATACATACTAGGGATACCATGAAATGTGAAATCCACGTTGAGATCACTATATCACAAACCCCTAATTCAAGAACTCATCATAAATCAATTACCACATTGATATTACTATTTGCAAGGAAAATACGGGCATTGTAATACACATAGATTCGTTCAGCAATTTTAAAGATTCCTTTCGTATTCTCGAATGGTAGGACTCAACAGCGTACCGGCCAGACCCTGGCTCGTGTTGATCCTCAAAAAAACCGGCTCGTGTCCTTCTGGTGGCGTGCGTGGTACACACATTAGCCAACCCCAACCAGTCAAGCCTCTGCGTTTCGAGTCAAAATATCTGGCGGCCAGAATTCCAACCCTAGGAAATTCCCCTCATGTCCCCAGTCCATAATGACTATCGATGAACAATGGAGGGATGCTTTAGTAACTAGACAACATTACCTACCGTGCCGTGCACGGTTCAATTCCCTCGGTCGCCGCTACCCAAGGTCACCTGTCAACTCCATTGCCTAGTACTAATAGGAGTACTACACCAGGATGAGCACAGAATTGAGCCCCGTTTGTTCGTGCCTAGTACTTGAGTTAATATATCAGGCAATGCACTGGTATGGAGGGATTATCCTTTTACTCTGCATATATAACTTGTCTGAAGTCTACTAAGCAAAATGTTTGACAAATCCTTTCTTAAGAAATACAATAGGAATGATGTATCGCTTGAAAATTTATTGCATGAGATGCAGGTTATGATATTGTTTCGAATCCTCGAGTAATTTATTTTCTTCAATTTGAGACAAGCTGCTTATGAGAAGTTGCACAAATGAAGAGCCAAGGTATTTTGGAACAAAGACCTGTCATGTTAAGGCAACGCTTTCACTATTCAAACCGTGGGCATTTACGTGCCACCACGAGTCCCGCTTCTCATCGGCAGGTGCCGTCCGAGCAAGCGTGTGAGTCGACGGGAGGCGTGTGAGCAGACCGATGCGCCGACTGACCGGGAGGCGTGCGAGCAGACCGCTGCGCAGGCTCACTGGGAGGCGAGCCCTTTGACCAGGCTCTGCCGCCCACCTTCGTCCCAACTGCCCCACTTTTAATGGCGTCAGCGCCGCAGTTTAAAATCAACCCCGCACTACCCGGTATCGCTACAATCTTCTCTCTTCCTTTCTGATTCTCTTGTCGTCTACCTCCAACCAGCCTGACCAAACCGTAGGCCATGCCGCATCACGATGGTCTGCCCTTAGTCTTCCAGTTTCCTGAGGAAGACACCCAGTCGGAGTCTCAAGAACATAAGGCGCTTTGGGACGAGCTTGAACCGGCCTTATGGGAGACGCCACGCCTGTCCTCGCTCCCGTTCCGGCTCCCGTCGCCCCGACTGTGCCAGCGCCCATCCCCGTGGCATTGATGGGCTGGGAGTCGCACATTGTCGCCGAGCTTGATGCCACGGGGTTCCACGAGGTCCCCGCCGACTTTCACGCGCCCGTGTACCTGCCAGCGCATGCGCCTGCGCATGCACTGACGCGCGCGCCCGTGTCGGTGCCCATGCACACGAATGTCTCCGTGGCGCCGTTGCCAGCGCCTGTCCCCGTGTGCGTGCCAGTGCCGCCCTCAGTGGCATAGATGGCCGTTGTCAACTGCTTCCTTGCACCAACGCCAGTCGCCTCCTCCCACTAGTTGACTCGCTCCTGGACAGCGAAGTCCAGAACATTCTGGCCTTCCTTGAAGATAGGGCCAACGTCCAGGAGTACGCCAACAACGGCGCAAGATTCCGCCATCGCCGTTGCCGTTGGTCAGTGGCCCTACGACACACAGAGCGCGGAGAGGAGCTGCTTCCCACCGCAAGACGCCCCCACCCCCGCCGCGTAATCTAAATTTGCCATGAAAAACGTTCGGATTGCCATGCTTAAAATCCAAACGTTTATCATTTCCTTTTATTTTAGATCTATCGTTGTATGAATGTAAAGTCGGAGTCAGACTAAATGAAATCTATGGTTTGATCGATTGAATGTTCTGCTAGAGGTGTATCAAATTAAATGTAAAACGTCATCAAGCCACATGTATTTCTTCTCATCCAATGACCTAGACTGCTTCAATGTCGAGCACTCAACACGTTTAGCGTGCAGTTAATTTCATGCCAAAAATAGTGCTAATCACATAATAACACGCAAATAATATCTTACTTAATATCCGCATGCACTTAATATACTTCCCAATTAACGTGCATTGCACGTACACATTGACTAGTACTACTAGTACGTGAAACTGGTGTCGTAACTTGTGAACGCGTCCAGATATGGTCAACGGCAACATCTCCTGCGAGTTCTTCGTGTTTTCTGTGCGTCTAAACGTAGAAGGGGAGGAGAGAGAGAGAGCAGACATGGAACCCACCGGTAAGTGAAGGCGAATAGTACGTGCTAACGAGCCGGTCCCACTAATGTACTAAAAATAATACTACATGTTATCCATTAAATAGGATGTGGTAATATAAAAACATTATATCAACAAAGGGGGGTACAACAAACATTGATGTACTACGTTGCCTATTGACGTGCGGCTTGAAGGCCCTGGTCGCATGTTCGATCCTCGTCCTTTTTAAGTTTTAATTTATATATGGGTCCAAATTTGCTTCATGACAGGTGGGCCCCTCGATGCGTAGTTTGTAGCACTATAATTTGTGGGTCGAAATTTTTTCCATTACAGGTGGACTATCGGTGTGTAGTTTTGTAGCTTATTTGCAATAATTAAAGAGAACAACATAGGTTTTTGCAAAAATACCATGGTGCAACGTTGAAGGCGAGAAAGGACGTGTGAGAGAGCGATGACCGAGCCAGAGGAAAATCAATTGGGGGAGGTGCGGGGGTTGCAACGGTGTTTGGAGTAGTTGTGGGCCGAATGCTACAAAAATATAATCTAAACCCACCGGAATAAATGCCTTCACAAATTAATCCAAGTTTGGAGCCCCCCTCGCAATGTAAATAGCTACGGCTTTGCGAGGGATGGAGAGGTAGCTTCAATGTGTGGAAGATACGGCGTGAGAAAGTGAGGTCAACCGAGACACAGATAGATAGAGAGACAAAGTGAGTGTGGTCCGACATTTGTTGAAAAGATATATATGCTCTGGAGAGATATTGTCCGATTGAGCTTTTGGGGAGGGTGAGGGCTGTAAGATAGAGCCTGAGAGATGATCCAGTCACAGACATGTAGATATATTTTGTGCGTGGGAGGAAGTAAGGTCAATCGATTACATATATAAAGGGAGAGAGATTGAGCGAGTGTGCGTCGTCGTGCGATCGAAAGAGTGAGACGGGTTGGAGAGAGTGATCTAGATAGACAATGTGCGTGAGAGAGTATACAATATGAATATGTCGAATTGGGCTCAAACATGGAGATATATCGTTTGTGTCCGAGAAAGAGCGAGGACAATTGAGACATACAAAGAGAGACAGAGAGAGAGAGATTGAGCGAGCGTGGCCCACCATGAGGTCGAAAGAGTGGTGTCGGCTTGGATGGACTGACCTAGATAGACAATTTGCATTAGAGAATATAGAATGTGTCAATCAAGGCCCGGACAAGGAGATATATCACTTGTGTGTGAAAGAAAGCGAGGTTAATCGAGACTCAGATAAAGAGAGCGACATTGAGCGAGTGTGGCCTGCCGTGCGGAAGAAAGAGTGAGATAGTCTCGAGGGAGCGACCTAGATAGACAACGTGCGTGCGTGCGCACGAGACGGGGCTAGATAGCCAATGCTTGTAACTAGCGAGAGAGGGTGGGAGGGAGAGAGAGAGAGAGAGAGAGAGAGAGAGAGAGAGAGAGAGAGCTCGGCATGGGGTTCAATGACGGGTGTGTGAGGTAGATACATTTGGTGACCGAGTGGGAAAAGGGGGTTGTGTAGTTGAGAGAGTTAGAGGTCGAAACATGGAGAGAAAGAATGAGCGTGTGTCAGAAACCGATAGCTTCCTAAGGTGGTTAGGAGAGGAAGATTGATCGATACAGTAAGTATGTAGCGTGTGTGCCGAGGGGGTGGGGCTAAAAACAACATTTGAATGTAGATAGTACGAGACTTAATATCGGCGTTTCAATTTAGTGTACATTGTAAGATTTGAATTGAGGACCATGCATATGGGTAATTATTTCGAATTCGTGCCATACTAGGTTGGGAAAATTTGACATTGACTCGATTGTTGTGCTATTTTTTAGGTCATATGTTTGAATCCATCCAAAGTTTTCTCACTACATGGTGTTCATCATATACATATGAATTTGTATTAAAAAAAGTAGCATGGATACCGTGAAATGCGAAATCCATGTTAGAATTGGAGATCGCTATGTGACACACACTCTAATTCAAATAACTCCACATTAATTAATTAATAGTATCTCATTTCGAATGACTAATTATTTGCAAGGAAAACACGGGCATGGTAATACATACAGATTCGTTTGCAAATGAAAGAAGATTCGTTTGCATTCTCAAATGTAGGGGCACTAGGCAGACGAGGGTCGTGTCGTGGTGGTCGCGTGTGTCGTACGGACACTAGCACCCAGCCACCGACCCCCCCCCCAAAAAGGACAACGACAAAATAAGTTCGCGCTTCCATCTTTCAGATTGAAATATCTGGCGGCCCCAATTCTAGCCCTGCAAAATCTCCCTTCTACACCGTCCCCTTCCGCGCCCAGAGCGCTCAAATCCCTAATTCGCTGCCAACCCAAGAAAAGTTTGAATCGCCCCTCGTCTCGTCTCTTTCCACACCTCTGTGCCGGATGACGACGCCGAAGACGACGGTCGCACTTCACCACCGCACCGGAGCTACCTCATCTACGCCCTCGTCCACCGCATCGGGTGGTCCATCGATAATGTCGGCCGCCGCAACCAACGTGCCTCACAGACACCGACTTCCACCGCATCAGGTGCGCTTCACCTACGCCGTCTCCCACCTCACCGGGGCTACTTCACTGAGCACATTGTCGCACCTCCGCCCCCCGAGGCCGTTGGGGCTTCACCAACGGTCTCGTCCACCGCATCGTAGCGCTTCGCTACCACTCAAGATCTACATCCGTGGGCGGCCAGCCAACGCCAGTGCATCACCCTCAATGGCTCTAAAGTGACCCGCACTCTAGCTAGGCGAGCATGCCCAAACGCCGGCCCGAACTAGGTATCCACATATCACTCCCTTGTGCACTGTTCCGACGATGTTTGGACATCCTTTCACTGCTCTCTTAGCTTACACGCCTATGCAACTCTGACTTTAACTCTTATTTCTTCTAGAGATATCATTTGAAACAAGCAAAACCATTTTTTAGCGAAGCATGACGGCGCTACGGGATCTGGTACACATCCTGCACACCCATATAACCTTGTAAGTATCTGTCCTCCAGTACAACAGCAAGGTCGATTCCTCTTATTTGATCAAGCAAGTGGTAAAATGGACTTGTACATGGAACATCCCAAGCGCAAGCAGAGCTGTAGTGAGCCTGTACAACGAGCTAGCGTAAGTCCTTGCATTTCATTTAATTCATAGTGGCCTGCATGTATGATTTGGGTGCAGTGGCGAATCCATGAATTCAAGTTACCAGGGGCAAAAATTTAATTTAAAAAATACGAAGGCACTTGCACTCCGGAAATCAACATAACTTGAGAAATGTGAAGCTACATGCATTCTAAAAACCAGCTAATGATCCAAAGTAGTTCAGACTATAAAATAGTAAATGATGTAAGCACCTAAAAACACAAAATTCAACAGGGTGTAAAAGGACTACAAATATGGTCTGTGCCTGCTTGAATTATTCGTTCTCTGGCTGAAAATATCGAAGTGTAATTGCACCTATAACCAGTGCGCAAACTGCATATCAATATATCTATCCTGCACAAGTATGCCAATAGTTTCAAACAATAGATTAGAAAAGTATTTATGCTACGTTGTCATGATACGGGGACTTTCTGGTAGATGTCCTCGACGTTTCCTCAAGCCATGAAAATGTACTATAATTTGCTTGTCGTCAATGCCTGCAAATCTCTATGTCTCTCTCAACATAGCATATCATCATTAGACACTAAATCCTTCGATGGGAGCTTGCGAAATGCTTACATTAGATCCCTCATGAGACACTATATGTTCATCACCAGGAGCATGTAAAATGTTTGCATCAAATCCTTCATTAGCAGTCTGTTCATTAGATACTTCGGGCTCAAGAACAACATGAGCTTGTATGTTTGCACCCAAAACTTGATTAGATACATTAGGTTCAGTCAGTTCAGTATTGACTGGGGGGGTTATAAAATAAGTAGAAATTGGTTTTGGTTTTCTCATGGATTCCCTACATACAAGCAGTTTTACAACACCGTCAGGTTTAACTATTGGCCAGAAATTGAACAGTTGAATTAGATATAATCAGAGATGTGATGTACCTGCTCGTTGCGCATGCTGCTCTTGCAAGCTGCGACTGTCTGTTTGCGCAAGCTCGATGCCATGCCCGTGTTGCCGCCGCTGCCTCCCACACAGGCTACACCCAGGGTTGGATCTTCGTCTTCTTGTCCTTCCATTCGCTTGAAGCCCGGCGACCGCCCTCCAACGAGGGCGCGAGGAAGTGTTGTGTCGGTCTGTCCAGTGGTAGCTAGGTTAGGAACGAACCAGACCGGAGGCTGGAGCGAACGAATTGGGATTTTTCCTGCTGTCGATCGATATGGGAGGCGCTCGTTTGGGCCGCGAGCCTGCTATAGGGCTTCCCTTGCACTTAATTTTTTGGCCCATCCAAATTGAAATGTTTTTATTCATTTTCTACATTTCCTGCTCGTGCGTTGGGACGAACAAAACTAGCCTGGGCCAACCTGGATGACTCAAACTAGGTGCACACTTTCTAGCCACCCGAAGCGGCCGCCCATACCAGACCCTACAGTGGCGTTGCCCCTTTTTGTGTGTATGATTGGGGTAGTGAAAAATATTCCAGTGTCGCTTTTGATTTACCCACAGAATGGTTGAATTGCTTGTTTCTATGAACTGAGTTTGCCAATAATGTGAAGGATGCCAGTCTTTTCATCCTATTGTAGATTTCTCAGATCTCGATATGCCAAACGTAATCGCATGAAATATACAGTAAAAGCCAGTGTGATGTGTGTGGCTACAACTAGTCTGACAACCCGTCCTCATATAATATATCAAGGACGCACCATCTTATCAGATTAACCATTCGACTTACAATTGTAGTGTGGGAAGAAAGAAGTACTGGGACTGTGTATCCAAGCAATTGATGCCATGGACTCCTTCATAGAACCTTGCAAGCGAAAAAGAAGTTGCAGTGTGCCTGTACAAAGAGCTAGCGTAAGTTCAGTTACCTGCTTCTCGGAATTTTAGTTAGCCACTTATTGCAAAATTGTTCAATTACGTTGCTTGGCTTAATTTAGTTTGCTACTCATTACATAATGCCATAGCCTGTTAATCCTATTATAGACTGCGCCTGTCTATGTTTTTGATACTTACTGTTAATAATTACCTGTTTGCCTGAACTTAAATAGCTACTTAAGCACGTAGATAGCTGGTCATATGTACTTCTAGGGTGCAGCAGAATTCACGTGTAATTTACGTTTTGATACCCTGTTTGTTTAAATGGTTTGCTGTTCTCACTTGTAGCACTAGTAATGTGTGCATGTTCATAGATAGACAACTGTCAGGTTTATATGTGAGACACCGTCTTTTTAACTTATATATATATATATGTGTGTGTGTTGAAATCATTTTGTTTACATCAAAGAAATTTACAGATGCATGTGTTGCTGGTAAATGGTATCGACTTGTTACTTTAATACGTTGCCAAGAACTTGTTAGTTTTACTAGTTCATGTGTAATTAAATACGTTGCCAAAACTGGTTAGTTTTACTAGTTTGATGTTAGTTTCTTATGGTTCGTGCAACACTTTATTTATGATTGCTAACATTCAAGTTTGCAGGATCCAACTAAAACTCTGTTGGCACAACAGGTATGTTTTCAGAAACTTCCTTGTTTACCTGGTTTGCTGCTGTAACTTGTTGCTCTAATCATCTTACCAACTTCAAGTTTTCAGGATCCAATTGGAAGTCCAATTGCACAGCAGGTACATTTTCAAAAATATATTTGTGTAACAGGTTTGCTGTTGTAACTTGTTGCTCTAATCAAGTTACTAACTACTCAACTTTTCAGGATCCAAGAGAAACTCCAATGCCATAACAGGTTCATTTTGCAAAACTTGTGTGTTTAACTGCTTTGCTGCTGCAACCGGTTGCTCTAATCACATTACTGGCTACTCAACTTTTCAGGATCCAAGAGAAACTCCAATGCCACAACAGGTACCTTTTGCAAAACTTGTTTGTTTAACTGCTTTGCCGCTGCAACCGGTTACAATGATGTTAATAACTACTTTTCAGCATCCAATTGAAAATCTTTAATTCCTTGTTTGTTTAACTGGGTTGCTGTTATAAGTCCTAGTTGAGATGTTTTGCTAACTTCAACTTTTCAGAATCCAATCGGAACATTAATGGAAAAACAGGTTAGCCCAAGATCAAAGAGCGAGGTCCCCATGGATGTTGTATCATCCCACAACAGTGGCACCGGCCCAATCATGCATCATGAATTGCGAACCGCTGATGCTCTAGAGGCTAAACTATTGGTAGAAAGAGATTCTTCTTTTGCACTTAGAGATGAAGTTGACATGTTGAGGACGCAAACGGCACAATCACAAGCAGTACTCAAGAAAAGCATTAAATATTTGGTGGATTTCAAAATGAAGCAAGCTGAGACTGACCGCATTGTTAAAGTCCTGAAGGAAAAATGGAAATTAAATTCCCACTTGGTAAATCATAGGTGAAATGTTCTTTCCATCATTGAATAACCTTTGTGTTGTTTGTTCATGTAATCGATCAAACGATTTGTTTTAGAGATCATGTAATAATTGTTTTTTTTTGGTTTGTAATTTTTTTAGCACAAGTATGTATTAATTGATAAGACTCTGAGATATTTCATTTTGATTGCTGTGCCAGACCTACAAATATGTCAATCGGGCTGAATGTGCATTCAGCAATAATAGTAGCATAGATGGACCTTAAGTGGCACGCATCGGAAAGGGCCAAGATGTTGTACTAGCTTCGCTAAAAAAAAGGATGCTCTTCCAGCAAAAAAACTACAGCGGCCTGGCTTATGTATGTTAGTTGATATTATTGATCCATATACTCTATAAGTGTTTATATGTCTGTTAGTTTTGTACATTATTGGTTGATGGACTCGGTATTTGAATCTTGATACATCGCTTGTGTACATATCTAAATGGGAGTACACATTATGCTGCGTGTGACACTTGAGTTGGACATAAAGTGGTTTTGAATATTCGAATTCACCTTAAACTGGATTCTAGGTTCTGAATTCGAGTATCGGCATTTGTAAATCATATTCATATATGACAGTGGAATACATTTTTGTCATGCTTTTGAAGATATATAAAAACACGTAGAATGATTTATAAAGATTCATATAGGAATACAAAATGGATTTGAATTTAGTTGCCAGGGTAAACGTGGATGCTTATTGTCCCCAAATTCGAAAGAAGCGGCAAAATGTCCACTCCCACGTTGGCTGCCCGAAGCCAAGTGTTTGGGAGATGGAAATTACTGTCTACCCCTTACACAGACAATCCATCGGCCCGATTTCCACTGCTCTCAATAGGGGTAGGTTAGTAACTTCAATTAGACGTGACACAACCGCCTCTGAGCCCATTCCGACACGGTGGGCGCCATACATGGGTGGCAAAACACATTTGATTCAAGCTCGTCCGAAAGACCTCTGCCTCTCCCTCCATTTCCCCATTCATACACGGTGGGCGGCAAAACAAACTCGACTCGGCCGAAATCGATGTAGGCAAATATTTTCAATAGGGGCGGGTTTGTAACTTCACTCAGACTTGACACAAACGCCCTACCTGTCAGCCCCGTTCATACACCGTGGGCGCCAACCGTGGGTGCCAAAACACCCTCTCCTCGCCCGGAATCGCTCTGGGCAAATATTGGCGAGAAGTGAGTTTACCGGCCTCTCCCCAACCAACGAGACGTCCAAATTTTAATCGGGGGCTAAGCTCATAACTTTCCCATATTTTAGACAGTCGAGTCCCAAAAACATGGTTCCCCGTACCTCTCCCTCCATTTTCCCATTCATACACCATCCGCGCTAGAACACCATCCCCACACCAGCCTCCTATGTCCGCCACCCCATCCATCGCCACCGTCCTCCACCCCATCCATCGCCATCGTCCTCCACCATGCCAGAGCGCCTACCAAGACCACGTCGTCCACTGCTAGAGATGGACGTTTCTCATCAACGGTGATGGACCAGGAGCCTTGCATCGCGTACTCTCGCTTCATTGGCGTAGTCGTCCTTTTTGCTGGGGCCGCTCACACGACCTTCTCGTCCACCGCAACGAGACTTATCCCCCAATGCACCCGTCTATCGTCACAGATCTGCTTCAACGCCACCGACAGCCATCGCACCCCCGATGCCTACACGGCGCCGCAAGAGAGGTGGTACTTCATATCTCCTCAACGTTTTGATCTCAACCAGAAAATAGATCGCAACTTGGTTACTGTACTTTCTTTTCAGCTCTTAGAATTTAGTTCTTAGTTCGAAGCAAACAATGGATGCTAAATAGCATTTCTACATTTAGCAGCTTTAAATCTGCCATGCCACAGTCATAATAGGGTTTAATTGATCATGCTTAGGGTTTAATTGATCATGTTGGTTCCGTGGTGGTTTCTTTAATACAAATTGGAGGGGAAACCCTCTTTTTCTCAAAAAAATTGCTTAGGGTTTCCCCCTTTTATGATCACTATACGATCAGCATATGTGCTTCGTGTCATAATAGCACTGCTCCACCCATCAAGCTAAACAAGCTTAGTTGTTCAAATATGAATCTTATATTATTAAAACAGAGTTGTTTAATTGGTTAGCTAAATGTTCCTAATTTAGTTTTGAAAATGCATGTTCGCCGCTCGGGTGTGTATCTCTACAAGGTGCCCACGGTGGGCCGCGGCCCACCCTAGGATTTTGGGTCGGCCCAGGCCCCGATTCCCCTCTGTTCTGCTGCGCTTCCGATCTCTACTCGCTCCCAGCCGCCTGCCAAGCCGGCGACTTGCCGTCCCCGAACGGCGTGACTCTAGGAGGAGACGCCGGACTAATAGGAGGTCAGGAGCCGCTCACCCAACAGCGTCACCGCTGCCCAGGCGTGCCGCCATAGTCCGTTCAGGACTCAGGCGTGCAACGGCCACTAAGCCAACCCGATTTATCCTGAGATACGTCCTCAACACTCAGAAGCCACTCCTCATCACCCATTTTCTAATTGATTCATTACTCATTAGGTAGGACTGTCATTAGGGTTTGTTGTGTACTGAGTGCTACCTACACTTAATGGTTCAGATGTATTTCAGTAATCTTTAGTACCTGTAAAGTTCACAGGGTTTCAAAATTCCGGCCCTAGGAATAGACACTAGTCATTTTGGATTGTTGGTCGTAGTGACATTGACCCAGATTACTACTGCAGGCCAGGTTTGTTGACAATTTTACTTGTCTTTCTTACTTATTCGATATGATATCCAATTATTCACGTCGATTAGTTGCAAACAATAAGTGCTAGACCAACTTCTTGATTCAGATCTTGGGCGGTCTCTTACTGCAGTTACAATTCTTCATACTTGTCCTAGTAAGCTCACAAGTAATGATTGATTCACTACATCTATGCTTGCCTTGTCATATTTGTTGTCAATATTCTTTTAGGGTGGACCACCCTATTTAAAAATACTGGAACCGCAGACATGAGTGAATAGTATTTCTCTGTGTGATCTCTTCCATCATGTGTGGGCAAGGAACACTGCATTGTATAGAAAGAAAGTGCCATTTCCACCTTTTACATAGACTACAATCTTTTACATGGAATACAATCTGCCTACTTGCTTTGTGTCACACTACCAGCACTCCACCCTTGAAGCTAAACATTATGTCACTCATAATTCCTTAGTTGATTTGTTCAAATACGAATTTGATATGATTCTAATGTTCCTACTTCAGTTTTGAAATGTGTGTCTGCCTGTTATAGAGACATGAGAGATTTGTATTTCTGTGTGTGGTCGGGTCAGCACGGTTGGGGGTGAACTTTGCATATGCAGGGGTTTATAGGGAGACACTCTTTGAGTTGAATCCGCAATGCATTCCATAGATAATCTGACTACTTTTTATGTTTTCATGAATCTCAAATACTGAAGAGCATCATAATGATTATGAGCTTGCGCACATGAAAAGAATAAAGCAGAACAATGCCATGGCTGTCAAACTTCGCATTAAGGGACTGAAATCAAGTCTGGATGCAATGCAATGCAATGCAAACGCTCTCCACCTACAGATTCATGCTCAGAATATGATCCTGAAAGTGCAACTATCCCTGGGTGGTTTTGGTGATTCCTAACAACATATAGCTCATTGAGCTAATACTATTTCAAGATAAATATTTCAGGAAAGCTCAATGATTGGCATGGCATGGATGAGAAAAGTGGATCCCTCAAAATGCTAAGGACAAAGGATTGGCTCAAGATCAAAGCACAAGACTCTACATTTTCCATTTTAGTGATCCAATATCACATTGAGTCTATAGGAAAAACCAATACTATCAAGGAGGGATGAGGTATTTCTTAATGAGTTTCTTGCTCAAAGTGCTTAGTGATATGCTCCAAAGCCCTCAACTACTTTCTCATATCCACATATGACCCAAACCAAAAGTCAAACTCGGCCCCACTGAAACCATCTATCCGGCGCCACCGAGTTCAGATGTCATAGCCACAGCCACAAACCCTAGTCTTTTCGGTCTCACCGATAGGGATCTCGGTCTCACCGAGATGGGATTGCAATCTCTCTGTTTCCCTTCGTAACGTTTCGGTCTAACCGAGATGAGCGATCGGTCCACCGAGATTGCAATGCAAACTCTCTGTTTCCCTTCCGTAACACTTCGGTCCATCCGAGATGAGCGAATCGGTCCCACCGAGTTTGCCTGACCAACCCTCTGTGTGTCTGTTACCAAAATCGTTCTCACCGAGTTTGTGTAATCGGTCTCACCGAGATTATGTTATGCCCTAACCCTAACCATAATGGTCCCACCGAGTTGACATGTCAGTCCCACCAAAAATCCTAATGGTCACATTGTTTAATAAATCGGTCCGACCGAGTATTACTATTCGGTCCCACCGAGTTTCGTAAGTTGTTTGTAATGGTTAGATTTTGTGTGGAGGATATATATACCCCTCCACCCTCTCTTCATTCTGGAGAAAGCCATCAGAACGTGCCTACACTTCCAACATACATTTTCTGAGAGAGAACCACCTACACTTGTGTTGAGGTCAAGATATTCCATTCCTACCACATAAATCTTGATCTCTAGCCTTCCCCAAGTTGCTTTCCACTCAAATCTTCTTTCCACCAAATCCAAATCGTGTGAGAGAGAGTTGAGTGTTGGGGAGACTATCATTTGAAGCACAAGAGCAAGGAGTTCATCATCAACACACCATTTGTTACTTCTTGGAGAGTGGTGTCTCCTAGATTGGCTAGGTGTCACTTGGGAGCCTCCGTCAAGATTGTGGAGTTGAACCAAGGAGTTTGTAAGGGCAAGGAGATCGCCTACTTCGTGAAGATCTACCCTAGTGAGGCAAGTCCTTCATGGGCGACGGCCATGGTGGGATAGACAAGGTTGCTTCTTCGTGGACCCTTCATGGGTGGAGCCCTCCGTGGACTTGCGCAACCATTACCCTTCGTGGGTTGAAGTCTCCATCAACATGAATGTACGATAGCACCACCTATCGGAACCACGGCTAAAAAATCTCCGTGCCAACATTGCGTTTGCTCCCTCAAACTCCTCCCTTTACCTTCATGTGCAATTGTTTTACATTCTGCTGCTATACTCTTAGAATTGCATGTGTAGGTTGATTGCTTGACTTGTGCTAAGTTGCTAAAATCTGCCAAGAACTAAAATTCGGAAAAGGCTGGATTTTTATTTGGTCAAGTAGTCAGTACTAGGGAAAACCCTATACACAGAATCTTAGCAGCAGCGCGGTTTATAAACAGGCGCTACTGCTAACTAGCAGTAGCGAGCTTAACGAAACCATGCTACTAATAATTATGTAGCAGTAGCGCTCTAGGTGAAACAAGCGCTACTACTATAATTGCCACGGATTTGCCTCCAAGCTAGATATAGTAGTAGCACCCTTCCCTGGATGCGCTGCTGCTTAAGTACTTAGTAGCAGCGTTTTTCTGCAAAACTCGCTGCTGCTAAGTGTTGCTCCTAATTAAGTTTAGTCCCATACTGCTAAGCGAACAAGGTGTTTACCACCTTAAATATGTTACTTCTAAAACTACCTCGAGCAGTTGGTCTTCATTGAACTATATGTGTAGAATTTGTGGCTGCAATATGAATCTTCACCAGTGCCTATACAGGTAATGTGAGGATTCATGTTGACTATTTAGATTCTACACAAAAAGATCAATGATGACCAATGTATATTTTTTATGCGTGCTTAGACTTAGCAGTAGCGTTTTTCTGTAAAACGCGCTATATCTAGTTTAGCTATAGCGCGTTTCCTAAAGTGCACTACTGCTAGTTCGACTTAACCACCCACCCGCTCTAAATTTCGCTAAGTCCTCCCCCCCCCCATGTTCCCCTACTCCTCTGTCGCCGCCACCCGAGCCCGAGCCTGCCCTCACCGCCGCCGCCCGAGGCCGCCCTTAACCTCACCGCCGCCACCCGCCACCGCTCTCGACCTCACCGTCGCCGCCGCCTCCCCCACCCCCTCCGCTCTCGACCTCACCGCCGCTCTCGACCTCACCGTCGCCGCCGCCTCCCCAACCCCGCCGCCGCCTCCTGATCCCAAGCCCGCCCATGCTGCCCCTACCTCTCCATCGCCGAGCACCTCCCCGCCACCGTCTCTCCCCTCTCTATAAACCCCCCACCCCTCCCCCACCTCCTTTCTCTTTGCTTAGTTAGTACTAGATGTTTTTTAGTAGTAGTAGATGTTAATTTAGGGTTCATAGATAATGATTTTTAGTAGTAGTAGATGTTAATTAGTAGTAGTGATGGTACTAGTTAACTAGTGTATAATGTAGTTTATTTTTACTGTTTTTAGTAAGTGTTTAAAATAATTAGTAAGTAAATTAATAAACTAGTTGAACTAGTTTAGTTTTAGTTGAACTAGTTTAGTAAGTAAATTAATAAACTAGTTGAACTAGTTGAATTAATAGAACTAATGTATTTTTAGTAAGATAATTAATATAACTAGTTGAACTACTTTATTTTTAGAAAGAACTAGATTTTTTAATTTATAGTAAGTTCATATTTAGTAAGAACTAGTTGAATTAATAGAACTAGTTGAACATGTCATATTTGTTGTTATTTTTTTAGTTAAACAATTATTCGGGATGTATTAGTGATAACTTATAGGGTTTTTGCTTTTGCAGAAATCAAGGAGCCCCTCCGTCATCCCGGCCACCGACCCCCTCCGACCTCGAGGTGAGACCAGCCAAATCTCCATGTATATCTTGTGTTGCTCAAATAGGATATGTGGTTGCCCAAGTGGCCGGTCATGTTCAGGTTACACCTCCGAGTGGCCTATGTTTTGCCGGAGTGTTGATTAATTTCCGTTCCGGCAAATTTCAGGCGCTCGATATGTCCTTTTTTAGCAAAGGTCATGCCGGATTATTCCGTGAATTCTGGCATGACTTGTGCTAGAATATGTAGGAAATATCGAGTGGCCTAGATTTTCTCAAAAAATAATGATCTAATTTAGGTTTTGTAGTACATATATTTAATTGTACAAGTTTAATCTTTGAATTATGAACGTAGGAAATGTCGTACTCGGACGACGACAGTCTCCCAGGGGAGTGCAGCTTGTGCCACGACGATCGAGGTATGTGCGACAGGTTCCTTGAGCTGGACGAAGATCGGCGCTTCAGCATTAAGCTCACGGAGACCTTCGATGTTGAAACGGTACGCAACAGCAACAAGTGTTTTTTTCATAATTAGGCATGACTTCAACTATTTCAACGTCTAATTTTCATATTTTACAATTTGACTAGCTTATCCCATGCCATGCAAGACGCTATGTCTTGGAGAGGATGGGTTTTGAAGACCATGAAAATTTTGAAACAAAGAAAATACACCTAAGGACCCATCATGATATGGATTTTGAAGTAAATCTGTACAATTCTCAGAGCGTAACCCATTTTGGTTGCCAAAATTGGGAAGCACTTTGCAAAATGTATGGTTTTTATGAGGGATGATTGTCACCATGGATCTTGGTGATCCTGACATCCAGCAAGACAATATGGACATTTTGGTCCTTGTTGATACGCTTCCGATTCTACCGCAATGTGAGTTTCTCAAACATAGTTATTAACTAATTTATATTGTTTATTTCAAAATAGTTGACAGCTTATTTCCATTGACAGCTTATTTTGAATCTTCAAGGAATGTGCGGAAGATGGTAGACAAAACCCACTACACTGATGGCTCCGAATTAACTTATAAGGAGAAAAGTCATCTGATCGCTTATTGTACTTATCTTGAGAATTACAATACCTATTATCGAACTCCTCCAAATTATGGTGCATACGTGCCACTAGTGCACGTGTTGAACCACGGTAACTTCTCTGGAGATACCCTGGTAAGATTTTTTACTATTACGACATCCGTGCATCTTTTGCATACTTCTAAAACTAGTACATCATTGCTAACTACGAAGTTATTACTATGTTTTTCAACAGAAAATCCCGATGGATTGTGTGCCTCATTTGATGTATCAGAATGGTCGCCTTGCAGTTCTGAACATACAGCCAGGTCAATCTAAGGAGCTCACCTGTGCATATCGGATTTCTAAAACCGGTGAACACATGCTAATCAAAGAATGGAAAAAATGTTTTGACATTCACACGGAGGTTCTTGGAAGTAACATTAAGCGAAAGGCAAGAATTGGAGATAGGATAATCTCCATTCTCCATAATGGAGAGTCAGGGGCTATCTTGTTTTTTGCTATTTTACCTTAGAGAATATAGTAGGTCCTAAGAGAATGTAGTAGGTCCTATGAGGTACAATATGTTTATTATGTGGTACAATGTGTTAGAGTTGATGATGAGGAGTACTTGTGATTACGACTAGTGACCAATTTGCTATGTGATGTCTCATTGATGAAAACGATGATCTTGAGGAGGTGTTATATGACAATGATGTATTATGATGATAAGTTGTTAATGATATGATGATGATGATGATATTTATTATATCATTGGGTGAAAGAACCGCAGATTAGTTTCAAGTGGATGGACATCCACTTGACACTAGTCCACGGTTCTTTCACCCCATGATGTAATAACTCATTAAGATGTAAAAACAATCTCTAAATTCCTGTTGTATGAAAACTTGTTTAAAGGTGTATGAATACAACATGAAATAAAAAAAGCAATAAAATACAAAATAATAGTAGTAGCGCGGGCAGGGAGAGGCGCTACTACTAATTACCAGTAGCGCTCCTCTGGGAAATCGCTACTACTAAGTCGATTTAGCAGTAGCGTGGGTTGAGGCACGCTACTGCTAAGCTTTAGCTGTAGCGCCGTACCAGTAGCGCACCAGCCCGCGCTACTGATAGGCCTAAAACCCGCGCTGCTGCTAGGCTTTTCCCTAAGTGAGTCTAATCACCCCCCCCTCTAGACATACTTTCAATCCTACAAGTGGTATCAGAGCTTTGGTCTCCATTTGCTTTGATTTCCATAGCTTTTAGTAGTCATAGCCTTGGTTTCACAACATAGGAGAGTATGGCGTCTAGCGAGGGAAATTACCACCGTAGAGGCACTAGTAGAAAACTGGGCTTTGGTCACAGGGCAATATTCACATTAGTCCCGGTTCAATCACGAACCGGGACTAATGCGAGCATTGGTCCCGGTTCGTGCGGCCGGGGGCCTGCCGGGCCTCGTGGGGGCATTGGTCCCGGTTCGTCCGGCCCCTTTGGTCCCGGTTGGTGGGACAAACCGGGACCAATGGGCCACGCTCCTGGCCCACCACCCTTTAGTCCCGGTTCATACCACAAACCGGGACTAAAGGGTTGGTCCTAGTTGCGGCCAGTGTTTAGTCCCACCTCGCCAACCGAAGGGCGCTCACACTAGTTTATAAGCCCGTCCCTCTCTGCCTTGTCGAGCTCCTCTCAAAGTGAAACTAGATGCCCTTATCCAGGGAATTTGACCTAAATTCACAGTAAATTTCTTTGAATTTCATAGAAATTTATTATGAATTTCGGTTGAATTTTCTCTATAGGCGCATCTATGTTCATTTTTTTATAGTAAATAAAATAAATAAACCTTAATAAAATAAATAAAAATAAATAAACCTTAATAAAATAAAATAAACTATAGTAACTAAAATAAATAAACCTTAATGAATGAAATAAAAATAGCAGCAGTAAAATAAATAAAAATAGCAGCAGTAAAATAAATAAAAATAAAATAATTAAAGTAAAATACATAAGTAATTAGAAATAAAATAAATAAGTTTTTTGTTGTAAGTAGAAACAAAACAAAACAAATAAAGCAAAAGAGAAAACAAAAAACAGAGAAAAAAAATTATGCCACCTACTGGGCCACCACGGCCTGAATACGACTTGAAACCCATCCATGGGCCAGGATTCAGGCCCGCAGAAGGCCCAGTAGGCCCACAGGCAAAGAGAACGGTTAGGCCCGAAAGCCTGCAGTTGAGAGGAGCTCGAGAGGGTGGGCGCAGCAGCGCTTATAAACCACTCTCGAGCCCTCTCAACTAGCGAGGTGGGACTAAACTTTTGACGCGGGGCAGCACAAGGCCTTTGGTCCTGGTTGGTGCCACCAACCGGGACTAAAGGGGTCATTGGTCCCGGTTCGTGGCACCAAGCGGGACCAAAGGCCTTTAGTCCCGGTTGGTGCCACGAACCGGGACCAATGAGTTCCCTATATATACCCCATCGCCACAGCAGAGCGCTCCACAGTGCTCTGTTTTTTCTGGCCGGCGAGGGGAGGGCATTTGGGTGCTCTAGCTCACCTCCTATGCACATGAGGTGTTCGATGAAATGTCTGAGCCACACTAGTTAATCTTTCTCCTCTCGAAACTCGACCTCCGAGCTCCATTTTCCCCGAGATTTGTCTAGGTTTAGCGGTCTGTCACGTCCCGTCCCCGTCTTCACCGCCGTCGATCGCCCGCGCCGATCTCGTCGCCAGCACCACCGTGGTGAGCCTCTTGTTCTTATCTTCTTTCTGAAAGGAAAAAACTTCTTACTTTAGATAGATACTTGTCTAATTTTGTTACTTTTATTATTCCTTCTTATTACATAGTGTGATGGTTTTGGTATCCGCCCCCGTCGGCCCTCGTCCTGTCTATGATTCGGATGTGGTATATATTATCTTTTTATAACTATTTGGTTCATTTATTGTTTATGACAAATATACCGACCAACGTGACATAGATTTCATTTATCTAGGAGGTGGTTGAACCAGAAATTCTAACCGACCCTATTGTCGAGAGGTTAAATTTAGTTGAAGAAGAAAACAATTACTTGAAGGAAAAAATAAAAAAATTGAGGAGGAGAAGATCATATTGGAGTTGCATGTTGCGGATGTCGTCGATGATCACAAGATCAAGATGGATGCAATGCTCTTGAAGATTAGAAAGATTAGAAAATATGCCATTCATACCGAGGCTTGGTATCATTATGCTGTTGGATCAATTGTTACCTTGGTTGCGATTATGATCGCATTTGTTTTCGCATTGAAATGTTTTACATAGTTTCAATGTATGGTTTAATTAATTAGATGCTCTGGAGAGCTATATATATGTTGTTAGATGAGAACTATGTATGTACTTTGGTTTTAATGTGATGATGAACTTCTATTAATTTGGTCACTTAATTATCTATTCATGATGTTCTGTAATGGTCTTTGACACACTTAATTATATGTAATGCACGCAGATGAACCGGCAATGGATGTACGGTGACAGACACACATCCGAGTACATTAAGGGCGTGCATGATTTTCTCGAACTGGCTGAGGCAAACAAGCAGAATGGTTTTATGTGTTGTCCATGCCCTATATGTGGGAATACGAAGTCTTACTCTAACCGGAAAATCCTTCACACCCACCTACTTTACAAGGGTTTCATGCCACACTATAATGTTTGGACGAGGCATGGAGAAATAGGGGTTATGATGGAAGACGGCGAAGAAGAAGAGGACGATGACAACTATGTGCCCCATGAATACGGTGATGCTGCAACGGGGGAAGCTGCTGAAGATCAAGAGGAACCAGACGATGTGCCCAATGATGCTGCAAGGGGGGAAGCTGCTGAAGATCAAGAGGAACCAGTGCCCGATGATGATGATCTCCGCCGGGTCATTGTCGATGCAAGGACGCAATGCGAAAGTCAAAAGGAGAAGCTGAAGTTCGATCGCATGTTAGAGGATCACAAAAAAGGGTTGTACCCCAATTGCAAAGATGGCAACACAAAGCTCGGTACCGTACTGGAATTGCTGCAGTGGAAGGCAGAGAATGCTGTGGCTGACAAAGGATTTGAGAAGCTATTGAAAATATTGAAGAAGAAGCTTCCAAAGGATAACGAATTGCCCGACAGTACATACGCAGCAAAGAAGGTCGTATGCCCTCTAGGATTGGAGGTGCAGAAGATACATGCATGCCCTAATGACTGCATCCTCTACCGCGGTGCGTACAAGGATCTGAACGCATGCCCGGTATGCGATGCATTGCGGTATAAGATCAGACGAGATGACCCTGGTGATGTTGACGGCCAGCCCCCAGGAAGAGGGTTCCTGCGAAGGTGATGTGGTATGCTCCTATAATACCACGGTTGAAACATCTGTTCAGAAACGAAGAGCATGCCAAGTTGATGTGATGGCACAGTGAGGACCGTAAGAAAGACGGGAAGTTGAGAGCACCCGCTGACGGGTCGCAGTGGTGAAAAATCGAGAGAAAGTACTGGGCTGAGTTTGCAGCTGACCCAAGGAACGTATGGTTTGGTTTAAGCGCGGATGGCATTAATCCTTTCGGGGAGCAGAGCAGCAATCACAGCACCTGGCCCGTGACTCTATGTAAGTATAACCTTCCTCTTTGGATGTGCATGAAGCGGAAGTTCATTATGATGCCAGTTCTCATCCAAGGCCCTAAGCAACCCGGCAATGACATTGATGTGTACCTAAGGCCATTAGTTGAAGAACTTTTACAGCTGTGGAATGGAAACGGTGTACGTACATGGGATGAGCACAAACAGGAGGAATTTAAGCTGCACGCGTTGCTGTTTGTAACCATCAACGATTGGCCCGCTCTCAGTAACCTTTCAGGACAGACAAACAAGGGATACCACGCATGCACGCACTATTTAGATGACACTGAAAGTATATACCTGGACAAATGCAGGAAGAATGTGTACCTGGGCCATCATCGATTTCTTCTGACCAACCATCAATGTCGAAAGAAAGGCAAGCATTTCAAAGGCGAGGCAGATCACCGGAAGAAGCCCGCCATGCGTATCGGTGATCACGTACTTGCTATGGTCAATGATTTACACGTAATCTTTGGAAAGGGTCCCGGCGGACTAGCTGTTCCGAATGACGCCGAGGGACACGCACCCATGTGGAAGAAGAAATCTATATTTTGGGACCTACCCTACTGGAAAGAGCTAGAGGTCTACTCTTCAATCGACGTAATGCACGTGACGAAGAACCTTTGCGTGAACCTGCTAGGCTTCTTGGGCGTGTATGGGAAGACAAAAGATACACCTGAGGCACGGGAGGACCTGCAACGTTTGCACGAAAAAGACGGCATGCCTCCGAAGCAGTATGAAGGTCCTGCCAGCTATGCTCTTACGAAAGAAGAGAAAGAAATCTTCTTTGAATGCCTGCTCAGTATGAAGGTCCCGACTGGCTTCTCGTTGAATATAAAGGGAATAATAAATATGCCAGAGAAAAAGTTGCAGAACCTAAAGTCTCATGACTGCCACGTGATTATGACGCAACTGCTTCCGGTTGCATTGAGGGGGCTTCTACCGGAAAACGTCCGATTAGCCATTGTGAAGCTATGTGCATTCCTCAATGCAATCTCTCAGAAGGTGATCGATCCAGAAATCATACGAAGGCTAAGGAGTGATGTGGCGCAATGTCTTGTCAGTTTCGAGCTGGTGTTCCCAACATCCTTCTTCAATATCATGACGCACGTCCTAGTTCATCTAGTCGACGAGATTGTCATTCTGGGGCCCGTATTTCTACACAATATGTTCCCCTTTGAGAGGTTCATGGGAGTCCTAAAGAAATATGTCCGTAACCGCGCTAGGCCAGAAGGAAGCATCTCCATGGGCCATCAAACAGAGGATGTCATTGGGTTTTGTGTTGACTTCATTCCTGGCCTTAAGAAGATAGGTCTCCCTAAATCGCGGTATGAGGGGAGACTGACTGGAAAAGGCACGCTTGGAGGGGACTCAATAATATGCAGGGATGGATATTCTTGGTCTCAAGCACACTACACAGTTCTACAGAACTCTACCTTGGTGACCCCGTATGTCGATGAACACAAGAACAGTCTGCGCTCCAAACACCCGGAGCAGTGTGACGACTGGATTACATGTGAACACATCAGGACTTTCAGCAGTTAGTTGGAAACACGTCTCAGAGGTGACACCACTGTTTGTGATGAGCTGTACTCATTGCCCAGGGGACCATCTTCGACTGTATTGACTTACAAAGGATACGAGATAAATGGGAATACATTTTACACGATCGCCCAAGATCAAAAGAGCACCAACCAAAACTGCGGTGTCCGCTTTGATGCAGCAACCGAGAGGGGAAAGGACACATATTATGGTTACATAATGGACATATGAGAACTTGACTACGGACATGATTTTAAGGTCCCTTTGTTTAAGTGCAAATGGGTCAATCTGTCAAGAGGCGGGGTACAGGTAGACCCACAGTACGGAATGACAACAGTGGATCTGAACAATCTTGGGTACACTGACGAACCGTTCGTCCTAGCCAATGATGTGGCAAAGGTTATCTATGTGAAGGACATGTCTACCAGACCGAGAAAAAGAAAAGATAAGGAAGCAAATACATCATACGATGAGCCAAAGCGCCACATAGTTCTTTCAGGAAAAAGGGACATTGTGGGAGTGGAGGGCAAGACAGACATGTCTGAAGATTATGAAAAGATTCATGAAATTCCTCCCTTCAAAGTCAAGGCTGACCCAAGCATCCTGATAAACGATGAAGATTATCCATGGTTACGGCGCAATAAGCAAATGACACAATCGAAGAAAAAGTGAAGACTTTCTCCTGCAACTATTATGATGATACCATGCCAACTTTGTAACAGACGAGTATGATACCATTTTCCGTTTTGTACACGAAGTGCATCTAGTTTTTGCCGTAACCCTCTCAACTTTCTTGCACATGCTATGTGGATGAAATGATGATACCATGCCAACTTTCAACCTTTTCAGAGTTCATTTGAAATGCTTTTAAATTTTAGGGTCTTATAGCTCAAAATAATTAGTAAATGCATGAAAAATAACAGGCCAAAAATTAAAAATTATGCCACCTACAGGGCCACCACGGCCTGAATACGATTAGAAACCCATCCATGGGCCAGGATTCAGGCCCGCAGAAGGCCCACAGGCATGTACAGAGAGGTTAGGCCCGTAAGCCTGCTTTAGAGAGGAGCTCGACAGCTCAGGCGCACCGCACCTTATAAACAGGTGCGGCTCTCTCTCAGCTAGCGAGGTGGGACTAAACTCCCACCACCACACTGCTGTGCAAGGCCATTGGTCCCGGTTGGTGGCACGAACCGGGACCAATTCCACCCTTTGGTCCCGGTTGGTGCCACGAACCGGTACTAATGAGGCTGTGGCCCCACGAGCACCTTTAGTACCGGTTCGTGGCACAAACCGGTACTAGAGTTTCTTACTAAGCTGTTTTTTAGTCCCACCTCGCTAGCTGAGAGGCACTAGGAGCGGTTTATAAGCCCTGAGTGCAGAGACGATGAAGAAGAGGCGCAATGCTCACCTTCACGTTGCTTAGCTTCAAGCCTTGAGGAATAAGGTAGACTGCATGGAGCTATGTGCAGTGCAGTCTACACTATTCCGAAAGGCTTGAAGCTAATCAACGAGCATTGCGCATCTTTTTTATTTTTAATAACTTATTACAACTTCGGACTTCTTGTGTTACGACAAAATAAAATAAACTTTAATAAAATTTATGAAACTAAAATTAACAAAGTATTTTCTGTTCAAAACATTATAAGAAACCTCTAGTATTATTGAAACTAAAATCATATAAAATTGATGCAACTAAAATTATCGAAGTATTTTCTGTTCAAAATCATTAAAAGCAAAAAGAATTTTCATAAAGAACTTTTTTTGATAGAAACTTTAATAGCAAAAACAATTATCATAAAGTAAAATAAATAAGTAATTAGAAACCAAATAAAATAAAATAAATAAGTTTTTTGTTGTAAGTAGAAACAAAACAAAATAAATAAAGCAAAAAAGAAAACAAAAAAACTAAATACAGCAAAAAGAATTTTCATAAAGAACTTTTTTTGATAGAAACTTTAATGGCAAAAAGAATTACCATAAAGTAAAATAAATAAGTAATTAGAAACAAAATAAAATAAAATAAATAAGTTTTTTGTTGTAAGTAGAAACAAAACAAAATAAATAAAGCAAAAAAAGAAAACAAAAAAACTAAATACACCAAAAAAAATTGTTGGGGCGCTGCCCGCTGGGCGTTCCAACCCTCAGGTTTGCAAATACAGGCCCAGAAGGGCTAGAAGGCTCAATGGGCAGCACGCCAAAGTTAGGCCCAGAAGCCTGCTATAGAGAGGAGTTCGAGACAGTACCGCGCCGGGGCTTTTAAACTTGTGCGGGCGCCCCTCGGCTAGCGGGACGGGTGCCACCAACCGGAACTAAAGGGGGGCATGCGTACCGGTTCGTGGCACCAACCGGGACCAATGGCCCCCCTCTAGTCCCGGTTGGTGCCACCAACCGGGACCAAAGGCCGCCGCTTCCAGCCCTTTGGGCTGCTGAAAAGAGGCCTTTGGTCCCGGTTGGTGGCACCAACCGGGACTAAAGGGGGGCATTGGTCCCGGTTGGTGCCACGCACCAGGACCAATGCTCTCAGTATATAAGAAAACACTTAGCGTTTTTCAGATTCATCTCTGCATCAGTTCCCCCGCCCCGACGACGCCGCCAGGCTGCCCGAGCTCGCCCCGTCGACGCCGTCGCCGCCCTTTGTTGCCTCTTCGATGCGCAGCCGCCCCTTCCCCGAGCACGCCCCCGGCGGCCCGCCCCGACCACGCCGCGCGCCCCTGCCCCGACCACGTCGTCATCGCCCCAGCTGCCCCGACCACGCCGCCGTCGCCTCTGCCTCGCCCTGCCCCGACCACGCCGCCGACGCCTCTGCCCCTTTCCCGACCACGCTGCCGTCGCCTCTACCCCTACCCCGATGCGCCGCCGTTGCCTTGGTCAGGGCCGGCACTGCCCCTTCCTCTCTGTCTTTTTTTTGCATTTTTATAAAAAATGTATATATGTATGTATATATGTTCTCTGTGTATATATATGTTCTCTATGTATATATATGTTCATGTATATATGCAAAAGATAGATTTTTAGAAAAGTTAGGATTTTTTTTCTGTTCATAGATTTTTTTTGGTGATATTAATTATTGTAGAATATGCAAATGTTTGTATATTCATATGAACAATGCATTAGGCAAAACCTTTACTTTTTTTCAAAATTTTCTATTTGAGCACTTTTATGAATGAGAGGAAAAAGGAAAATAAGAAGAGGAAGAAAGGAGAAGAAGAGGAGAAATAAATAAGAAGAGGAAAAAAGAAGAGAAAGAAGAGGAGAAGAAGAAAGGAATAGAAGAGAAGAAGAAGAAATAGAAAAAATTCTATTTTTTTCTTCTTCTCTCCTCTATTCCTTTCTTCTTCTCCTCTTTTTTTTTCTTCTTTTTTTTCTTCGATCTTCTCCTCTATTCCTTTCTTCTTCTCCTCTTTTTGTTTCTTCTTCATTTTCTTATGTTTTATCGGGTCTGTCGTCGTCGATATACCCCTCTCCCGATAACTTCAACACGAGGGGGGGTCGATATACCCCCTGCCCGATAATATTATTTTCCCATGTACGTTCATTGTCGTTGTCGATATAACCCCCTCCCGATAACTTCAACACGTGGGGGTGGTCGATATACCCCCTCCTCGATAACATTATTTTCCCATGTATGTATGTCGTCGTTGTCGATATATATAACTCCCTCCCAGATAACTTCGACATGATGGACGGTCGATATTTATACCCCCTCTCGATCGTGATAACTTATACCACGGGAGCACCCCCCGGCCCTCTCGCTCGACCAGAACTCTCGAGGACACCCAAACCCTAGAAAAAACCAAGTCGGTCTCCTACCCCCTCCCGCCGCGCCCCTACCCTTGAAGCGTTGCCGAGGCCACCCCAAACCCGGAATAAGCTAGGTCTACGTTTGCACTAATATATCCACCTGCTGTCATGTTTGTGTAATAATTGCCATGTTGTAATATTTGCAGAAACAATGGAGCACGGACAAGACGAGCAAGCAGAAGAGGTGTTGGGGGACATAATCTTAGCCGGAGGTGATATCTTGTTGTATCTTAACGACAATGATGGTCTGGAAGAACAGGGTGAAGAAGCAGGCTACGGTGATCGAAGAGTGGAGGAGGAAAGACATGATTATGATGGCTCCGGTGACCCAATGCTGGTGCAAGAAGGAGCCCGTGGTGACGGCTCCGGTGACCGAACAGAGTCCGGCTAGGTAAATATATTAGTTAAGCCTGTGCTGACTAGCTAATTGATGCATTCATTGTTTTGGTATGTACACATATTAATTAACACTCGTCTTTCTTCTTTTTTCTAGCCCTCCGGATCGAGCACAACTTCGGTAAAGAGACGAGGCCCGAAGAGAAAGTTGCGCTCAGATGAAAGGTTTGAGATCACAGCAATCGCGCGCGACGGCCAACCGATTGAACCCATCCGGACAAAGGATGCATTTGCTGCTCAGTGCGGGGTTCTAGTTAGGGACAAGATCCCGATCAGCATCCACCAATGGTATAAGCCTAAGAAGGAAGACCCTGAGGTGTCTTATGTCAATGATATGCAGAAAGATGATCTTTGGACTGAGCTGAAGGCAAATTTCACCCTACCGCCGGAGGAGGATCCGGAGAAGCCAGTTAAAGAGCAATTAATCAAGTCTCATGCTCTTAAGAAGATGGCAGACCTATTCAGGAGGTGGAAGAATGAGCTGAAAACGTTTGTCGACAAAGAAGAGACACCAGAATTCATTGGCCGGTATGAGAAGATCAGAGATCACTGGCCCGCATTTGTGGCCCACAAGACATCGGAAAAGAGTAAGAAGATGTCAGCGACAAACAAGAAGAATGCTGCGAAGAAGAAGCTTCACCATCGCACGGGGTCAGGTGGCTACCTCAAAGCCCGGCCTAAGTGGGCCAAGGCTAAGAATGATCTGCTTGAAAAAGGGATCGAACCACAGACAATGAACTGGACAGACCGTTGCCGGACTTGGTTCTTCGGGGCTGGCGGAACCTTGGACCATGTATCAGGGAGGTGCGTTTGGACGAACGAACTTTTGAGAATACCAGTCAAGAAGATTCAGCAATATATCGATGCAGCGCAGCAAGGGACGTTCGTTCCAGACAGAGAGAACGACGAGCTCACAATGGCCCTCGGGAATCATGAGCACCCTGGACGGACACGAGGCACGCCAGGCTCCGTTCCGTGGCAGGCTGGTTTTCCGGATGCAGGCGGTTACAAAAGCCAGGAGAGGAGGAAAAAAGTGGAGCGGATCCAAATTCAGAAGCTACACGAAATGGTTCAAGTGCTAGAGGAACGAGACGGCAATCGACATGCCGAAACTACCCCCGAAGCTACACCGCCATCTCACCGGAGAAGCAGCGTGGCTTCCACCGAGCTGCTTCAGCCGGAGCATGTCTTGACGGCTCCTGCTAGCTACCCCGTGGATGCTATCATGGAGTCTCAACATTGCCACCTTATGGCGCAATGGCAGAACTTCAAAGTCAAGGCGGCTGTTGGCTCTGTTTTTCTTCCTGAACCCGACGCAACCTACCACTGCCGGCCGATTCCAGAAGGATATGCTAGGGTGATGGTGGATGAAATAACGGAGGGATTTGAAGACCTCCAGCTTGACCACCCTACCGGTGAAGGGGAGACTCGGCTGGGTTCTGCTCTGAAGACTCCATGCCTATGGCGGAAGGAGCTCATCAACCGTCCGAACTGGACGGCTCCGGCGAGTAAGGGCACTCCGCCTCCTCCTCCACCTCCTCCTCCGGCGAGTGATCAGGGCACTCAGCCTCCTTCTCCGGCGTGTGGCGGCACTCCGCCTCCTCCTCCGACGAGTGATCAGGGCACTCAGCCTCCTTCTCCGGCGCGTGGCAGCACTCCGCCTCCTTCTCCGCCTGCGCCGGCGCGCCAGAGCAGCCAGCCTCCTCCTTCTCCGCCTCGTCAGCAAGGGCCGAAGAGACCCGCCACCGCTCCGGCTACTCCGGCGCGTCGTAGTCCTTCTCCTCCGCCTCGTAAGCAAGGAAAGAAGACAGCCGCAGCCACTTCGTCTGCTCTGCCGGCGTCTAGCAGTACAGCTGCCAGAGGCGGGAGGCAATACAGATTCGGTCCTTCTCTGCAGACTCCAGAGAAGTTACCATACGAGAGGACCGAGGAGGAAACCAGGAAGATCGTGCGAGCCGAAGTGACAAACTTCTTTGAAGGGGTGAAAGCAAAGAAACATCCACCTCCGGAGGAGAAGGTAGATCCGGTGAAAGCAAAGCGCACTCTGGCTGCCCAGACAAAACCACCAAAGTCTTCGCCGAGAGGCAACTATGAGCGCATTCTTGCAAAGACATATGCCGAAGTGGAGCGGTCGGGAAGTACTATCAGTGATCAAAGGTTAAAAGAACGACGAGCTGGGAAAAAAATTGCCCAGCTCGGCGAACAAGCGAACCAATCGTGCCCCCCGCTCAAGGTGTCAAAAGACATCGTCGCTAATGATCCGAGGATGGTGGCCGGTTATAGAAATCTTGGAGATTACCTGTCCGACGATGTACATTATGAAATCATGGAGGTCGACGAACACAAATACCATTATGGGAAGCCTCTCGTCAAATATGAAAGATCTCTAACAACGATGATGCGAAGATTACATGATTGGTACATGAAAACCTGCAGAGAGTCTGATGGGATGAATACTTTGACGCTGAGAGTTAAACCGGAGCATGACCTCGTTGGAATTGATCTGTTGAATGTTCCATTTGAGGATTTCTTCCAGTTTTACAATCAAAAGGCCCTCGATAAAACAACGATCATTTTCTACTGTCTGTAAGTGGTACTACTTCTGTCATTAAGTCTCTCTATATAGGTCAGCTCTTTCATTGCATGTATTTATAATTATCCTCACTATATTATGCAGATTGAAGATCGCCGAATTGAAGAAAAGACAAATCGGTGATATTGGGTTCATTAACACAAATCTCATAGATGCATATACGGTTCAAAAACATGCCAAAGAAGCCGAGGCCAACTTGCTACGATCGTTGGTATTAAATCAAAACAAAGATATAATACTCTTTCCTTACAACTTCAAGTGAGTGTTACTGTCTTGTGCATATTCGGTTTCCCTTATTAGTCCAGGTTATGGTAATGTAATTGATGACTTATGCATGCATGCGCAGCTTCCACTATATTCTCCTAGAGATTAAGCTAGAGCCGGGAGTAGTAACCGTCTTAGACTCGAGACGAAAAGATCCCCCGGACTATGCGAACATGACTCAAATGCTCCAGAAGTAAGTTAAATCGATCATTATCCACCATATCAGCAACTTTGTTCATTTCCTGATATCAAGTAATTGTTTTCTTTGTCTGGCAGGGTTTGGAGAAAATTCACCACAAAAGCTCCGGGACTGCCGAAGAAGCTGCAACTTAAACACCCGAAAGTAAGTACTATAGTAGCATGTTCCGCGCATCTCCTAGTGATTCAAGCGCTAGTTTCATCAATACCATTTAGCATGCTTGCTTATCAGTTTGATTGACCTCCATTTCTTGTAAAGTGGTTGTGGCAGGAAACCGGGAATAATTACTGTGGATACTACGTTTGCGAGTCCATCCGCTACACGACCTGTGAGCGGGGCTACTCCGACGAACAATATGAAGTGCGTAAGCAATAATATTCACAATTTTATTTTATTACCATCATTTCTATTGAGTTTCATTTATTCATATATATATGTAATGACCCCCTTCTTCAAATTAGATGTTTCGGAAGCGGGATGAACTCCAACACCAGATCGTATGCGAGCAATTCAAGAGGAATTGGCGGCATTCTTCCTTGACCACGTGATCGCTGAAAACGGAGAATACTATATGGACCTTGTGTTCTTACAATTTAATTAGGAGATTGTATTGTAAGAGATAATTATTGTATATATGTAGCCGGTAGTGTCGGATAGATATACGAGAACTTGTTGTTCGAACAATCTCTTGGAGAAGGAGAGGTGGTCGATATCACTTCTCTATATGCATATGTTCATGACGATCTTCTGTTTCCTTCATTTGATTACTAGCTAGCGTGTCTAGTCCTCTCCATATGTATATAGTACGTAGCATCGACCAAGCACGGAGATAAGAGAGGACACTTCTCTCTATTAATTAGCTAGCTAACACAATATATGAAACACCTAAATTAACCCCCCAAAACCCCCCAACCCCCCCCCCCCCCTTCAAAAAAACAAAAACCCCAGCCCCTGAAATGCTGACGCGTGGATGCCTATTGGTCCCGGTTGGTGACACAAACCGGGACAAAAGGCCCTGCCTATTGGTCCCAGTTGGTGGCACCAACCGGGACAAAAGGCCCTGCCTATTGGTCCCGGTTGGTGGCACCAACCGGGACCAAAGGCCCCCCTGCCTGGGCTGGCAGCAGCGGCCACGTGGAGGACCTTCTGTCCCAGTTCGTGTAAGAACCGGGACTAAAGGGTTAGGGCTTTAGTAACGACCCTTTAGTCCCGGTTCGAAAACTGGGACAAAAGGCCCTTACAAACCGGGGTAAAAGCCCCTTTTCCTACTAGTGAGGTCCTTACTTTGATGGTACTAATTTTGCTAGTTAGAAGCATAAGATGAAAATGCATATTCTTGTACATAACCCCGCCGTTTGGGCTATTGTGTGTATTGGCTTGCAAGGTGAATTCTTTGATGGGAGAGAACCGAACCGTGAAGCTACCGCGGAAGAGTTGAAGATGCTGCAATATAATGCTCAAGCTTGTGATATCCTCTTCAACGGATTGTGCCCCGAAGAATTCAACAAAATCAGCCGTCTTGAGAATACAAAGGAAATTTGGGATACTTTGATTGACATGCACGAAGGTACGACTCCGTCAAGGAATCCAAATTGGATGTGCTTCAAAGTCAACTTGACAAGTTCAAAATGAAGGATGGTGAAGGTGTCGCTGAAATGTACTCTAGGCTTGCTCTCATCACAAATGAGATTGCCGGCTTAGGAAGTGAAGAGATGACCGACATATTCATAATCAAGAAGATCCTAAGAGCCTTAGATGGAAAATATGATACCGTGTGCACTTTGATCCAAATGATGCCCAATTACAAAGATCACAAGCCAACGGAAGTCATTGGAAGAATTGTTGCTCATGAGATGTCACTCAAGGATAAGGAGGAGCTCCACAACAAGTCAAGTGGTGCTTACAAAGCCTCATGTAAAGCTCCCACATCATCAAGTGAGAAAAAACCCTTCAATGAAGAATTGAGCCTAATGGTGAAGAACTTCAACAAGTTCTACAAGAGTAGAAGCAAGGAAAGAAGTTCCAAGTCAAGGTCCTACAATGACAAAAGATCTTCTAGTCGTGAGCGTAATTGCTACAATTGTGGAAGACCCGGACACTATTCCAATGAGTGTACGGCTCCCTACAAAAGAAGAGAAGATTCTCCAAAAAGAAGGAGTAGAAGAGAAGAATCGCCATCAAGAGAAAGAAGGAGTAGAGATGATCGTTATGAACGAAGAACTTCCCGTAGAAGCAAGGATTCGGAAAGGAAGGACAAGTCATCAAGGAGCTACACAAAACAAAGACATCAAGCTCATGTTGGTGAATGGGTATCCGGCTCCGACTCCGACAATCACTCCAAGAGAAGCTATCACTCCGACTCCGAATATACTCAAGATGAAGGTGTTGCCGGTCTAGCACTTGTGTCAACCAACTCCTATGACATATTTGACTCACCAAATGAAGGACTTGGAAGATGCTTCATGGCTAAAGGCCCAAAGGTATCACACCCCGAGTATGTTGATTTCAATAGTGATGAAGATGACTTGTTAGGTGATGATGATTTACTTGTTGACAACTCTAGTGATGAATACTATGATGAAACGTCAATTAATCATGCTAATCAAGATAAAATGAATGACAATGATAAGGAGAAGATTGAGCACCTAACTAAAGAACTAAACACTCTTAAGTTAGCTCATGAAACTATCTTGGAAGACCATCGAGAACTTTTAAAGACTCATGAGAAGTTACGCTTTGAAAAGCTTAACCTTGAGCAAGAGCATGAGTTTTTAAAGGCAATCAATGATGATCTTCACAAGAAAAGTTCTTCTTACATTGCCAAGCGTTTACTCTTATCTACTTACATGCCACAAGTCAAGTCTAGTAACAAGAACAAGAAAGATTCTTCTTCTAGTAGTAACAATGATCATGCTAAATCCAATGTTGTTGCTTCTAGTAGTTCTCTTGATTCCACTAATGATTCTCTTAGCCAAGTTACACTTGAGCAAGAAAATAGCTTATTGAAGGGAATTATAGAGAAAGGTGTTTACAAGAGTCTTGCCAGAAGTAAGCAATTCGAGGAAATTGTACGCAAGCAAGGAAGGCACCGGAAGAATCAAGGTGTTGGTTTTGAACGAAAGTTCAATGCCAATGGAGTTGAGTGGGAAGAAGATCAATACCCCAAGACGAAGTTTGTTCCTCAACAAGAGAAGTATGATCCTACTTCTTTCAAAGGGACACAAGCTCAAGATGATCTTCCACCATAGGACCACAAGTAAAAAGGCAAGGACAAGCTTCAAGAGGAGATTGATGCATTTGAAGAAGCTCCTAAGGCCTTGGTCAAGTGGGTTCCCAAGACTACATCAAGTTCTACTTCATCGAGTACAACTACAACTCCAAGGATTCCCATCAAGATGGTGTGGATCCCAAAGAAGAAGAACTAGAGAGTTCTTGAGGGTGACTCCGCCAACATACTTCACTCTTATCATTTTGGCAAGGACAAGTGCAATCAACTTCCACATCTTGCACTAGTTCAAGGAGTCACAAACCCTCTTGTTGGTAAGAAAAGGGACAAGGTAACCTAATGCTTTCATGGACATCATCTTGTGTATGCATCACTCTATGTCTATGGATATCCTTGTTTGTTCCTTGTGGGACTAACCCGTGTAGGTATTGAAAGTGCAACTCACTCCAATGGATTGCTCCAAAGGATCTACATCAACATTGAGCATCCACATCTTCAACACCTACATGAAGTCATCATTGACAAAACCCAAGGTTAGTTCATCCCTCTTAGGGGGGATCTCGCATCTAGGGGGAGCTTTACTCTAAGTATTGAGCTAAAGGAACTCTAATGGTGTGAAAACAACAATGCTTTATGTAAAAGTGGTAACCCCACTTGTGCTTAAACGATGAGTATGATCTATGATCAAATGTTCTCATTTGACTCCTAAGTCAATATACCCATATATAGATGACCTAGTCATCGCCAATTGTTTGATAGATGTTAGAATTCGTCGTGCATGCTTTGCCACATATTTCATTTGCCATTCTGTTGTGTGAGCATGTTGGTTGCATATTTTACTCATTCAAGGACATCCACTTGTTGTTTTGATTGTTTGGATTCTTTTCTTTTGCCAAGTGGATGGACAAGAATGCCTAAGAACCTTCTCTAGCTATCTATGCTTTTCTTGTCTCAAACTCTATTCATGCTACATCACAAAGTTTGATCAAGTCAGATTCGAACCACTCTGTGTGAGGAGCACTCAGAGTCCCCGATTCGTCATAGACTTAAACTTCCAAAACCTCTTTGTGCATTTCGGTCTGACCGATTCACCATTTTCGGTCACACCGAGATCACTAAGTTGATCTAGGTTTTCAACCTCGGTGCAACCGATTAGAACTTTTCGGTCACACCGAGTTGCAGTAACTGCTTGCAGTTTTGCATCTCGGTGCCACCGAGTTGTTCCACTCGGTCACACCGATAGGGTCAGGCTATATATACCCTCGGGTCAAATTTTGGAAAAAAATTCGAAACCCCTTCGCCCGCGCATAGCCTGCTCTGCCTTCAAGGGTCTCCGGATCGTCCTCCTCATCGCGAGCGACATCCCGCCGCTGGTCTCTGCCGCCGCCAACGGCATTCTGCCCCGCCGTTGCCGCCGTGGCAAGTTCATCACCAAACTAGGGTATGGACTTGAAACTTTGTGCTATCCTTAACTCCGATTCCTAGCACATTGCTTTGCCAGGAATCTTGCCACGTTTGAAATCACTCTATCCAGAGAAAGCACTCCGTAGATTAGATTTGATTTGAAAATTTAGGGTTAGATTTCCGCCGAATTTATCTTGGACCGACCGAGTTGTAGAAATCGGTCTCACCGATTTGGCTTAGGCCATTGCACATGTGATTCTCGGTCTGACCGAGAATTGCAAATCAGTGTGACCGAGATCGATTCTTTGTGAAACCCTAGAAGTCTCGGTGCCACCGAACTGTGACTCGGTCTGACCGAGTTCACTAGTTTAGGTTCCAAAAGCTGCTTCGGTATCACCGAGTTTACAAATCGGTAGCTCCGAAATGCTTTCTATGGAAAACTAAAACTAAGTTTTTGATTCAATTATTTTGCAAAAACTTCTGTGCTTTGTGATGCTCATCCACGCTACCTCATCTATATCTATTCACAGGGTCTGATGTTAGTAAGTTTGCCTGAAAATGTCTGATCAAAGTGACAGCCAGAACAAGTTAGTGGAGCAAGCTTAGATAAGTGAGGGCACTAGTCCCTCAAGCAGCTATGATGAGGGTAGCAGGAGCACACCCAGCAATTTGCCAAAAGCAGCCACCAGGACAAGGAAGAAGAAAACCTCAGATTCTGAAGATGAGGACTATATTACTGTTGAAGATGATGCCACTTCAAGGAAAAATATGCTAAAAAAGGAGTATGGCAAAGCTGCTACAAGTAAGCCTGGAATGAAAACAAAGGCTCCAGCAAGAAGAGTTCCAATGTCAAAAGCCAGAGCCTCTACTCAAGAGACAATGGAGTTCACTCTTGAACCTAGAGAAACTGGAGATGTGAAGAGAAGAAAAGAAAGGGTCAACAAGACCATTGCCAGAGTTATTGGGAAGCCCTCGATGATGAGAGATGATGATGAAGAAGAAGAGGAAGAGGATGCTGCACCAGCTCCTAAAGCTCAGAAGCTAATGGGAGATGCAATCAAGTCAGGGGGTGCTCCATCTAAGCCCAAAGCTGCTCCCAAGGCTGCTGCTCCAGCACCAAAGCCTAAACCCAAGAGGAACACAAGAAGTATACCTACATCAGAGAAGAATAAGGCCCCAGTGCCTGAAGCTGCTGAAGAATATGATGATTCTCTTGTTCTGAGAAAGTTGAAGCCCAAGATTCCTGAACACAATGATACTCATCCCGTTGTTGAAGGCATGCATATCAGAAAGGATGCTGGACTGAGATTGTGGAGACAGTCAGATCCTTATGCTGTGAGGAGAAGGACAATAGTTGACTACAGATTCCACACAAAGGAGCAACAGGACTTTTAAGAAACAATTTTGCTTGACAAGAAGCCCATTGTGTGTGACATGAGATGGATCAACTGGGAGTACATCAAGAAGAATAAAGCTCACTATCCAGGAGTATATGACAGCTTCAAGTCTTGTGGAGTGGATGACTTTGTTGGCCAGAAGCTCACCAAGTGGAATGATGAGCTCATCATGCAATTTTACTCCACAGCTCACTTCTACCCAGATGGGAAGATTGTCTGGATGTCTGAAGGTACTAGGTACCAATCCACAGTTGAAGAATGGGCTGAGTTTATCAATGCCCCTAAGGAATCTGAAGATGACTTGGATGTATATGCAGAGAAGAAGAAAGACCACAACTCTATGGCACACATGTATAGAGAGATCCCAGATAAAGCTTTAGAAACTCACAAGCTTGGATCTGTACACTTCCTGCTATCTGGTCTGCCTACAATCAACTGGATACTTAGGCACACATTGCTTCCCAAGTCAGGAGATCACAAGATGATCAGAGGTCATGCTATCAACTTGCTGCACTTGTTTGATATACCTCAGAAATTCAAAATCATGAGCCTGATTGTGGAAACAGTCAAGAGAACTGTAGCTGATCAAAAGAGGAGTTGTGGGTATGCTCCACACATTCAGGAGCTCGTCAACTCAAAGATGGGCACAGGCACATATCTTTTGGATAAGGAGCATCTACCCCTATAGCCTGAATTTGAAGATAACACAGTTGAGATGAATGAGGAGGAACCATCATCTATGCAAGCACATGAAAAGAGAGAGAAAGCAAGGGCAGAGAAAGCTGCAAAGATGCCAACTGCTGAAGAGGCATCTCAAGTGCTTCTGAAGAGCAAGCAAGACCAGCTTGGCTACTTGATTGCCTCCACCTTGAGGATTGAGAAGGGCTTAGCCACCCTGACTCAAAACCAGGAGAGCTTGGAGAGAATCATAGAGCAGAAGTTTTCTGCACTTGATGTGAAGGTCACAGAAATCCAAACTGCAGTTGAGCAACTTCAGGAGGATGTGGAGGATAAGAAGGGCAAGTCTGCTACAGATGCATTTGCCAGAGTGTCCAAAGGACAGAGATCTGCTGCAGTGCCTATTCGAGACACCAGAGCTACATCTTCTGCACTAGCTGCCACAGCCTCAGTGCCACCAGCTCCAGCAGCCACTCCACCAGCTCCAGCCACATCTACAGATGCTTTCGTCCTTGGAGGCATCTCTACACCACCTCATGAAGGCCAAGCCTGAGAGTCGATTAACACTATGCATTTTTGAACTTTTTGGTAACTTGTTGCCAAAGGGGGAGAAAATGTATAGATCATAGGCTTCGAGAGAGAGTGTTGCTTTTTATCTTTCTTGCTTTTGGTGGTTGAACTTCTTTATTGTGTGTTTGCTTGATACTTTATGCCTTTTGTGAGATACTTGGATGATCATGTGTTTAATCATATGCTACCTTAATGCTTGTTGGATGACATTATCTTTTATATCCTTATATGATCATTCACTTTGCTTGGTGATGAGTGCATGTGTTTAATTATTATCATTTTGAGCGCTCCACCAAGATGTATGTGACATGGAAGAGTGACCCATGACCCTAACTCATTGTGCATTTGCAGCCCAAAGCAAATTTTTAAATAGTGCACAAATTTAGGGGGAGCTCTTGCTTATCACATACTTCTCAAAGCGACGATGTTTTTCAATCTTATTATCATTTGTCGAAGCTTTGATCTATATTGAAAGAACATGCGGTGCCCCCATGTTTGGTTTTGGTAATTGATGACAATCTCTATGGACTAATGGTTGCCTTGAGTTATATTTGAAGGATTTGTCCATAGGCTTTTCTTGAAGTCCATGTGTTGGTTTCAAGGAGTTTATGTGGTGACCAAGGTGTTATTAAGGAATTATCCAAAGATTGGTCATGTGAGAGTAGAGCTTATTGCAAGCATGTCTTGAAGAAGAAGATTGTGTGATCATTCATGTTTACCTTCAAGACATCATCCAAATGAAGAGAGTTGGAAAGAGTCAAGGTTGATCAAGACTAAATCAAGAGTGAATCAAGTTGATCAACACACAAAGCGCACAAGATGTACCGAGAGGGATCAAGCGATCCCATGGTGTGGTAAGCATTGTCAATTACGCTTTGTGTACTAACCCATGATCTTCGTGAGAGTTCTTTGTGGGGTTAGGTTGCGGTGTGCAAGTTCAAGTGAAGCATCATGAAGAGATCAAATGCTTGAAGCTTGTCGTCCATTGTGGTGACAATGGACTTGTGAAGATGTGCGGAAGAGTGGCTCACCCATAGTGGAGTATGGGGGAGCAATCAACTAGTCTTCATCGAGCCAACTCAACCAAGAAAGGTGGTCCAACTTGAGGGAGTCAAGATCGTCATCATCTAGCTCAAGTGGACCATGTGCAAGGCAAAGGTTTGCTCTTCATAGGTTTTCTATTTTACCGGTCTCATGATGGTAGTTGGGAGACCGGGTTATAGGATCGATTGCCGTACTATCAAGGGGGGCTCTCGATGAGTAGCTTGATCGTATCGTTCATAGAGAGCTCAAACCATTGCATCCTTGCATCATCTTTGTTGGTTCTTGTTTGGTTCTTCTCTTTGTGAGTTTTGGAGCTTATGGTCATCTTGATGACAAGCTCGAGTTCATCGAAAACGGAGTTCACTCACATCTTCTATGATGTTTTCAATGTTGGAGGTTATGCCGGTTCTTCTCGGTTGGAGGTTTCACTCCTCTATTTGTTGGCATACCTCCCCTGCTGTTTTGATGCTACTCGTCTTTCTCAATCCAACAAGCTTGAGTTTGCTCAATTCGGAGCTCATATGCAGAAGTTATGGCAGTTTTGGTTTCCTAGCGGTAGTACCGCGGCCAGAGCGGCAGTACCGCTTATCGCCCCAAGCGGTAGTACCGCTGTCCAATGCGGTAGTACCGCCTATGGCCATAAGCGGTAGTACGGCTACGGTTCCGCGCTGGTACCGCCTCGATTTTGGGTCTTGCATTTTTCGTGTCGAGTTTTGCAATAGTTGCACGGCAGTAAGGCACGGCAGTTCCGCCTATAAGCGGTAGTACCGCCCCGATGGGCGGTAGTACCGCCTGTAAGCGGTAGTACCGCTCCGGTCGGGCGGTAGTACCGCCCCGGTCGGGCGGTAGTACCGCTACTGCATTTTTGGTCCCGTGTTCTGACCTCCAGCGGTAGTACCGCTGGGGTGCGCGGTAGTACCGCTTATAAGCGGTACTACCGCCCCAAGGTTCATGTTTGGTTGCTCCTTTTCCCTGCTTCTTCCGCCAGAGCGGTAGTACCGCTCGTGGAGCGGTAGTACCGCTCGTATGCGGGCTGAGCACATAACGGTTGGATTTTTCCCCTTCTATAAAAGGGGGTCTTCTTCCCCAATGAACCTTATCTTTTGAGCTCGTGTTCTTCCCCCATTGTTGACCTTCTTCGAGCTTGCTAACTCTCAATCCCTCCATGGATTCTTTCTAGTTTTTGAGGGAAAAGAGAGAGGAGATCTAGATCCACATTTCCACCAATCACTTTCTCCTCTATGTGAGGGGAACCCCTTGGATCTAGATCTTGGAGTTCTTGGTGTTCTCCTTCTTGTTCTTCCTCTCATTTTCCTCCCTAGCATTAGTTGCTTCGGTGGGATTTGAGAGAGAAGGACTTGGGCACTCCGTGTGCCCTTGCCATTGCATTTGGTGCATCGGTTTGAGTTCTCCACGGTGATACGTGGAAGTTACAAGTTGAGAAGTTTATTACTCTTGGGTGCTTGGTACCCTTGAGCTTGTTCCTCTTGGGTGCTTGGGCGCCCTAGACGGTTGGTGGTGTTCGGAGCTCAATCATTGTGGTGTAAAGCTCCGGGCAAGCGTCGGGGTCTCCAATTAGGTTGTGGAGATTGCCCCGAGCAATTTGACGGGTACCGGTGACCGCCCCCAAGGGTTGCCAAAGTGTACGGGTTCGGTGACCGCCCCCAAGGGTTGCCATTTGTACGGGTTCGGTGACCGCCCTCAAGGGTCCCTTAGTGGAATCACGGCATCTTGCATTGTGCGAGGGCGTGAGGAGATTACGGTGGCCCTAGTGGCTTCTTGGGGAGCATTGTGCCTCCACACCGCTAGGTTTATTCCGCATTTGTTCAAGCCTAAACCGTAATTATTTTAAAGCGCCTATTCACCCCCCCCTCTAGGTGACATCCACGATCTTTCATATATGTTGTCATCAATTACCAAAAAGGGGGAGATTGAAAGTGCAACTATCCTTGGGTGGTTTTGGTAATTCCTAACAACATATAGCTCATTGAGCTAATACTATTTCAAGATAAATATTTCAGGAAAGCTCAATGATTGGCATGGCATGGATGAGAAAAGTGGATCCCTCAAAATGCTAAAGACAAAGGATTGGCTCAAGCTCAAAGCACAAGACTCTACATTTTCCATTTTAGTGATCCAAGATCACATTGAGTCTATAGGAAAAGCCAATACTATCAAGGAGGGATGAGGTATTGCTTAATGAGTTTCTTGCTCAAAGTGCTTAGTGATATGCTCCAAAGCCCTCAACTACTTTCTCACATCCACATATGACCCAAACGAAAAGTCAAACTCGGCCCCACCGAAACCATTTATCCGGCACCACCGAGTTCAGATGTCATAGCCACAGCCACAAACCCTAGTCTTTTTGGTCTCACCGATAGGGATCTTGGTCTCACCGAGATGGGATTGCAATCTCTCTGTTTCCCTTCGTAACATTTCGGTCTAACCGAGCTGAGCGATTGGTCCCACCGAGATTGCAATGCAAACTCTCTGTTTCCCTTTTGTAACACTTCGGTCCATCCGAGATGAGCGAATCGGTCCCACCGAGTTTGCCTGGCCAACCCTCTTTGTGTCTATTACCAAAATCGGTCTCACCGAGTTTGTGTAATCGGTCTCACCGAGATTACGTTATGCCCTAACCCTAACCATATCGGTCCCATCGAGTTGACATGTCAGTCCCACCAAAAATCCTAACGGTCACATTGTTTACTAAATCGGTCCGACCGAGTTTTACTTTTTGGTCCCACTGAGTTTGGTAAGTTGTGTGTAACGGTTAGCTTTTGTGTGGAGGGTATATATACCCCTCCACCCTCTCTTCATTCATGGAGAAAGCCATCAGAACGTGCCTACACTTCCAACATACATTTTCTGAGAGAGAACCACCTACACTTGTGTTGAGGTCAAGATATTCCATTCCTACCACATAAATCTTGATCTCTAGCCTTCCCCAAGTTGCTTTCCACTCAAATCTTCTTTCCACCAAATCCAAATCCTGTGAGAGAGAGTTGAGTGTTGGGGAGACTATAATTTGAAGCACAAGAGCAAGGAGTTCATCATCAACACACCATTTGTTACTTCTTGGAAAGTGGTGTCTCCGAGATTGGCTAGTTGTCACTTGGGAGCCTCCGTCAAGATTGTGGAGTTGAACCAAGGAGTTTGTAAGGGCAAGGAGATCGCCTACTTCGTGAAGATCTACCCTAGTGAGGCAAGTCCTTCGTGGGCGACGACCATGGTGGGATAGACAAGGTTGCTTCTTCGTGGACCCTTCGTGGGTGGAGCCCTCCGTGGACTCGCGCAACCGTTACCCTTCGTGGGTTGAAGTCTCCATCAACGTGGATGTACGGTAGCACCACCTATCGGAACCACGGCTAAAAAATCTCCGTGTCAACATTGCGTTTGCTCCCTCAAACTCCTCCCTTTACCTTCATATGCAATTGTTTTACATTCCGCTGCTATACTCTTAGAATTGCATGTGTAGGTTGATTGCTTGACTTGTGCTAAGTTGCTAAAATCTGCCAAGAACTAAAATTGGGAAAAGGCTAGATTTTTATTTGGTGAAGTAGTCTAATCACCCCCCCCCCCCTCTAGACATACTTTTGATCCTACAGATCCTAACAGTGATTCTGAGCTAGAAGGAGACCTAAGTCAATGTAGCTCCCTGGTGGAGGAGTCAGAGGCAGATGCCCTATCTCATTCACCCATCAAGGTGCTTGCTCTAACTTTCCAATGTTATATTGGTCGCACATATCTTGCAACTGATGCTTTGCATTGCTTCTACTTTGTTGCACTGCCATTAGCTTAGTTTACACATCGTGTATGTGAATACGCCCTGCCTATCCATTTTTAATACATATTCCATCTGTCATCATACCATGTTTATCCACTCAAATGATTTTCTTGTGTATCAGACATTCAAAAGGAAGAGGGTGATTGCTGGTCGTGGAGGAGCACGAGCAAAGTATTTGGAAAAGGTAGTGACACCTGATAAATCATATAGCCCATTAGGTGTAGTTGCAATATCACCTGACCCAATAAACACGGCCCCAACTCTAGCATACTCTAGCCCTACTACACTGGTCATCTCTGATGCCCCAACTCAGCAGACCCCAACTACAGCAAACAATATGATGATGCCAGTTGACATAGCACCAGCTCTACGATGCAAAACCCCCATTCCAGCAAAGAGTACACCAAATCCAGTTGCCAAATCTCTTTTCGAACGAGAGAGAGCCCCAATTGCAGCATATAGGACCCCTCTTCCATTTCTTCCTAGTTGAGAAGATGAAGCTTATATTGTTGTCAGGAACTTTTTGCGCATCTTTCCTTCATGGAAACATTATACCGCAGACACCGAACAATTTCCAGTCTTCCTCCGCAACTTACGCGTAAGTAATGTACTAATGTTATTCATGGTATTACTGCATATATTTCTGCTGATAGAAGACACAAGATTCCATTCTTTTAAATAGGCGAGGACCAAACTGGATTGTCAAGACGAGCAAGGGTTGGTTGCGCTTTTCAAGCACTCGTTGATGAAGTATCGTTCCTACCTGAGGCAAGCGCACTTCGATGGCAAGCCTCTAAATGAAATTTCTGTAAATTCTCTGGTGCTACATTTATCAGACAGTGACTGGAATAATCTTGTTACACATTGGTCTCGCCTGCAGCGTAAGGTACTGTCTATGATATCATATCACAATTTGAACTACATTTCTGCATGTGCCTTAACGTCTCACTTGTACGAAAACTGTTTGCAGAAGAACATTCATTCTCAAGGGACCACAGAATCTCGCAACTATACTGCACACTACATTGCTCTTGTTAGTACCTCTTGCCCTGTATGACCATACTTAATTTCATAGCTTGTTGATTATGTAGCATCACTGCACATGTTAGCCTCGTTATCGTCCATTTGGTGCACATTATAAGATCCGTATGGACTCTTACATAAATTTAGAATCAACCCAATGCTTTTGAAGAGGTTTAGCTCTGCAGTCCTCTTGTAAGGACTGAACGTCGTCTATCATTGTACTTACATTAATAGCTACTCCCTCCGTCCCATAATATAAGAACGTTCTGTACAGTACACCAGTGTTCAAAACACTCTTATATTATGGGAAGAGGGATTGGTTCATTGTGTAGCATTCTGCTTCTTATCTCCCTCACCCACCATTGACTAAAAAATATCAGATCTATATTTAATCTTACCAAAATGTTGAATACACAGACAATGCCAGTGCAGAAGTGTAGCCCATTGCTCTTGTCAGTACATTTTGTCCTGTAACGCTTGTACTTCCAGGGATTGGTAGTTGATTATGTAGCATCAATCTGCATCTTATCTTTATTATCCTCTATCCCTTCCAGTATTATCATATCTATAATTACTCTCTACAAAATGTTGAGTACAGGCAATGCTTATGAAGAAGATTCTGTGCTGAAATTCTTGAGTTATCCTTCCCTTGACATGGAGAAGGGCATTATAAAGCCGGTGTTAACTGCTAATGTAAGTCAATCCTTCTAAAGCCTTTATCCTCAACTGCTGTTTAATTTTCACATACTCCCTATCGTTAACTGCTGTTTAGTTTGCTGTTTCTATCAAAATGCATGTTCGCAACAACCGTAAGTTCCAAGTTTTACTTGTAAAACCAAATTCCTTATTCATACCATGCACATTCCTCAATACTCCCTATATGTATGCTTGTTTCTGTGGATCTATAATCCAGTGTGTGGTGAAGCAGCCCACGTTTGCACCTTGTCATCTCTTGTTTTATCTTACTGATGTGGCTGATGATATGAACAACATGCCATGCACATTAACCAAAGTAGATACAATGATTGTCTTTGCCCTTCATCTATGCTTGTTATGTTGACATGGTAATCCAGTAGTGTGGTGAAGCTCCCCGCATTATGAACAATGCCAAATTATGCTATTGATATTTTGAACTTGCTCTTTATTTTCTAATTTGAAATTGGATGGAATTGACAACACAGTTATCATCTTTGTTTATACATGTGCAAAACCTATCATCTCTCTGCTTGTTTCAGGGTGATATGCCTGATGGCATGCACAAGTATGCTGAAGGTTGTGAGACAAACCCAACATATATTGCATCAAAGAAGGCAAAACATCTTGAAGATAGCGAGACAACCCCAAAGTCTTGTCTTGATGCAGTGTTCAAGTTACTTGAGACTAGCAGCCAGACAAGCTCACAGAATTCACTGTCTGAATCAATTCGACTTCTTCAGTCCCAAGTTCTAGCAGAAAGGCATTCTGCAACTCAACTTTGACTTGAAGTCCTACCTCTAAGAAATATTGCGGAGAACACCAATAAAAACCTCATTGCTAAACAACTACACTTGGAAGCTATGACCGACATGCTAGGCTGGTCTCACAGCCTTGCTCAGCAGCTTGCGCAGCAGTTCCCGCGCAAGGCTAACCTTTCTTGAACTGTCTTCGAAGTGGTATTGGTTCAGTATTATTTTGTAACGCTGCAATGGTGCCCGGTTTTTGTAATCTGCTTCTTCGTTGCACTTTATGATCACTGGTGGCGAACTTCGATGCCCAGTGGATGTAATATACCATAAATCCTTTATTGTATAGTGTAGGTTTATTCTAAGTTACTATGTCGTAATTTCTTTATTGTATAGAGTAGGTTTGTTCTTAATTCCTACTAGTTACTGCTATCATTCGCTATCTGGAAAAAAATTGATGTAGTCGACCGGGCTGAAACACTCGCCTCTAACAGGGCTGCCTTTTAGTGGGCCATAATTGGGCCGGCCTGCAACTTTCTTGGGCCTGAAAGGCCATTGGGGCCTTCACACTTTGTGTCAGGCCCACAACTTACACTGGCTTATATTGGGCCCAAAGTTTAGTTGGGCCTTTAGTGGACCCAGCGCTTAGTTGGGCCCATGTAGCTTTGGGCCATTAACAGGTTGAATATTCTGCTGGCCTGTTACGGCCCAGAAGAAACCATGGGCCTTTAGTAGGCCGAAATGCATGTTGGGTCTCAATTTTCACTAGTCGTCGACGGGCCTTCAGCAGGCTGAAATGTAGACCAGGCCTTTTTTGGCCCAGTTATACGATGGGCCATTACCAGGCCAAAACATATCTCGGGCCTTAGTTGGCCCACTGATATCATGGGCCTTTAAGAGGCCGAAAGCTTAGTACAGGCATCAACGGGTCGAATTATACGACAGGCCTTTAACAGGCCCAAAGTCACGTTGGGTTGAACTGTTGCCACCTTTATCATGGGCCGTTAGAGGGTCGGATGTCGCATCGGACCATATATGGCCCATGGGCAGCACGGGCCATTCCCAGGCCAAAAGACACACTGGGCTGAAATGGGCCCATGTCTACATCGGGCCTCTAACAGGCCAAAATGTCACTCGGCTGTAATTGGGCCCAAATATTCAGCGAACAATTAACGGGCCAGATCTGGCTTTGGGCCATAAATGGGCCATGTTTAAACAGGCCGTTATTGGGCTGGCCCACTAGTACCTAAGTAAATACTACGGGCCTTTGACTAGGCCGGCCTTTCTAACCTATATGGGCCTCTGTTGGGCCCTGCCATGTGTCGACGAATCACAGGCGCCTTCGGTCCAATGAGTGGATGACATCTATCCCAACGGTGAGCCGACACGTGGTTCCTCTGGCCATTGAGAATTTTACACGTGGAAAATCCCCCCATTGGTCCGGGCTGTTAACGGGTTATATGATCCAAACCAGAACCTGATAGTAAATTAACGGCGACCCGTTACGGTGGATGCCACGTGTCGGTCACCCTTGACGAAAGCACTTCTGTGACGCGTGATTTATCGTCATGGAAGTGGACACTTTCATGATGATAATTTTGGTAATGTTATGGACCACTTCTATGACAGCACAGGTATGACTATCTTGATTCTGTCATAAAATCGTCATGGATGTACATGCATGACAGAAAACGTGACCTACTGTGACAAACACGTATCATCACGGAAGTTTATTTTTTTGTAGTGATATCTTCTTTTCATCAAGACAAGCATATTTCAAAGTATCAGGTAATTGCTTAAGCTCAAACATGGGATCACCCTTAGGTGGAGGAGGATCCCCAAGGACTTCAACAGGCGAATTGTGTTTCAAAATAGGCCCTTGATTATAGAATACTTCATATATTTTCCTTCTTTCATTCATAAACATATCATTTTCATGGTCTAGCAAATATTGTTCTAAAGGGTCAGTAGGAGGCACGGCAATAGAAGCAAGACCAATAATTTCATCCTTACTAGGCAATTCTTTATCATGGGGTTGTCTACGAAATTTGAAGAAATTAAAATCATGAGACATATCCCCTAAACCAACAGTAACAATATCTTTCTCGCAGTCTATCTTAGCATTAACAGTATTCAAGAAAGGTCTACCAAATATAATGGGACAAAAATTATCTTGTGGGGAAGCAAGAACAAGAAAATCAGCAGGATATTTTATTTTCCCACACAAGACTTCAACATCTATAACAATCCCAATTGGTGATATAGTATCTCTATTGGCAAGCTTAATAGTAACATCAATATCTTCTATCTCAGCAGGTGCAATATCATTCATAATTTCTTTATATAAGGAATAAGGAATTGCACTCACACTAGCACCCACATCACATAAGCCATGATAACAATGATCTCCAATTTTAACAAAAAAACGGGCATGCCAACAACAGGTCTATGTTTATCTTTCATATCATGTTTAGCAATTCTAGCAGCTTCCTCACAGAAATAAATAACATGCCCTTCAATATTATCAACCAAGAGATCTTTAACCATAGCAATACTAGGTTCAATTTTAATTTGTTCAGGGGGTGTAGGTGTCCTAGTATAACTCTTACGAACCACAGTTGAAGCTTTAGCATGATCCTTTATTCTAACAGGAAAAGGTGGTTTCTCAATATAAGTAGTAGGAACAATAGGATCAACATTATAAGTAATAGTTTCTTCTTCAACTTTAATAGGTTCTACTACTTTAACTTCAATGGGAGGATGATATTTAAACCACTTCTCCTTAGGGAGATCAACATGTGTAGAAAATGATTCACAGAAAGAAGCTACTATCTCAGAGTCAAGTCCATACACTACTAGGGAAAACCCTAGTAGTAGCACGGGTTTTGAGGCTAGCAGCAGCGCGGGCAGCCGCGCTACTACTACGGCGCTACAACTAACTGTTAGTAGTAGCACGGTCCGCACCCACGCTACTACTGTTGACTATATCAGCAGCGCTTTTCTGGAATGCGCTACTATTAGCTAGCTGTAGCGATTTCCTAGCCCCTCGCTACTCCTATATCTTTCATCATTTCCCCCCTCTTCCTACCCTGTTTCGGTTTCAATAAACTGCAATTTCCAGATACTACTACTAGATATCAATTGCATAAAGCATTATAGGTACTAGGTAGTACTCCCTCCGTTCCAAATTACTCGTCGTGGTTTTAGTTCAAACCACGACGAGTAATTTGGAACGAAGGGAGTACTAGATAACAATTTCATGTATAGTCAACATGCATCCTCAAGCAGTACAAGGTCATATCGACGACGATCATCATATGTAGTTCTAGATGATATCGACGACGATCATCATATGTAGTTCCAGATGATATAGCCACACTCAAACATATGTAGTTCTAGATGATATCGAAGACGATCATCATCCTCAAGCCTGGGCGGAGGGTGTTCCTGATAGTAACTAGGATGGCCTATCCAACACGAAGATTCTTGCCATCGAGGAATCTCTTCCAACCAACCGAGTTTAAGTGTGTGCGGTCGTCCATGTCCACGCGGTAAGTACAGGTTGTGACGGAGCCCCTTGCGGTAAGGCGTAGTCCAGCTGAGCCTTCTTCATCAGGCTCGATACCATAACTCATAGATAGGCTCTTTGCCAATTTTTTAATAAGAAAAACATATCAATTAATAAATATCCTCGCACATACTCTTGCAAATAGGTATATATGGATTATCTACACTATTAATAGTTCCTTACATTCTACACTAATAAGCATGTGAGTGAACTCTACACTAAAGCATATCATCGACTAGATTCCACAGAACATATCATTGGACTCTACACTAAGCATATCATCGGATAATTTGCATTTGTAAGTATAACATACCATATCATGTCGATCGACCATGGTACTTATCAGGTGGGTCACGAATGGCACCCCGACAAAGTCAGCACGTGACGGAATTATGTCCCATAGGTTGCACACCTCCTCCTCGCTCAGCCTCATTCTTTGAGTTACGATGGCTTCATGAAGTGGGTCCTCATCATCTTCATCGAGTGGGTCCTCATTATCTTCATCATCTTCGTCATCTTCATCATCTTCCACCAGGTTGATATAAATGACAGCCAGCTTGGGTCTTTCTGCTCTGAAGGAGAAGCTGATCAACTCACCACCAGTAAGACGCATGCGGGCGAGGAAACGGGCCCATCCATCTCCTCCAATCTGCGACATATTGCGTCCTTTCTCGACCTCCATAGTGTACGGCCCCCAGGAGCCTCAAATGTCACAATGTCTCCTGTCACTTGTTGAATTTCAACCTCACATTGCATGGGACGATCTGTGTAAAAAAAGCAAAATGACACAATGCAGTGATGCCAACACTAAAAATAAAATAGTTGTTACATTTCATATAATTTCTTACCGCCGCAAGATGAAAACTCGGCTGGAAGTAGATGCCGAACATCTTGCCAGTTGCAAGGCTGCTGGCGCACCTTGACTTGCACAATCGACATGGTGGTGGTGGCGCCATTTTCCTAAAGCAATATGAGCAAGGATTAACGATCCACTTGACAGGAAAGAAAAATAATTGTTAAGTCAAAATGTTCTATAAATCAACTAAATCAACTTGCCTATTAAATCAACTTGCCTACTAAATCAACTAAATCAAAATGTTCTATAAATGAACTAAATCAACTAGCCTATTAAATCAACTTGCCTACTAAATCAACTAAATCAAAATGTTCTATAAATCAACTAAATCAACTAGCCTACTAAATCAACTTGCCTACTAAATCAACTAAATCGAAATGTTCTAAATCAACTAAATCAACTAAATCATATGAACTAAATCAAAATGTTGCATATGAACTAGCCTACTAAATCAAAATGTAGCAGGGAGGAGGGAGGAGGGAGAAGGAGGGGCGACTGGAGGAGGGAGGAGAGAGTAGGACGGAGAAGGAAGGGCGGAGCGAGGAGGGGCCGGCCGGTGGCGAGTCGAGGGAGTACGGAGGAGGAGGGTGGTACCGAGTCCAGCGAGGAGGAGGAGTTGACGGCGGCGCAGAGGGAAGAGGGGTAGGCGACGACGGCTGGCGGGGGCGACGGCCGCCGGCGGGGGAGGACCGGCGCGCGGGGGGTTGAGGGGGAGATGGAGTGAGTGTGAGTGTGAGTGTGGATCGGATAGAGGAGAGCGTGGGCGGTGGGAGATAGCTAGTTTTAGCAGTAGCGCTCTAAAGGTAAAGGCGCTGCTGCTAAACTACCTAGAAGTAGCATGCTCCGAATTAACGCGTTGCTGCTAGAACTAGCTTCGCGGCGGGGTCGTGGGAATTATAGCAGTAGCGCGGCTTAGAGGAGGCGCACTACTGCTACGTTTATTTCAGCAGCGAGTACTGCCGGAGCGTGCTACTGCTACATTGCAGCAGCGCCTTAATTTAAAACTCGTTGCTGGTAAGATCCTGTGTATAAGCTTTTTCCCTAGTAGTGATATTTAGTGCTAAATTCACGAAAAGCATCGGTATCCATAAAATATTTAACACAATCAAACTTAAGGTTTATACCTGACTCCTTACCTTTGTCGAGTTCCCAATCTTAAGAGTTGCGTTTAATTCTTTCCAATAAATCCCATTTGAATTCAATATCCTTCTTCATATAGGAACCAGTACAAGAAGTATCGAGCATGCACTACTAGGGAAAACATTATACACAGAACTTTAGCAGTAGCGCTTGTTACAAAAGTGCGCTACTGCTACACTGTAGTAGCGCGCGCGGAATAACCGCGCTGCAGATACATATATAGCAGTAGCGCGTCCCGTTGTATGGGCACTACTACTAAAATTCCCACCACTAAGCCGATAGGCTACACATAGTAGTAGCGTTCTTTTACAAAACGCGCTGCCGCTAATATTGTTGTAGGAGCGCGTTTATGTGTAAGGCGCTACTGCTAACGAAAAGAAAATAAATTGGAAAACAAGTAGAAAAGTAAATGAAAATGAAAGAAATAGAAAAAGGAGAAGGAAAAAAATAAAATGTAAAGAAAAATAAATGAAAAAAGGGGAAAAAGGAGAAAGACATAGCAGCAGCGCGTTTCTGAAAACGCGTTGTAGCTAACTTAGCTATAGCGCGTTTCCAGAAACGCGCTACCGTTATGTTTCACTTAAACAGCTAGCGGTTTGCCTCCCCACCCGGCCACCACTTCTCCCCCAAATCCCTCGCCCCAATTCGCCGCCGTCTCCCCGATTCGCCGTCGCCCCACTTCGCCGTCGTCTCCTGCCGGCGTGGGCGCCCACAACCTCATCCTCACCGCCGCCGCCCGAGGCCGCCCTCGACCTCACCGTCGCCGCCCTCGACCTCACCGCGGCGGTCCTCGACCTCACCGCCACCCGAGCCCGCCCAGGACCGCCGCTGCCCGTGCCCGAGCCCGCCCTCCCCGCCCCTGCCTCCGTCGCCGAGCACCTCCCCGCCACCGTCTCTCCCCTCTCTGTAAGCCCCCCACCCCTCCCCTCACCACTCCTCTCTCTCTCTGCATTTTAGAGCAAAAATTAGTAGAGAAAAAGTTAGTTTAGAGCAAAAAATGTTAAGTAGTAGATGTTAGAGCAAAAATTAGTTTAGAGCAAAAAATTAGTTTAGAGCAAAAAAATTAGTTAGGGCAGTAGGGTTTAATTAGGGTTTTTTTCATAGATGTTTTTTAAGAAAAAAATGAAGAAAATATTGTAGCAGTGCTGCTTGTAGTATATAGTGATACTAGTAGATGTTAATTAGGTTAGGGCAGTAGTGGTACTAGTAGATGTTAATTAGATGTTTTTTAGTTAGGGCAGTAGGGTTTTGCTAGGTTAATTAGGTTAGCAGTGCTGCTAGTAGTAGTGGTATAGTAGGTTAATTAGGTGAAGTTAAATGAATAACCTAAATGAATGAAATTAGTAGTTAACTGAATTTTTTTCCTTTCGTCATTATAGAGCACTAAAGTTAACTGAATTTTGTTCTATTAGTAGTTAAATGAATTATCTTCTACACTTAGTTTCTGAATTAGCTTGTGAAATTTGGACATGTGGTTGCTCGTGTATATTTGGACATGTGTTGCGGTGTTGAAGATGGATATTTGAACACTGTTTCCAGGGAAAGAAGCCGAGTGGCCTATGTTTTGCCGGAATGTTGATTCATTTCCGTTCCGGCAAATTTCAGGTTCTCGATTTGTCCACTTTGTAGCAAAAGTCATGCCGAAATTTTTCATGAATTTCGGCATGACTTGTGCTACAAACTAGGACATATTGAGTGCCCAGGATTTGCCGCACCGGGAAGGAGGCAACGTTCCTGCAAAGCATAGGCCTTTTTATGTCATTATTCATTTTATTAGGTCTAGAATTAATTGACTAGATTTAATCGTAGGAAACATGGCTAGCAACGATGAAGGACAGGGTTCTGGTGATTGCGACAACGTCTACCTGGCGGCAGACGAATTTTTGAGCCTTGCCGACGATCAACGGATGTTGTTGCTGGGCCCACTAATCGCATCGGGGACTGAGACCGACATGCAGACCGGTGCTGAGACTGAGACCGGCACTGAGACTGGGACTGGCGCTGAGACTGACACCGGCATCGAGACCGGCGCTGAGACTGAGACCGGCGCCGAGACTAGCGGAGCCCGTATAGAACCGAAAGCAAAGAGGCAACAGCTTCCTAACAAGCTCAGTACTACTAGACTGGTGGTCACGGAGGTGGAGACGGCAATTTTGAGCCAAATGCGCCCGAGGAAGCGCGCGCGTGCTACGGCAATCAAATAGGCTGCATCATACGGACAACCGCCACCATCAACGATGAGAAACTACAGAAGATAGATAATATGAGGCCCTCCCTCCTAAAGAAGTTGCACCAGATATTCTTGTTCCCGGGCCGGAATGAAAAGGATTATAAAGATCCAGATAAGGACCCGGCAATGAAGAAGATAAACAAACACGCCATGACCAAGTTTAGCGACGCGTTGGCCACCTGGAAATCAAGGGTGAAATATCGGATCGTCAACAAAAAGGAACCCTACTCCAAGATTGTAAAGGATAATCTGACAATCACGGAAGAGCACTTTCAAATATTCAAGGCAGATTGCGAGGCCAAAGCTGCCAAAAAAAGTCGAAGTACATGAAGGGGCTTCAACAGAGGAACATTGGGTGCCACCACCTCGGAATCCATGGTTACGGCGGGAAGAGGTCCATATGGGCCAAGGAGGACGCGGAAGCCGCGAGTCTGGGCATCCCAGACCCCTTGGCGGAGTTCACCGTCCTGTAGGAGTGTGACGTCCTCAGGGCCCGGCACTGTTGGGACCCAGTGAATAAGGTTTTCGAGACGAACGCGGTCACAACGGAGTTCATGAGGCTGCTGGTAATTTTAGTTTCTGATCAATTCGATTGCACGTTAGTCATATTTGTAAACGATCCTTGTGCCTTTTGCAGAGAGAGCAGCACAGGATTGCGGCCGAAAGTGACTTGCCGTCTGAGGCGTTGGGGAGGCCCAAGTGGGACACTCCATTCAACCGGGTGTTGAACATATTGAAAGGACTCCCGGTGGATACTCGACCGTCGTATGGACACGTGCACGGTGTCGGAGACGGCGCCACATGGAAGAAGTACTACCGTGAGACCACGGAGGAGAGAAAGGACAGACGGAGGTTAACTGAAGAAAACATCGACAAGAAGGTTGAGATTGCGGTTGAGAAGAAATCATCTGAGACAGTCACAACAGCGGTAGCTGCCGCAAAACAGGTGGTTGTAGATATGTCTACTACCTTGGTTCCGGCCATTTTCAATTGGAGCAGGCAAAATCCAGAAAAAAAAATGCAGCGGACTTTCCCCTTGCTGACTTCTTGGGGAGCAGCTCGATTAGCGTTGCACCAGCACCTGCAGCTGCACCTGCTCCCGCACCGGCTCCCACATCGGCTCCTGCACCTGCTCCCGCACCGGCTCCGGCACCGGACGTGCTCGGCGGTGCTTCATCTTTGGCTGAGCTCGACGCCCTCATGGTATCTGTCACACCGGCCCCCTTCAATAAATGTATAATCTCCCGTTTTCGTTGCCTTTCGGATGTCTCATGTTGCAGACTTTTCTTTGTAGGCCGACGAAACCCAGTCCACCATATTGTACACCATCGGCGACCAGAAGGTGGACGTGGGGAAGGCGACGATAATGAAGTCGAAGGAACCATTTTTCCACAGCCGGCCGATCCCCCCGGACGTCTTCAAGGTTCCCGTGGCCAGTGTCAAACCGGGCCATGAGAATTTGGCTCCTCTGGTACTAGTGGGGGATGACGACGAGACCCCGCGGCGGCTTGGTGATTGTTGCAATGGGTGGGTCATGTTGTGGCCAAAGAGTCTGCTTCGCCTGGAGGCGGCCAGGAGCACACCCACGAGCATGCAGTTAGGTATGAACATCAACACCTCACCTACCCAATTAGCATCGGCTGTCGTGCTGGGTGATAGCAGAGGGGGTGAGGAAAAGGCTCCATTAGTCGCTGGTGACGTCGCCATAGATGAGGATGACGATGACGATGACACTCAATAGTATTTCAATACTGGCGCCTACTTAGGGTTTGAGCGTCATGAGTTAGTGCCTGAATTGCCGCCTCAGCAGCCTCCGGTAGTAAAGAAGTCTAGGAAGAGACCAAGGAAAGGCAACAACAAAGCTGCTTCTATGATCCAGCCGCCTCAGCAGCCTCGGGTTCAAGACCGTATAGATATCCCCGGTGCGGCAAAATGGCATATCCCCGGTCAACCAATCCTACCTGAAGCAGCGCTAGGGGCCAGATTCGGTGATCTAAGGAGACTTCATGACGATGTGCTGTGGATAGAGAAAGGCCTCATCGCCTCGAAAGATCCAGGATACCCACTCTATGTGGTTAACATTCCGCGGCAATTGTCGTACGTCGACACATTCCCTGCGGAGAAGTTCTTCCTTCGACTCGATTACATATTCGACATGTTTCACGTGAAGAAGCTGGATTTTACGTTTGTCCGCCTTTATGCCTTGCACATGAACTACCTCATAGGGGTTGAGCAGATGCCTCATATCTGTGTCGCTGACCCATACTTCATGCACGAGGCCTTCTTGGGAGTCTGCGCAAAGCACCGTGAATATGCGAGGGAATACATCGTCAATTTCATGCTCACTAATAAGGACAAGGAGGCGATTCTCGTGCCTTATCATCCCCTGTAAGTCATCCACGCGGATATCCTTCTTTCGATTTCAATCATTCATTTGCACGGTGGAGGCTAATTAATTCCAGGTGTACTTATTTTGCACAGCGGCGGGCGTGCCGTCCTCATCATCCTCTACCCCTGATACTCCCACGCTCTTTACTTGGACTCGTGAAGAACATTAACAAAAAGGATTACACCCACATCAAGTCTGTTCTCGACAGTGCTATGTTTTACTACGATGCACGGGGTGGAGAGGTCAAGGACAAGAAGAGAAGGGACGGCAGGCCCGCCTTCGGCCATAAGACCGACTTCTGCTGCATCCAGCAACCGAGTGGTTCTCTTAATGATGGATTCTATGTCCTACACCACATGCTGGAGTACAGACAGGATCACCAGAACCTTCGCATGTCACCTAGATCCGGCGATGCCCATATTCTGCAATGGGCAAAGAACTTAGGAGATATCGAGGATCATCGACTTCGAGCTGAGTTCTATCACATCCAGCGCAAACTTGCCCAAATCATCATGAAGGAGGTCGTCGAAAAAACAGGGATGTTCTACGAAGAAGGACAAATGTCGCAGGAAGACGTCTGAACACGCGTAGCCGCTCAACATCTTGACCTGAAGCCTTTCACTAAGCTCGGGGACTATCTCCCTGACTTGGATGGATGGAACTACATGTTGGAGTGATTGTCGATATATGACAATGTGTCCGTTTAGTCCATACTTTCTGTATGACGAAACTTTGAGTTACGCATGACGAAACTTTATTTGTGATGTAATTAAACCGTCCTCCTCGACTAGCGACGATCACTCTAGTTAGGGCATTTTGGGTACGATCAACTTTGTTATTTATGCTTATGATATGTTGCTTCTATTTTTGCCAAGTCTGCCTCTTTCTGTTGCTCAACTATACATGTTGCATATCATCGAATCATGTGAAGATGCAGGTGCATAGATCATCGATGGCAAAGAAGTGCTACGCCAGGAGTATATATATGACGAGTGGCCGGAGTGTCAGGCCCAGGTGTACCGGTTTCTGGTTTCCGAGCGACAGGCAGCAGTTAGTTTAGGTTCACGCTAATGCGAGAGAGGGATACGAACTCATGTACTGCATAGTTCCGCTCTCACTCAAAGTGATAGCTCTTCTCGCGTATATCATTGTTTAGATGGATGGCATTGTAGTTGCAAGTAATCGAGACTTGTATCGCTATTTTCGAGATGATGACGAGAGACCACTTTGTGTTGCATGATGATTATGATGAGACTATTTGTATGTGTATGATATGCTAAAGATTATTGTATAAAGCCTATTCAAATACAAAACAAATATGCAGAAAATAACAGAAACTAATAAAACTAGCAGTAGTGAGGGGAACAAAGTTAGCAGCAGCGCTCCCTTACTAGTAGCGCTTCCTGCTAAAAAGCGCTGCAGATATTAGCAGCAGTGCTCTGCACTAAAGCGCGCTACTTATAGCCATGCATAGCAGTAGCATGGGACGACAGGCACTACTGCTACATGTTAGTTGTAGCGCCTTACCAGTAGCGCGTCGTCCCGCGCTACTGATAGGCAAAATACCCGCGCTACTGCTAGGGTTTTCCCTAGTAGTGATGGATCGATCATTATGAGAAAGCCGAGCATAAAAAATTTTGAATAATAATTTCTATTGAGAGCTCATGATTGGGGCATGAATATAACATTTACTTAAGCCTCCCCCAAGCTTGAGGGATACTTTCTCCTTCACGAGGCCAAAAATTATATATATAATTCCGATCACGATGAACCAGATGCATAGGATAAAACTTCTGATGAAATTCCAATTTCAATCGGTTGTAGTTCCATGATCCAATATCATCACATAGCCTATACCATGTCAATGCCTTTCCCTTCAAAGATAAAGGGAATACCTTCTTCTTGACAACATCCTCAGGCATACCTGCAAGCTTAAATAATCCACAAACTTCATCCACATAGATTAGGTGCATATCGGGATGTAATGTTCCATCTCCTCCATAAGGATTAGCTAGCAGTTTCTCTATCATACCCGAAGGAATTTCATAATAAATATTTTCCGTAGGTGCAGTAGGTTGAGGAGCAACTCTTTGCTCTTCCGGTCGAGGTGAAGATACCCCGAACAAGCCCCTCAAAGGATTATTTTCCATAGTAACAAGTGACAGTAAATTTCATCACACTAAATAAATGTTTCCTTACCAAAGGCGCTTCACTCCCCAGCAACGGCGCCAGAAAAGAGTCTTGATGACCCACAAGTATAGGGGATCTATCGTAGTCCTTTTGATAAGTAAGAGTGTTGAACCCAACGAGGAGCAAAAGGAAATGACAAGTGGTTTTCAGCAAGGTATTCTCTACAAGCACTGAAATTATCGGTAATAGATAGTTGTGTGAGAAGATAATTCGTAATAGGTAACAAATAATAAAAGTAAACAAGGTGCAGCAAGGTGGCCCAATCCTTTTTGTAGCAAAGGACAAGCCTGGACGAAATCTTATATAAAGCAAAGCGCTCCCGAGGACACATGGGAATTATTGTCAAGCTAGTTTTCATCATGCTCATATGATTCGCGTTCGTTACTTTGATAATTTGATATGTGTGTGGACCGGTGCTTGGGTGCTGCCCTTCCTTGGACAATCCTCCCACTTATGATTAACCCCTCTCGCAAGCATCCGCAACTACGAAAGAAGAATTAAGATAAATCTAACCATAGCATGAAATATATGGATCCAAATCAGCCCCTTACGAAGCAACGCATAAACTACGGTTTAAGCTTCTGTCACTCTAGCAACCCGTCATCTACTTATTACTTCCCAATGCCTTCCCCTAGGCCCAAATAATGGTGAAGTGTCATGTATTCGACATTCACATAACACCACTGGAGGAGAGACAACATACATCTCATCAAAATATCGAACGAATACCAAATTCACATGATTATTTATAATAAGACTTCTCTCGTGTCCTCAGGAACAAACGTAACTACTCACAAACCATATTCATGTTCATAATCAGAGGAGTATTAATTATCATTAAGGATCTGAACATATGATCTTCCACCGAATAAACCAACTAGCATCAACTACAAGGAGTAATCAACACTACTAGCAACCCACAGGTACCAATTTGAGGTTTTGAGACAAAGATCGGATACAAGAGAAGAACTAGGGTTTGAGAGGAGATGGTGTTGGTGAAGATGTTGATGGAGATTGCCCCCCTCTCGATGAGAGGAGCGTTGGGGATGACGATGGCTTCGATTTCCTCTCCCGGAGGGATGTTTCCCCGGTAGAACAGCTCCGCCAGAGCCCTAGATTGGTTCTGCCCAGGTTCCGCCTCGAGACGGCGGCGCTTCATCCCGAAAGCTTCCTTCTTGTTTTTTTCCAGGCCAAAACACACCATATAGCGGAAGATGGGCGTCGGAGGCCTGCTAGGGGGCCCACAAGGATGGGGGCGCGCCCAGGAGGGTAGGGCGCGCCCTCCACCCTTCTGGCTGGCTGGTGGCCCCCTCTGGTATTTTCTTTGCCCAATATTTTTTATATATTCCAAAAATATTCTCCGTGAAGTTTCAGGACTTTTGGAGTTGTGCAGAATAGGTCTCTAATATTTGCTCCTTTTCCAGTCCAGAATTCCAGCTGTTGGCATTCTCCCTCTTCATGTAAACCTTATAAAAAAGAGAGAAAAGGCATAAGTATTGTGATATAATGTGTAATAACAGCCCATAATGCAATAAATATCAATATAAAAGCATGATGTAAAATGGACGTATCACTGTCCTATGGTGCCCTCCATGTCGTGCAAGCGTGAGGGATTCCCGTTGTAGGGTGTTGCAATACGTTCATGATTCGTTTATGGTGGGTGGCTAGAATGACAGAAGCTTACACCCGAGTAAGGGGGTTGTTGCGTACGGGAGTAAAGAGGACTTGATACTTAATGCTATGGTTGGATTTTACCTTAGTGATCTATAGTAGTTGCGGATGCGTGCTAGAGTTCCAATCATAAGTTCATATGATCCAATTAGAGAAAGTATGTTAGCTCATGCCTCTCCCTCATATAAAATTGCAATAATGATTACCGGTCTAGTTATCGGTTGCCTAGGGACAAATAACTTTCTTGTGACAAAGCTCTGTACTAAAAAACTAACTTTATTATCTTGCAAAGTACTCGTAGTTTTATACTCGTTGAGTACTTCTAGTTTTATTCTTGCAAACCTATCCAATCACCTACAAAATAGTTTCATGCTTGTTCTAGGTTAAGCAAACGTTAAGTGTGCGTAGAGTTGTATCGGTGGTCGATAGAACTTGAAGGGAATATGGATTCTCCTTTAGCTCCTCGTTGGGTTCGACACTCTTATTTATCAAGAAAGGCTACAACTGATCCCTATACTTGTGGGTTGTCAAGACCTTTTTCTGGCGCCGTTGCCGGGGAGCAATAGCGTGGGGGTGAATATTCTCGTGTGTGCTTGTTTGCTTTATCACTAAGTAGATTTTATTTTCTGTTCTAAGTTGTTCTCTATCTTTAGTTATGGATATGGAACACGAAATACCAAAAAAATTAGTTGTACATGCTACTCATGGAGATGGGGAACCTCCTAAAACCCTCGATGCTCGTTATGTGAAAAATATTAATCACTACTTTGATAATCCTGAGAAAACCCCATTCAACTTGATAATGGGAGACACGTTGGATCAACGTGAGTACTTTAGGGATTATCGCTTGACTCAAAAAGGGAAACTCTTATGGGATCAAATTGAAATATTGCATTGGTATGCTTGGGATCTATGCTTGAGAAATGATTATACTTGTTTCTCTAGGATGAAGGCTCCGCACCTTCCCTTTTCATGTGAATTTAATGATAATGAAACCTTGGCTTCTTATGCTAATGGTATATATGATTACTATGATGTGGAACGAATAGAAGAATTTGTCGCTTTTAAGGGTGCTTATGAATTGAATCTTTATTTGAAAAGTATAAAGATTGTGCTGATGTTGTTTACAGATCTAAAAATTTTGCGATACTTAAATATTGATATGACAATTATAAATACAATGTCAATATTAATGAATTTATTGAGAAAGTCTCCGTTGTCCAAGAAGAGACTAATATTTTGCAGGAAACTATGGAAGAACAAATTGATGACACTGTGAGCTCATTAGATGAAAAAGATGACGAGGAGAGCGAAGAACAAAATAAGGAAGAGCGGATTAGCTACCCGTGCCCACCTTCTAATGAGAGTAACTCTTTAACTCATACATTCTTTAATTTCCCTTCGTGCTTATCGAAGGACAAATGCTATGATGATTGCTATGCTCCCTTAGATTCGTTTGAAATATCTCTTATTGAAGAAATTGATGCTTTGTATGCTTGTGGCCATGATGCCAATATGAATTATGCTTATGGATATGAACTTGCTATAGTTCCTTATGTTAAGAATGAAATTGTTGCTATTGCACCCTTGCATGATGGTCCTGTTATCTTTTTGAATTCTCCCAACTACACTATATGGAAGAAGTTTGCGCTTATTAAGGATTATATTGATGGGTTGCGTTTTACCATTGCACATGATGATTTTGATGGATATAATATGCATGTGCTTGCTGCTCTGATACGTCCATTTTGCATCAAGTTTTCCTACTGTTATTTATGATGTTTTTATGCATAATAATGCTTTTTGGAGAAATTCTAATGCCTTTTCTCTCATAATATGCAAGGTATACACAAAGAGGGAGAATTCCGGCAGCTGGAAATCTGGACCTGGAAAAGCTACGTCAGGCCACCTATTCTGCACAACTCCAAACAAGCTGAAACTTTACGGAGAATTTTTATGGAATATATGAGGAATATAGGAGCAAATAAGTACCAAAGGGGGCCCACCAGGTGGGCACAACCCACCTGGGTGTGCCAAGGAGCCCAGGCGCGCCCTGGTGGGTTGTGCTCCCCTCGGCCCACCTCTGGTGCCCATATTCTGGTATATAAGTCATTTTGACCTAGAAAAAATAGGGAGAGGACTTTTCGGACGGAGCGCCGCCATCTCGAGGCGGAACTTGGGCAGGAGCACTTTTGTCCTCCGGCGGAGCGATTCCGCCAGGGGAACTTCCCTCCCGAAGGGGGAAATCATCGTCATCATCATCACCAACAACTCTCCCATCTTGGGGGGGGCAATCTCCATCAACATCTTCAACAGCACCATCTCCTCTCAAACCCTAGTTCATCTCTTGTGTTCAATCTTTGTACCGGAACTATAGATTGGTGCTTGTGGGTGACTAGTAGTGTTGATTACATCTTGTAGTTGATACTAGCCGGTTTATTAGGTGGAAGATTATATGTTCAGATCCATTATGATATTTAATACCCCTCTGATCCTGAGCATGATTTTCATTTGTGAGTAGTTACTTTTGTTCTTGAGGTCACGGAAGAAATCATGTTGCAAGTAATCATGTGAGCTTGATATGTGTTCGATATTTTGATAGTATGTATGTTGTGATTCCCTTAGTGGTGTCATGTGAACGTTGTTGGAAATATGCCCTAGAGGCAATAATAAAATGGTTATTATTATATTTCCTTGTTCATGATAATTGTCTATTGTTCATGCTATAATTGTATTAACCGGAAACCGTAATACATGTGTGAATACATAGACCGTAATGTGTCCCTAGTAAGCCTCTAGTTGACTAGCTCGTTGATCAATAGATGGTTGTGGTTTCCTGACCATGGACATTGGATGTCATTGATAACGGGATCACATCATTAGGAGAATGATGTGATGGACAAGACCCAATCCTAAGCATAGCACAAGATCGTGTAGTTCATTTTGCTAGAGTTTTTCTAATGTCAAGTATCGTTTCCTTAGACTGTGAGATTGTGTAACTCACAGATACCGTAGGAATGCTTTGGGTGTATCAAACATCACAACGTAACCGGGTGACTATAAAGGTGCACTACAGGTATCTCTGAAAGTGTCTGTTGGATTGGCACAAATCGAGACTGGGATTTGTCACTCCGTGTGACGGAGAGGTATCTCTGGGCCCACTCGGTAATGCATCATCATAATGAGCTCAATGTGACTAATGAGTTAGCCACGGGATCATGCGTTATAGAACGAGTAAAGAGACTTGCCGGTAACGAGATTGAACAAGGTATAGGGATACCGACGATCGAATCTCGGGCAAGTAACAAATCGATGGACAAAGGGAATTGTATATTGGATTGATTGAATCCCCGACATCGTGGTTCATCCGATGAGATCATCGTGGAACGTGTGGTAGCCAATATGGGTATCCAGATCCCGCTATTGGTTATTGGCCGGAGAGATGTCTCGGTCATGTCTGCATGGTTCCCGAACCCATAGGGTCTACACACTTAAGGTTCGGTGACACTAGAGTTGTTATGGAAAATTGTATGTGGTTACCGAAGGTAGTTAGGAGTCCCGGATGAGATCCCAGATGTCACGAGGAGTTCCAAAATGGTCCGGAGGTGAAGATCGACATATTGGACGAAGGGTATTTGAGTCCAGAATTGTTCCGGGGGTACCAGGTGACGACCAGCATGATCGAAAGCTGTTTCGAGAGCCGCAACAAGTGTTGCAGGGCCTCATGGGCCAAGGGGAGGGGGCAAACCAGCCCACTAAGGGGTTGTGCGCCCCCACACCCTTTCCCACGTTGCTTGGGGAGGTGGGGCGTCTCCACTTGACTTGGGAGGCAAGCCTCCACCTGGCTTGGCTTGGGGGGCAAGTCTCCCTAGGGATTTCCTAGGGGGATCCAATCTGCCCTGGCCGCCTCCCCCTAGGGGAAACCCTAGGGCGCCTCCCCCTCTCCCCTTCACCCCTATATATAGTAAGGGGGTGGGAGGGCAGCCGTACCCCTTCCCCTTGCGCAGCCCCTCCCTCCTCCAACACCTTCTCCTCCTCCGTAGTGCTTGGCGAAGCCCTGCAGGAGAACCGCAAGCTCCACCACCACACCGTCGTGCTGATGGAGTTCTCCCTCAACTTCTCCTCTCCCCTTGTTGGATCAAGAAGGAGGAGACGTCCCCGGGCTGTACGTGTGTTGAACGCGTAGGCGCCGTCCGTTCGGCGCTAGATCGGATCTTCCGCGATTTGAATCGCCGCGAGTACGACTCCATCAACCGTGTTTTTGTAACGCTTCCGCTTAGCGATCTTCAAGGGTATGAAGATGCACTCCCTTTCTCTCGTTGCTAGCATATCCTAGATTGATCTTGGTGACACGTAGGAAATTTTTTGAATTACTACTATGTTCCCCAACAGTGGCATCATGAGCTAGGTCTATGTGTAGATTCTATGCGCGAGTAGAACACAAAGTAGTTGTGGGCGATGATTTGGTGAATTTGCTTGCTGTTACTAGTTTTATCTTGATTCGGTGACATTGTGGGATGAAGCGGCCCGGACCGACCTTACACGTACTCTTACGTGAGACTGGTTCCACCGACTGACATGCACTTGATGCATAAGGTGGCTAGCGGGTGTCTGTCTCTCCCACTTTAGTCGAATCGGAGTCGATGAAAAGGGTCCTTATGAAGGGTAAATAGCAATTGGAATATCACCGTTGTGGTTTTTGCGTAGTTAAAAAACGTTCTTGCTAGAAACCCATAGCAGCCACGTAAAACATGCAACAACAATTACAGGACGTCTAACTTGTTTTTGCAGGGTATGCTATGTGATGTGATATGGCCAAAAGGATGTGATGAATGATATATGTGATGTATGAGATTGATCATGCTCTTGTAATAGGAATCATGACTTGCTTGTCGATGAGTATGACAACCGGCAGGAGCCATAGGAGTTGTCTTAATTTATTGCATGACCTGCGAGTCAATGTAAACGCCATGTAATTACTTTACTTTATTGCTAACCGTTAGCCATAGTAGTAGACGTAATAGTTGGCGAGACAACCTCAAGAAGACACGATGATGGAGATCATGGTGTCATGCCGGTGACGAAGGTGATCATGCCGAGCCTCGAAGATGGAGATCAAAGGCGCAAGATGATATTGGCCATATCATGTCACTTTATGATTTGCATGTGATGTTTATCATGTTTACATCTTATTTTCTTAGAACGACGGTAGCATAAATAAGATGATCCCTCACTAAAATTTCAAGAAAAGTGTTCCCCCTAACTGTGCACCGTTGTGAAGGTTCGTTGTTTCGAAGCACCACGTGTTGATCGGGTGTGATAGATTCTAACGTTCGCATACAACGGGTGTATGCCAGATTTACACATGCGAAACACTTAGGTTGACTTGACGAGCCTAGCATGTATAGACATGGCCTCGGAACACGAGAGACCGAAAGGTCGAACATGAGTCGTATAGTAGATGCGATCAACATGGAGATGTTCACCGTTGATGACTAGTCCGTCTCACGTGATGATCGGACACGGCCTAGTCGATTCAGATCATGTAACACTTAAATGACTAGAGGGATGTCTATCTGAGTGGGAGTTCATTAAATAATTTGATTAGATGAACTTAATTATCATGAACCTAGTCTAAATTGTCTTTGCAAATTATGTTGTAGATTAATAGCTCGCGCTTTAGCTCCCTGTTTTAATACGTTCCTAGAGAAAGACTAAGTTGAAAGATATTGTAAGAAATTGTGCGGACTAGGACCGTAGTCTGAGGATTGTCCTCACTGCTACACAGAAGGCTTCTGACTTTGATGCACCGCTCGGTGTGCCAACCCCTCTGCCGTCGTCTGTGGATGTTGTGTACATCCGGCAGACATGTTCCGATGACTACCTGAAAGTTTAGTGCGCCATGCTTTACGGCTTAGAGTCGGGGCTCCAAAAGCGTTTTGAATGCCATGGAACATATGAGATGTTCCAAGAGCTGAAATTGGTATTTCAGGCTCATGCCTGTGTTGAGAGGTTGAGACCTCTGACAGATCTTTGTCTATAAGATGGAGGAGAATAGCTCAGCAAGTGAGCATGTGCTAAGAATGTCTGGGTACTTTCAGTCGCTTGAATCGAGTGGGAGTTAATCTTCCAGATAAGAGAGTGATTGACAAAGTTCTCCACGCACTATCACCAAGCTACTAGAGTTTCGTGATGAACTATAATATGCAAGGGAAGCTGATCCCGGAGTTGTTCGTCGTGCTTAAGGTCGTGAAGATAGAAATAAAGAAGGAGCATCAAGTGTTGATGGTTAACAAGACCACTGGTCTCAAGAAGGGCAAGGGCAAGAAGGGAAACTTCATGAATGGCAAGCCAGTTGCCGCTCCAGTAAAGAAACCCAAGAATCCAAACCCGAGACGAAGTGCTTTTATTAGGGGAACGGTCACTGGTAGCGGAACTGCCTCAAATACTTGGTAGATAAGAAGGCTGGCAACTTCAACAAAAGTATATTTGATATATGTGTTATTGATGTGTACCTTACTATTACTCCTAGTAGCACATGGGTATTAGATACCAGTTCAGTTGCTAATATTGGTAACTCGAAACAAAAGCTATGGTATAAATGGGGACTAGCTAAGGGCGAGGTGACGATATGTGTTGGAAGTGTTTCCAAGGATGAAATGATCACCATCGCAATTCGGATTAGTGTTGAACCCAGATAAATGTTGTTTGCATTGGTGTCTACGTTGAGCATGAACATGATTAGATCATGTTTATTGCAATACGGTTATTCATTTAAGTCAGAGAATAATGGTTATTCTGTTTACATGAATAATACCTTCTATGGTCATGCACCCAATGTGAATGGTTTATTAAATCTCGGTCGTAGTGATACACATGTTCATAACATTGATGCCAAAAGATGTGGAGTTGATAATGATAGTACCACTTTCTTGTGGCACTGCCGCTTAGGTCATATTGGTGTAAAGCGCATGAAGAACCTCCATGCTAATGGACTTTTGGAGTCACTTGATTTTGAATCACCTGACACATGCGAACCATGCCTCATAGGCAAGATGACTAAAACCCGGTTTTCTGGAACAATGGAACGGGCAAGTGACTTGTTGGAAATCACACATGCTGATGTGTGCAGTCCGATGAGTGTTGACGCACGCAGTGGATATCGTTATTTTCTCACCTTCACCGATGAATTGAGTAGATATGGGTATATTTACTTAATGAAGCATAAGTCCGATACATTTGAAAAGTTCAAGCAACCTCAGAGTGAAGTTGAGAATCATCATAACAAGAAGATCAAGTTCCTACGATCTGATCAAGGGGAGAGTATCTGAGTTATGAGTTTGGCAATCACTAAAGACAAGGTGGAATCGTTTCATAGTTGACACCACCTAGAACACCATAGCGTAATGGTGTGTCCGAACATCGTAATCGCACCCTATTGGATATGGTGCGACCTATGATGTCTCTTACCGATCTACCGCTATCATTTTGGGGTTATGCATTAGAGACAATTACATTCACTTTAAATAGGGCACCATCAAAGTCCATGGAGACGACATCGTATGAACTATGGTTTGGCAAGAAACCTAAGTTGTTGTTTCTTAAGGTTTGGGGCTACGATACTTATGTCGATAGGCTTTGGCCAGAAAAGCTCGAACCCAAAGCGGAAAATTGTGTCTTCATAGAATACCCAAACAAGACGATTGGGTATACCTTCTATCTCAGATCTGAGGGCAAAGTGTTTGTCGCTAGGAACAGGTCCTTTCTCGAGAAAGAGTTTCTCTCGAAATAATTGAGTGGGAGGAAGATGGAACTTGATGAGGTTGTTGAACCTTTACTTCAACCAGAGAGTAGCGCAGCACAGTAAGATGTTTCTGTGGCACCTACCTCAGTTGAAGAGACAGCTAATGATGATGATCATGGAGCTTCAGATCAAGTTACTATCGAACCTCGTAGGTCGACAAGGGGTGTGTACAACTTCTGAGTGGTAACCCTGTCTTAAAGGTCATGTTGTTGGACAATGATGAACCTATGAGCTATGGAGAAGCAATGGTGGGCCCGGATTCCAACAAATGGCTGAAAGCCATGAAATCCGAGATAGGATCCATGTATGAGAACAAAGTATGGACTTTGGTGGACTTGTCCGTTGATCGGCAGGCCATTGAGAATAAATGGATCTTTAAGAAGAAGACAGACGCTGATGGTAATGTCACCATTTATGAAACTCGACTTGTCTCAAAGAAGTTTCCGACAAGTTCAAGGAGTTGACTGTGATGAGACTTTCTCAATCATAGCGATGCTAAAAGTCTGTTAGAATTATGTTAGCAGTTGCTGCATTTTCATTTACGAAATCTGGCAGATGGATGTCAAAACAAAGTTTCCTTGACGGTTTCCGTGAGGAAAGGTTTTATGTGATACATCCAGAAGGTTTTGTCGATCCTAATGATGCTAAAAGGTATGCAAACTCCAGCGATCCTTCTATGGATTGGAGCAAGCCTCTCGGAGTTGGAACATACGCTTTGATGAGGTGAGCAAAGCATTTGGGTTTATACAAAGTTTGCAAGAAACTTGTATTTGCAAGAAAGTGAGTGGGAGCACTACAACATTTTGATAAGTATATGTGGATGACATATTGTTGATCAGAAATGATGTAGAATTTCTGGAAAGCATAAAGGATTGTTTGAATGGAGTTTTTCAAAGGAAGACATGTGTAAAACTGCTTACATGTTGGGTATCAAGATCTATAGAGATAGATCAACACGCCTGATAAGACTTTCACAGAGCACATACCTTAACATGATCTTGAAGGAGTTCAAGATGGATCAGTCAAAGAAGGAGTTCATGCCTAAGTTGTAAGGTGTGAAGTTAAGACTTGAAGCTCGACCATGGCAGAAGAAAGAGAAAGACTGAAAGTCGTCCCCTATGCCTTAGCCATAAGCTCTATACAATATGCCATGTTGTGTACCACTATGTGCCTTGCCACATGTCTGGCAAGGGGGTATAAGAGTGATCCTGGAGTGGATCATTGGACAGTGGTCAAAATTGTCCTTGGGAATAAGGAAATGTTTCTCGATTATGGAGGTGATAAAGAGTTTGGCGTAAAGGGTTACGTCAATGCAAGCTTTAACACCTATCCGGATGACTCTGAGTAGCAAAGCGGATATGAATAGTGGAGCAACCATTTGGAATAGCTCCAAGTGGAGCATAGTAGCAACATCTACAATATGAAATAGAGATTTGCAAAGAACACACGGATCTGAATGTTGCAGACCCGTTGACTAAAACCTCTCTCGTAAGCAGAACATGATCAAACCCTAGAACTCATTGAGTGTTAATCACATGGTGATGTGAACTAGATTATTGACTCTAGTAAACTCTTGGGTGTTAATCACATGGCGATGTGAACTAGATTATTGACTCTAGTAAACTCTTTGGGTGTTAGTCACATGGCGATGTCAACTATGAGTGTTAATCACATGGCGATGTGAACTAGATTATTGACTCTAGTGCAAGTGGGAGACTGTTGGAAATATGCCCTAGAGGCAATAATAAAATGGTTATTATTATATTTCCTTGTTCATGATAATTGTCTATTGTTCATGCTATAATTGTATTAACCGGAAACCGTAATACATGTGTGAATACATAGACCGTAATGTGTCCCTAGTAAGCCTCTAGTTGACTAGCTCGTTGATCAATAGATGGTTGTGGTTTCCTGACCATGGACATTGGATGTCATTGATAACGGCATCACATCATTAGGAGAATGATGTGATGGACAAGCATAGCACAAGATCGTGTAGTTCGTTTTGCTAGAGCTTTTCTAATGTCAAGTATTGTTTCCTTAGACCATGAGATTGTGCAACTCCCGGATACCGTAGGAATGCTTTGGGTGTATCAAACGTCACAACGTAACTGGGTGACTATAAAGGTGCACTACAGGTCTCTGAAAGTGTCTGTTGGGTTGGCACGAATCGAGACTGGGATTTGTCACTCCGTGTGACGGAGAGGTATCTCTGGGCCCACTCGGAAATGCATCATCATAATGAGCTCAATGTGACTAATGAGTTAGCCACGGGATCATGTGTTACGAAACGAGTAAAGAGACTTGCCGGTAACGAGATTGAACAAGGTATAGGGATACCGATGATCGAATCTCGGGAAAGTAACAAATTGATAGACAAAGGGAATTGTATATTGGATTGATTGAATCCCCGACATCGTGGTTCATCCGATGAGATCATCATGGAACGTGTGGGAGCCAATATGGGTATCCAGATCCCGCTATTGGTTATTGGCCAGAGAGATGTCTCGGTCATGTCTGCATGGTTCCCGAACCCATAGGGTCTACACACTTAAGGTTCGGTGAAGCTAGAGTTGTTATGGGAAATTGTATGTGGTTACCGAAGGTAGTTCGAAGTCCTGGATGAGATCCCGGACATCACGAGGAGTTCCGGAATGGTCCGGAGGTGAAGATCGATATATTGGACGAAGGGTATTTGAGTCCGGAATTGTTCCGGGGGTACCAGGTGACGACCAGCATGACCGAAAGGTGTTTTGGGAGCCCCGACAAGTGTTGCAGGGCCTCATGGGCCAAGGGGAGGGGGCAAACCAGCCCAATAAGGGGTTGTGCGCCCCCACACCCTTTCCCATGTTGCTTGGGGAGGTGGGGCATCTCCACCTAACTTGGGAGGCAAGCCTCCACCTGGCTTGGCTTGGGGGGCAAGTCTCCCTAGGGTTTTCCTAGGGAGATCCAATCTGCCCTGGCCGCCTCCCCCTCTCCCCTTCCCCCTATATATAGTAAGGGGGTGGGAGGGCAGCCGTACCCCTTCCCCTGGCGCAGCCCCTCCCTCCTCCAACACCTTCTCCTCCTCCGTAGTGCTTGGTGAAGCCCTGCAGGAGAACCGCAAGCTCCACCACCACACCGTCGTGCTGATGGAGTTCTCCCTCAACTTCTCCTCTCCCCTTGCTGGATCAAATAGGAGGAAACGTCCCCGGGATGTACGTGTGTTGAACGCGGAGGCGCCGTCCGTTCGGCGCTAGATCGGATCTTCCGCGATTTGAATCGTCGCGAGTACGACTCCATCAACCGTGTTCTTGTAACGCTTCCGCTTAGCGATCTTCAAGGGTATGAAGATGCACTCCCTTTCTCTCGTTGCCAGCATCTCCTAGATTGATCTTGGTGACACGTAGGAAATTTTTTGAATTATTACTAAATTCCCCAACAAACGTCGACTACATGACACTTCACCATATTTGGGCCTAAGGGAATGCATTTTGGAGTAGTTATTCGATGATGGGTTGCGAGAGTGACAGAAGCTTAAACCCTAGTTTATGCGCTATTTCGTAAGGGACCGATTGGATCCAAAAGTTTAATGATATGGTTAGAATTTATTCTTAATACTTTTCTCGTAGTTGCGGATGCTTGCGAGGGGGTTAATCATAAGTAGGAGTTTGTTCAAGTAAGAACATCACCTAAGCACCGGTCCACCCACATATCAAATTATCAAAGTAGCGAACACGACGAATTAACATGATGAAATTGACTAGATGAAATTCCCGTGTACCCTCAAGAACGCGTTGCTTATTATAAGAAACCGTTTTGGCTTGTCCTTTGCCTCAAAAGGATTGGGCTACCTTGCTGCACTTTTGTTACTACTATCACTACTTGCTCGTTACAAATTATCTTGCTATCAAACTACTCTGTTACTTACAATTTCAGCACTTGCAGACATTACCTTACTGAAAACCACTTGTCATTTCCTTCTGCTCCTCGTTGGGTTTGACACTCTTACTTATCGAAAAGAGCTACAATTGATCCCATATACTTGTGGGTCATCATGATCCTACTTGAAATTAGTATGAGAGAGGAACCACATCTCTACCTCTCTATGTTTCCAACACAATAAAATTGCAAGAAACTGTGTATGTTGTGTATCGGCCTTTATTATGTGTGCATGAATTATTCTTTTATGACATGCCGATGCATAGGAAGAGAGTTAGACTTCGTTGTTGCATGATATATGTTTTTTGTGCTCACTACTAAATTACAAATCATTGTTAATTAAAATTAGCTTTGATATACCTTGGGATCCCGATGGATCAATTAATTGAGCACTTTATGTCTAGCTTAATGGCTTTAAAAAAAGCGCTGCCATGGAGACAAACCAAAAGTTTTAGAGAGTCATTTTTATTCTGTTGTGTGCTCTTATAAAGTTTAAAAACAAAAATATATAGAGGGGAACCTAAAAAATTTCAAAAAGAAAAGTGAAAGTAAGAAAGACAAGCACCGTTGAAGTGGGGGAGCTCCTTGAACTTTGTTCACGCCCATGGAAACTTTGCAAATCTTGAATTACAAAAACTTTTCAACAAAAATAATTATCCCCTTGTACAAATCCATTGTATTGTAAAAATAATGTGCCAAGATTTCCCTTTAGGATGATTAGATTGTTTGCTTGGTGTGTGAAGTGCAAAAACAGAAACTTTAGCTGTAGTGCGCGAATTTAAATTTTCTACTCGAACGTCAAAAGTTTCTGAAATTTTTACACGGTACATCTATGCAAATTTTTTATTTTTTCCTAAATTTTCAGAATTTTTAGAGTTACAGAAGTATGGTCAATGTTCAGATTACTACATACTATTCTGTTTTTGACAGATTCTGTTTTCGATGCGTTGTTTGCTAGTTTTGATAAATCTATGGATAGTATCAGTGGGTATAGGCCATGGTGAAGTTCTAATATAGTAGGTATAATGCAAAAATAAAATATGAATGGGTTTGCAACAATACTTAGAGTGGTGATTTGCTTTATTATACTAACGGATCTCACGAAGGTTTTGTTAAGTTTTGTGTGGATGAAGTGTTCGAAGATCGAGGAGGTCTCGATATGAGGAGAAGGAGGAGAGGCAAGAGTTCAAGCTTGGGGATGCCCAAGGCACCCCAAGTAAATATTCAAGGAGACTCAAGCGTCTAAGCTTGGGGATGCCCCGGAAGGCATCTCATCTTTCTTCAACAAGTATCGATATGTTTCGGTTTTTGTTTTGTTCATGTGATATGCGTAAATCTTGGAGCGTCGTGTGCTTTTCCTTTTTATTTTAATAATGCACCATGCTGGTATGAGATAGTCCTTGGTTGATTTATAAAATGCTCTTTGCACTTCACTTATATCTTTTGGGTATGGCTTTATAGAATGCTTCATGTGCTTCACTTATATCATTTGAAGTTTGGATGCCTGTTTTCGTACATAGCAAAACCGTTATTTCTAGAATGCTCTTTTGCTTCACTTATATTTATTAGAGTTTGTTAAGTATTTTGTAGAAAGAATTAAACTCTCATGCTTCACTATATCTATTTAGAGAGTCAACAGGAATTGGTCCTTCACATGGTTAGTCATAAAATCCTACATAAAACTTGTAGATCATTGAATATGATATGTTTGATTTCTTGCAATAGTTTTGCGATATAGAGATGATAATATATGGGAGGTACTAGTGAATGATTGTTGTTTAGTAAGAATATTGGTGTTAAGGTTTGTGGTTCCCGAAGCATGCACGTATAGTCTCTCATTATGCTAAGAAGTTGGAACATGATTTATTATTGATTGTATTCCTTATGAGTGGCGGTCGGGGACGAGCGATGGTCTTTTCCTACAAATCTACCCCCCTAGGGGCATGCGTAGTAGTACTTTGCTTCGAGGGCTAATAAACTTTCGCAATAAGTATGTGAGTTCTTTATGACTAATACGAGTCCATGGATTATACGCACTCTTACCTTTCCACAATTTGCTGGCCTCTTCGTACCGTGCATATATTTCCCTTTCTCACCTCGAGAGTTGGTGCAAAATTTGCTGGTGCATCCAAACCCCGTGATAAGATACGCTCTATCACACATAAGCCTCCCTATATCTTCCTCAAAACAGCCATCATACCTACCTATTATGTTTCCATAGCCATTCCGAGATATATTGCCATGCAACTTCCATCATCATCATATACATGACTTGAGTATTCATTGTCATATTGCTTTGCATGATCGTAAGATAGCTAGCATGATATTTTCATGGCTTGTCAGTTTTTTTGATATCTTTGCTATGCTAGATCATTGCACATCCTGGTACACTGCCAAAGGCATTCATATAGAGTCATCATCATGTATTAGTTGTATCGAGTTGTAATATCGAGTTGTAAGTAAATAGAAGTGTGATGATCATGATTATTAGAGCATTGCCCCAGTGAGGAAAGGATGATGGAGACTATGATTCCCCCACAAGTCGGGATGAGACTCTAGACAAAAAATAAAAATAAAAGAAAAAGGGGCCAAAAAGAGCCCAACTAAAAAAGGAAAAAAGAGAAGAAAAACAAATAAATGAGAGAAAAAGAGAGAATGGGCAATGTTACTATCCTTTTCCACACTTGTGCTTCAAAGTAGCATCATGTTTTTCATATAGAGAGTCTCCTATGTTGTCACTTTCATATACTAGTGGGAATTTTTCATTATAGAACTTGGCTTGTATATTCCGATGACAGGCTTCCTCGAATGCCCGAGGTCTTCATGAGCAAGCAAGTTGGATGCACACCCATTTAGTTTTCAGTTTGAGCTTTCATACACTTATAGCTCTTAGTGCATCTATTGCATGGCAATCCCTACTCCTCGCATTGACATCAATTGATGGACGTCTCCATGGCCCGTTGATTAGCCTCATTGATGTGAGACTTTCTTTTTATTGTCTTCTCCATATTAATCTCTACCACCGTATTCTATTCCACCCATAGTGCTATATCCATGGCTTGCGCTTATGTATTTGCGTGGGGCTTGAAAAAACTAAAGCACGTTAAAAAGTATGAACCAATTGCTCGGCTTGTCATCGGGGTTGTACATGATAAATACTTTGTGTTAAGAAGATGGAGCATGACAAGGCTATATGATTTTGTAGGGATGACGTTCTTTAGCATTGATATTTTGAAAGGCATGATTGTTTGTTGGGATGCCTGAAAATTGATGCCTTTATATCAAATTATAGACTATTGCTTTGATTCACTCATGTCTTAATATTCATGCTATGATTAGATTATATGATCAAGATTATGCTAGGTAGCATTCGACATCAAAAATTATCTTTTTATCATTTACCTACTTGAGGACGAGTAGGAATTAAACTTGGGGATGTTGATACGTCTCCGTTATATCTTTAATTTTTGATTGTTTCATGCCAATATTCTAGACCTTTTACATACTTTTGGCAACAATTTATATGATTTTCTCGGACTAACATATTGATCCACTGCCCTGTGTCAGTTCCTATTTGTTGCATGTTTTTTGTTTCGCAGAAAATCCATATCAAACGAAGTCCAAATGCGATAAAATTTTACGGAGAATTATTTTGAAATCTATGTGATTTTTGGGAAGCGGAATCAATGCGAGACGATGCTCGAGGGGCCCACAAGCTCAAGGGGCGCGCCCCCCTACCCAGGGCGCACCTGGCAAGCTTGTGGCCACCCCGTAGGTCAGTTGGAGGTGTCCTTCACCGAAAGGAAGCTTATATTCGGATAAAATTCAGGTTAAAATTTCAGCCCAATCGGAGTTACGGATCTCTGGATATTTAAGAAACGGTGATAGGCCAGAAATCAGGGGCACGAAACAGAAGAGAGATAGAGAGAGGTCCAATCTCGGAGGGGCTATTGCCCCTCCGCCACCATGGAGGCCATGGAACAGAGGGGAAACCCTCCTCCCATCTAGGGGGGATGTCAAGGAAGAAGAAGAAGAAGGAGGGAGGCTCTCTCCCCCTCTCTCCCGATGGCGCTGGAGTGCTGCCGGGGCAAGGATCATGACGACGATATACACCAACAACCTAGCTACCGTCAACACCAACTTTCTCCCCCTCTATGCAGCGGTGTAACACCTCTTTTCTCTGTTGTAATCTCTACTTAAACATGGTGCTGAACACTACGTATTATTATCCAATGATATGTGGCTATGCCATGATGTTTGAGTAGATCCGTTTTGTCCTATGGGTTGATTGATGATCGTGATTGATTTGAGTTGTATGTTTTATTTTGGTGTTGTCCTATGGTGCCCTCCGTGTCACGCAAGCATGAGGGATTCCTGCTGTAGGGTGTTGCAATATGTTCATGATTCGTTTATGATGGGTGGCTAGAGTGACAGAAGTTTACACCCGAGTAAGGGGGTTGTTGCGCATGGGAGTAAAGAGGACTTGATACTTAATGCTATGGTTGGGTTCACCTTAATAATCTTTAGTAGTTGCCGATGCTTGTTAGAGTTCCAATCATAAGTGCATATGATCCAAGTAGAGAAAGTATGTTAGTTCATGCCTCTCCCTCATATAAAATTGCAATAATGATTACCGTTCTAGTTATCGATTGACTAGGGACAAATAACTTTCTTGTGACAAAGCTCTCTACTAAACAACTAACTTTATTATCTTGCAAAGTACTCATAGTTTTATTCTCGCTAAGTACTTCTAGTTTTATTCTTGCAAACCTATCCCATCGCCTACAAAAATAGTTTCATACTTGTTCTAGGTAAAACGAACGTCAAGTGTGCGTAGAGTTGTATCGGTGGTCGATAGAACTTGAAGGGAATATTGATTCTACCTTTAGATCCTCCTTTGGTTTGACACTCTTATTTATCGAGAAAGGCTACAACTGATCCCATATACTTATGGGTTATCAAGGGGTCCCAGCCGGAAACGCCCTGAAACCCGGCGGTCCGAAGCTCGTCTCCTCAGCCGGACCGGTGGCGCCGCATGGCCCAGCTCTGGTGGGCCGCGTCGTGCCTAGCCCGGCTATTTAAGTCGACCGGCGGCACCGAAATCCTACCATCTATCCACATTTTCCTCCTCCTCCTCCTGTCCGCCGCCTCTGCCACTTTCCACTCCACCCGTCCGCCTAGTAGCCATGCCCCCATGCTGCTGGGTGAGGAGCGAGTGATTTCTGACGTCGGAGCGCTGGCTCGAGCTCCTTGACCAGATCCGGGCTAGGCGCGAAGCCCGGATCGCCACGGGGCTACCTTTGGATGCAGTGGATCCGGAGGAGGAGTTGGAGGAGAAGGAGGACAGGGAGGAGGAGGATGAGTCGGAGGAGGAGGATGTGGAGGACGTTGGCGAAGCGGATCTGCATGCGGAGCAGTAGTCCATCCTCGATTCCCTCCAGTCGGAGTCGGCTGCGGAGGCCAGACGCCATCGCCGGCAGGAGATGGTGGCGCATGAGGCCGCGGAGGAGGCGGAGATGCTCGCCTACATGGATGAGGTCGAGTAGGGGGAGGATGAGCCGGAGGCCTCCTACCTGCCCGTCCAGCCGGCGCCCGGCACCGTCGTCGTTGACATCTCCGACGACGAAGACTAGCTAGGCTAGTACATAGTATGTATTACGTAGGATTTCTTTGCATGCTTTCTATGAAACTAGCACAAATGCCCGTGCGTTGCAATGGGAGGAAAAAAATATCGTAAAACCTGCTCTGTGTGTCATTACGCGACATTTCATATATGTAGTTCTGATAAACATCGGTTTTAAAATTACACTATTATCGCTTTTTGAAGCATGAAGCGTGGACGTGAAAAACCCACTTTAATGTCTTTCATCTGATGGAAGAGTAGTGGTGCATGAAATAGTCTATCAATCGTTTTTTTTTGCTTTTCGAAAAAACGCGAATATTATTTTTTAAATTTGAACAATTGATAAATTTTTATTTTTTATTAGAACTAACATGTGTTTTCAAGACAAACATTTTTGAACACATGATTTTTTTAAACAATTTTTAGTACTTGTTAATTTTATGAACAACTTTAAATGTTTTGAAAAGGAACAATTTTTGGGAGTTTTGAGATTTTTAAAAAAACATATCGGCTCAGTCTCTCTAAGGTTAGTGTGTATGTATGTTTATGAGTGTCTACGTTTGTACTGTGTTTCTCAAAAGAAGATTCTCTTTAGCCTTTGTATGCTATAATTTAATGTGCCATGCGTTGCATCGAAAAAAAGCATTGCATTTTTAGTGACTCATTCATGTTGACACTTTTCATGTTCGAGTGTCCGCAATTCTAAATATTGATGAAGCCACATCCATGTCTTTGACGGCGCCTCCTTCGGCATTGCACTTTCGCCGAACGGAAGAATTGTGATGCATTGAAGTGGGATTGTTTATATAAAAATGATGAATGTACAAGATGAACACAGACTTAGAAGTATGTATATTTCAAAACACTACTCAACAAAACATTAGGATATACTATCAGATACTATGATTAGTGTCAAATAATTTATGTACGAAGTTTTACAAAACAGAGGAAGTATCTGATTAATGTCAGATAATTCATGTATCAATGTAGAAAACAAACAAGGGGTTCTCTTATGCAAAGAGCCTTCACGTGGTGCTTCTGGTGTCTTTGATTGGATTTGTACGTGAACTGCTCTACAGATACAGGTGGCGTACATCCTACCTCGTGCTCATCGATGGAATCCAGCTTAGCTACGGCGACAAAGGTACCCCGCTCCACTTCTGGCGTTATCCTCCCTGCTGCTCCTCGTCCTAGGCCATCCTTTTCTCTTCGCCGCGACGCCGTCTATACCAAAGCCGTGCCGCGGCTGCCGGGTTTCAGCGGCTCCCGCACGGCCACTACCAGAATCGCACCCTACGCCGACGGCAAGGGCCGTCGGCATAGCCCTAATATGCCGTCGGGACATGCCTATGCCGACGGCCCCCGTCGGCATAGGGCCGTCGGCAACATATCCGTCGGCACAGCCCGGGAGGCCGTCGGCATAGAAAGGCCGTCGGCATAGGATCTATCCCGACGGTGTCCGTACATCTATGCCGACGGCCCTGGCCGTCGGCAACGTTCCCGTCTAACGGCGGCCGCCGTCAAGTGACGAACAACCGCTGCTCGCCACGTGGCTCATCTATGCCGACGGCCTAGCCGTCGGCTTAGTTTAAATCTATGCCGAACGGCGAGGCCGTCGGCATAGGCTTACCCAAGGAGCGCCTAGTTGCTGACGCGTGGCATCTATGCCGACGGCCTGGCCGTCGGCTTAGTTTATATCTATGCCGACGGCTAGGCCGTCGGCATAGATGCCACGCGTCAGCAACTGGGCGCTCAGGCCAGCCCTATGCCGATGGCCTAGCCGTCGGCATAGTTTGTATTTGATTTTTTTTCTTTTTTCTGTTTGTTTTCAAATCAATTCAATTCAGATATACATCACATATCAGCAGATATATATGACGGAAATAGACATATAGAACACATCTAAGTATCATCCGTCACCATCACAACAATATATGCATAAGCATCGTCATAATCAACATAAAGATAAGCATAAGCATATAAAGAAGCACGCAAGTCATCTAAAGGACCGTCAAAGACCACAAGTTTATCATCATCACCACACACAAGTCATCTAAAGATACATAAGCATAAGCACACAAGTAACCCAAAGGCTTAAGCGCCAGGACGTCGAGCACCGCGGAGGTCGTCACCGCCAAGACCGTTGAAGCCCAGGTCGTCACTGCTAGCGGCAGTGCTACCGCCAAGACCGCCTCCGCCTCCGCCTCCATGGATCGGAGTGGTCGGGCTCCGTGACTCAGGAGTGCTGCGAAGACCACCGCCAACGGTTGATCCACCGGTTCCCTGGATGTTGAAAAGACATATTAACGGGATATATGATTGTGTTGAAAGGCATGATATGCTTTGAGTGAATAGATTGGGGATGAACTAACCGGCGAGGGGCCAGCGTTCTGTGCCACAAACTCCTCAAAGGTCAGCAACGTTGGTTGTGCTGGAGGACCCTCTGCTGATGGCCATTGAGGACACCTGCCGGCCGCCATTTCCTGAAAAGCGTGCTGCATCTGGCGATCCCTCTGCTGATGGTATGCATGAAGGCGGTCGTGCCATGCCATGGTCTCCTGGCGTGTGTACTCCATGTAGGCCTACAGTATGACATGATGAAACTCATAAAACTACTAAATGCGGAAAACAAAGTGAGCAATGAAGATAAAAGGGAAAATACTTACAGTTTGCTGCTCCTGAAAGAGGGACAGTGACGGTGCACTGCTCATGGGCGTGCTCGTGCGCTGGCTCAGGGTCGGGTCGATCCGACGGAGCTGTGTGTAGGAGATAGTAGGAGTGATCACAACATCGAGAACCGCCTCCCAACCGTGCTCCTTCGGCCCCATGCCCACCACCACCCTTTCGTCCAGATCCGCCGCAATGGGGTCAGGTGTGTCAGGATGTAACACCAGATACCCATTAGAGTAGGCCTTCTTCCTATGCGCGGTCTTCTTACCATAGTACTTGGGCTCGCCAGGCTTGGGGTCCTTCCGCGTATGGGCGATCTCCCACGCCTGCATGTGTGAGAGCGGCCGCTTCAGTTTCTCCTCCTGCACCACCAAACAGAGGTTAGTCATACATAAGAAAGTAATGGTAAATAGAAGAAGAAGAATGTTTAATGGGGTTAGTCATACATTAACTGCCTTGTGCAGATAGTGGTTTCGGTTTCCCTGAGCATGTACTCCCTCCTTCCCTCGGTTAGCCTTGTTTTTTACTCTCATAGCCGCCCAGGCTCCAGCCTCATCACACCAAAGATCCACCAATGCCGCCCAGGACTCGTCTTTTCCATAACACCAATTTGGTAACACCTACATAATGAAAGCATAATGGCATGTCAACACAAAACGGTGAAATGTACCACAAGGTAATGAAAGCATAATGAAAATCTTTTATACTTACCTTCAAGAACTCGTCCCTCTCCAAGGAAATGCCCATCCTCCGCGCGTCTTCCTTGGTCATCTTCACACCAAGATATTCGTGATGGTATGTTGAGATGGCCACATAGCGCACCTCGTACTGCATCTGGCTGTTGGGGAACGTAGCAGAAATTCAAAATTTTCTACGCATCACCAAGATCAATCTATGGAGTAATCTAGCAACGAGGGGAAGGGGAGTGCATCTACATACCATTGTAGATCGCGATGCGGAAGCGTTGCAAGAACGCGGTTGAGGGAGTCGTACTCGTAGCGATTCAGATCGCGGTTGATTCCGATCTAAGCACCGAAGAACGGTGCCTCCGCGTTCAACACACGTGCAGCCCGGTGACGTCTCCCACGCCTTGATCCAGAAAGGAGAGAGGGAGAGGTTGGGGAAGACTCCGTCCAGCAGCAGCACGACGGCGTGGTGGTGATGGAGGAGCATGGCAATCCCGCAGGGCTTCGCCAAGCACCGCGGGAGAGGAGGAGGAGGGAGAGGGGTAGGGCTGCGCCGAAAGAGAGACGTTCTCGTGTGTCTTGGGCAGCCCAAACCTCAACTATATATAGGGGGAGGGGGCTGCGCCCCCCTTAGGGTTTCCACCCCCAAGAGGAGGCGGCCAGCCCTAGATCCCATCAAGGGGGGCGGCCAAGGGGAGGAGAGGGGGGCGCCCCACTAGATGGGCCCTAAGGCCCATCTGCACCTAGGGTTTGCCCCCTCCCACTCTCCCATGCGCCTTGGGCCTTGGTGGGGGGCGCACCAGCCCACCTGGGGCTGGTCCCCTCCCACACTTGGCCCACGCAGCCTTCTGGGGCTGGTGGCCCCACTTGGTGGACCCCCGGGACCCTCCCGGTGGTCCCGGTACATTACCGATTTCACCCGAAACTTTTCCGGTGACCAAAACAGGACTTCCCATATATAAATCTTTACCTCCTGACCATTCCGGAACTCCTCGTGACGTCCGGGATCTCATCCGGGACTCCGAACAACATTCGGTAACCACGTACATACTTTCCCTATAACCCTAGCGTCATCGAACCTTAAGCGTGTAGACCCTACGGGTTCGGGAACCATGCAGACATGACCGAGACGTTCTCCGGTCAATAACCAACAGCGGGATCTGGATACCCATGTTGGCTCCCACATGTTCCACGATGATCTCATCGGATGAACCACGATGTCGGGGATTCAATCAATCCCGTATGCAATTCCCTTTGTCTAACGGTATGTTACTTGCCCGAGATTCGATCGTCGGTATCCCTATACCTTGTTCAATCTCGTTACCGGCAAGTCTCTTTACTCGTTCCGTAACTCACATCATCCCGTGATCAACTCCTTGGTCACATTGTGCACATTATGATGATGTCCTACCGAGTGGGCCCAGAGATACCTCTTCGTTTACACGGAGTGACAAATCCCAGTCTCGATTCATGCCAAACCAACAGACACTTTCGGAGATACCCGTAGTGCACCTTTATAGCCACCCAGTTACGTTGTGACGTTTGGCACACCCAAAGCATTCCTACGGTATCCGGGAGTTGCACAATCTCATGGTCTAAGGAAATGATACTTGACATTAGAAAAGCTCTGAGCAAACGAACTACACGATCTTGTGCTAGGCTTAGGATTGGGTCTTGTCCATCACATCATTCTCCTAATGATGTGATCCCGTTATCAACGACATCCAATGTCCATGGTCAGGAAACCGTAACCATCTATTGATCAACGAGCTAGTCAACTAGAGGCTTACTAGGGACATGGTGTTGTCTATGTATCCACACATGTATCTGAGTTTCCTATCAATACAATTCTAGCATGGATAATAAACGATTATCGTGAACAAGGAAATATAATAATAACCAATTTATTATTGCCTCTAGGGCATATTTCCAACAGTCTCCCACTTGCACTAGAGTCAATAATCTAGTCCACATCACCATGTGATTAACACTCACAGGTCACATCACCATGTGACCAACATCCAAAAAGTTTACTAGAGTCAACAATCTAGTTCACATCATTATGTGATTAACACTCAATGAGTTCTGGTTTGATCATGTTATGCTTGTGAGAGAGGTTATTAGTCAACGGGTCTGAACCTTTCAGATCCGTGTGTGCTTTACGAATATCTATGTCATCTTGTGGATGCTACCACGCGCTATTTGGAGCCATTTCAAATAATTGCTCTACTATACGAATCCGGTTTACTACTCAGAGTCATCCAGATTAGTGTCAAAGTTCGCATCGACGTAACCCTTTACGACGAACTCCTTTTCACCTCCATAATCGAGAAAATTCCTTAGTCCACTAGATACTAAGGATAAGTTCGACCGCTGTCATGTGATCCATTCCTGGATCACTATTGTACCCCTTGACCAACTCATGGCAAGGCACACTTCATGTGCGGTACACAGCATAGCATACTGTAGAGCCTACGTCTAAAGCATAGGGGACGACCTTCGTCCTTTCTCTCTCTTCTGCTGTGGTCAGGTCTTGAGTCTTACTCAATACTCACACCTTGTAACACAGCCAAGAACTCCTTCTTTGCTGATCTATTTTGAACTCTTTCAAAATCATGTCAAGGTGTGCTGTCTTTTGAAAGTATCATCAGGCGTCTTGATCTATCTCTATGGATCTTGATGCCCAATATGTAAGTAGCTTTATCCAGGTCTTCCTTTGAAAAACTCCTTTCAAACAACCCTTTATGCTTTCCAGAAATTTTACATCATTTCGGATCAACAATATGTCATTCACATATACTTATCAGAAATGTTGTAGCGCTCCCACTCACTTTATTGTAAATACAAGTTTCTAACAAACTTTGTATAAACCCAAAAACTTTTATCACTCCATCAAAGCATATATTCTGACTCCGAGATGCTTACTCTAATCCATGGAAGGATCGCTGGAGCTAGCATACCTTTTAGCATCCTTAGGATCGACAAAACCTTTCTGATCGTATCACATACAACCTTTCCTTACGAAAACTGGTAAGGAAACTTGTTTTGACATCCATCTGCCAGATTTCATAAATGTAGCTAATGCTAACATGATTCCGTCGGACCTAAGCATCGCTACGGATGAGAAAAACTCATCGTAGTCAACTCCTTGAACTTGTGAAAATACTCTTTGCCACAAGTCGAGCTTCATAGACGGTAACATTACCGTCCATGTCCATCTTCTTCTTAAAGATCCATTTATCTCAATGGCTTGCCGATCATCGGGCAAGTTCACCAAAGTCCATGCTTTGTTCTGATACATGGATTCTGTCTCGGATTTCATGGCCTCGAGCCATTCATCGGAATATGGGCCCACCATCGCTTCTCCATAGCTCGTAGGTTCATTGTTGTCTAGCAACATGACTTCCAAGACAGGATCACGCATTACTCTGAAGTAGTGCGCATCCTCGTCGTCCTACGAGGTTTGGTAGTGACTTGATCTGAAGTTTCATGATCACTATCATAAGCTTCCACTTCAATTGGTGTAGGTGCCACAGGAACAACTTCCTGTGCCCTGCTACACACTAGTTGAAGCGACGGTTCAATAACCTTATCAAGTCTCCACCATCCTCCCACTCAATTCTTTCGAGAGAAACTTTTCCTCGAGAAAGGACTCGTTTCTAGAAGCAATTACTTTTGCTTCCAGATCTGAAATAGGAGGTATACCCAACTATTTTTGGGTATTCTATGAAGATGCATTTATCCGCTTTGGGTTCGAGCTTATCAGCCTGAAACTTTTTCACATAAGCATCGCAGCCCCAAACTTTTAAGAAACGACAACTTAGGTTTCTATAAACGGTGTCGTCTCAACGGAATTGCGTGGTGCCCCTTTTAAAGTGAATGCGGTTGTCTCTAATGCCTAACCCATAAACGATAGTGGTAATTTGATAAGAAACATCATGGTATGCACCATATCCAATAGGGTGCAGTTATGATGTTCGGACACACCATCACACTATGGTGTTCCAGGCGGTATTAATTGTGAAACACTTTCCACAATGTCTCAATTGTGTGCCAAACTCGTATCTCAAATACTCATCTCTATGATCATATCACAGACATTTTATCCTCTTGTCACGACGATCTTCAACTTCACTCTGAAATTACTTGAACCTTTCAATAATTCAGACTAGTGTTTCATCAAGTAAATACACTCAGCATCTACTCAAATCATCTGTGAAGTAAGAACATAACGATATCCACTGCATGCCTCAGCACTCATTGGACTGCGTACATCAAAATGTATTACTTCCAATAAGTTGCTCTCTTGTTCCATCTCACTGAAAACGAGGACTTTCAGTCATTTTGCCCATGTAGTATGATTTGCATGTCTCAAGTGATTCATAATCAAGTGAGTCCAAACGATCCATCTGTATGGAGTTTCTTCATGCATATATACCAATAGACATGGTTCGCATGTCTCAATCTTTTCAAAAATGAGTGAGTCCAAAGATCCACCTACATGGAGCTTCTTCATGCGTTCTACACCAATATGACTCAAGTGGCAGTGCCACAAGTATGTGGTACTATCATTACTATCTTATATCTTTTTGGCATGAACATGTGTATCACTACGATCGAGATTCATTTTAGGTGCAAGACCATTGAAGGTATTATTCAAATAAACAGAGTAACCATTATTCTCCTTAAATGAATAACCGTTTTGAGGTAAACATAATCCAATCATGTTCAACGCAAACACCAAATCTCGATGATAGAGGGAGCATGCGATGTTTGATCACATCAACCTTGGAAACACTTCCAACACATATCGTCATCTCACCTTTAGCTAGTCTCCGTTTATTCCGCAGCTTTTATTTCGAGTTACTAAAACTTAGCAACCGAACCGGTATCTAATACCCTGGTGCTGCTAGGAGTACTAGTAAAGTACACATTCATATAATGTATATCCAATATACTTTTGTCGACCTTGCCTGCCTTCTCATCTACCGAGTATCTAGGGTAGTTTCGCTTCAGTGACCGTTCCCCTCATTACAGAAGCACTTAGTCTCGGGTATGGGTTCAACCTTGGGATTCTTCACTAGAGCAGCAAATGACTTGCTGTTTCATGAAGTATCCCTTTTGCCCTTGCCCTTCTTAAACTAGTGGTTTTACTAACCATCAACAATTGATGCTCCTTCTTGATTTCTACTTTCGTGGTGTCAAACATCGCGAATAGCTCAAGGATCATCATAACTATCCCTGATATGTTATAGTTCATCACGAAGCTCTACTAGCTTGGTGGCAGTGACTATGGAGAACCATCACTATCTCATCTGGGAGATTAACTCCCACTTGATTCAAGTGATTGTGGTACTCAGACAATCTGAGCACATGCTCAACGATTGAGCTTTTCTCCCTTAGTTTGCAGGCTTAAGAAACTTGTCAGAGGTCTCATACCTCTTGACGTGGGCACTAGTCTGAAATCCCAATTTCAGTCTTCGGAACATCTCATATGTTCTGCGACGTTTCAAAAACCGTCTTTGGTGCCACAATTCTAAACCGTTAGCATTACGCACTGAACTATCACGTAGTCATCAAAACGTGTATGTCAGATGTTTCGTAACATCTACAGACGACGCTGAGGTTCAGCACACCAAGCGGTGCATTAAGGACATAAGCCTTATGTGCAGCAATGAGGACACTCCTCAGTTTACGGACCCAGTCCGCATAATTGCTACTATTAACTTTCAACTAAATTTTCTCTAGGAACATATCTAAAACAGTAGAACTAAAGCGCAATGACATAATTTGTAAAGACCTTTGGACTATGTTCATGATAATGAAGTTCATCTGATTATTGAACTCCCACTCAGATAGACATCCCTCTAGTCATCTAAGTGATACATGATCCGAGTCAAACTAGGCCGTGTCCGATCATCACGTGAGACGGACTAGTCATCATCGGTGAACATCTCCATGTTGATCGTATCTGCTATACGACTCATGTTCGACCTTTCGGTCTCTTCTGTTCCGAGGCCATGTCTGTACATGCTAGGCTCGTCAAGTCAACCTAAGTGTTTTGCATGTGTTCTGAGGCCATGTCTGTACATGCTAGGCTCATCAACACCCGTTGTATTCGAACGTTAGAATCTATCACACCCGATCATCACGTGGTGCTTCGAAACAACGAACCTTCGCAACGGTGCACAGTTAGGGGGAACACGTCTCTTGAAATTTTAGTGAGGGATCATCTTACTTACTACCGTCGTTCTAAGCAAATAAGATGCATAACATGATAAACATCACATGCAATCAAATAGTGACATGATATGGCCAATATCATTTTTTGCTCCTTTGATCTCCATCTTCGGGGCACCATGATCATCTTTGTCACCGGCATGACACCATGATCTCCATCATCATGATCTCCATCATTGTGTCTTCATGAAGTTGTCACGCCAACGATTACTTCTACTTCTATGGCTAACACGCTTAGCAATAAAGTAAAGTAATTTACATGGCGTTATTCAATGACACGCAGGTCATACAAAAAAATAAAGACAACTCCTATGGCTCCTGCCGGTTGTCATACTCATCGACATGCAAGTCGTGATTCCTATTACAAGAATATGATCAATCTCATACATCACATATATCATTCATCACATCTTCTGGCCATATCACATCACATAGCACATGCTGCAAAAACAAGTTAGACGTCCTCTAATTGTTGTTGCAAGTTTTTACGTGGCTTGTATAGGTTTCTAGCAAGAACGTTTCTTACCTACGTAAAACCACAACGTGATATGCCAATTTCTATTTACCCTTCATAAGGACCCTTTTCATCGAATCCGTTCCGACTAAAGTGGGAGAGACAGACACCCGCTAGCCACCTTATGCAACTAGTGCATGTCAGTCGGTGGAACCTGTCTCACGTAAGCGTACGTGTAAGGTCGGTCCGGGCCGCTTCATCCCACAATGCCGCCGAAACAAGATAAGACTAGTAGCGGCAAGAAGAATTGGCAACATCTACGCCCACAACTACTTTGTGTTCTACTCGTGCATAGAAACTACGCATAGACCTAGCTCATGATGCCACTGTTGGAGAACGTAGCAGAAATTCAAAATTTTCTACGCATCACCAAGATCAATCTATGGAGTAATCTAGCAACGAGGGGAAGGGGAGTGCATCTACATACCATTGTAGATCGCGATGCGGAAGCGTTGCAAGAACGCGGTTGAGGGAGTCGTACTCGTAGCGATTCATATCGCGGTTGATTCTGATCTAAGCACCGAAGAACGGTGCCTCCGCGTTCAACACATGTGCAGCCCGGTGACGTCTCCCACGCCTTGATCCAGCAAGGAGAGAGGGAGAGGTTGGGGAAGACTCCGTCCAGCAGCAGCACGACGGCGTGGTGGTGATGGAGGAGCGTGGCAATCCCACAGGGCTTCGCCAAGCATCGCGGGAGAGGAGGAGGAGGGAGAGGGGTAGGGCTGCGCCGAAAGAGAGACGTTCTCGTGTGTCTTGGGCAGCCCAAACCTCAACTATATATAGGGGGAGGGGGCTGCGCCCCCCTTAGGGTTTCCACCCCCAAGAGGAGGCGGCCAGCCCTAGATCACATCAAGGGGGGCGGCCAAGGGGAGGAGAGGGGGGGCGCCCCACTAGATGGGCCCTAAGGCCCATCTGGACCTAGGGTTTGCCCCCTCCCACTCTCCCATGCGCCTTGGGCCTTGGTGGGGGGGCGCACCAGCCCACCTGGGGCTGGTCCCCTCCCACACTTGGCCCACGCAGCCTTCTGGGGCTGGTGGCCCACTTGGTGGACCCCCGGGACCCTCCCGGTGGTCCCGGTACATTACCGATTTCACCCGAAACTTTTCCGGTGACCAAAACAGGACTTCCCATATATAAATCTTTACCTCCGGACCATTCCGGAACTCCTCGTGACGTCCGGGATCTCATCCGGGACTCCGAACAACATTCGGTAACCACGTACATACTTTCCCTATAACCCTAGCGTCATCGAACCTTAAGCGTGTAGACCCTACGGGTTCGGGAACCATGCAGACATGACCGAGACGTTCTCCGGTCAATAACCAACAGTGGGATCTGGATACCCATGTTGGCTCCCACATGTTCCACGATGATCTCATCGGATGAACCACGATGTCGGGGATTCAATCAATCCCGTATGCAATTCCCTTTGTCTAACGGTATGTTACTTGCCCGAGATTCGATCGTCGGTATCCCTATACCTTGTTCAATCTCATTACCGGCAAGTCTCTTTACTCGTTCCGTAACTCACATCATCCCGTGATCAACTCCTTGGTCACATTGTGCACATTATGATGATGTCCTACCGAGTGGGCCCAGAGATACCTCTCCGTTTACACGGAGTGACAAATCCCAGTCTCGATTCATGCCAACCCAACAGACACTTTCGGAGATACCCGTAGTGCACCTTTATAGCCACCCAGTTACGTTGTGACGTTTGGCACACCCAAAGCATTCCTACGGTATCCGGGAGTTGCACAATCTCATGGTCTAAGGAAATGATACTTGACATTAGAAAAGCTCTGAGCAAACGAACTACACGATCTTGTGCTAGGCTTAGGATTGGGTCTTGTCCATCACATCATTCTCCTAATGATGTGATCCCGTTATCAATGACATCCAATGTCCATGGTCAGGAAACCGTAACCATCTATTGATCAACGAGCTAGTCAACTAGAGGCTTACTAGGGACATGGTGTTGTCTATGTATCCACACATGTATCTGAGTTTCCTATCAATACAATTCTAGCATGGATAATAAACGATTATCGTGAACAAGGAAATATAATAATAACCAATTTATTATTGCCTCTAGGGCATATTTCCAACACTGGCGGGCCTTCTTCTTGCATTGGCGCAGCACGATCTGGTCCGCTCTGGCCCTGTGCTCCGGGAGAACTCGATAGAATTTCTACAATCATGCACGAAACAAGAATGGAAGAAGCCATGAGTTAAAACATTCATGAAACTAGAATGTACTTGTGCTTCTGAAGAGAACTCACCCAGAAAGTGGTGATCACGGCCTTGGCATGGGTCCCATGGTCCGCGTGGAGGGCCGCTTCCCAGTGCTCCCAGCTCGTGGCCAAGACCCGATGGTTCGGGTGCCTGACTGGATCCGGACAGTACAACCCCGGCAAGTGTAACTTCAGCAAGACGGTGATGAGGCCGTTGGGAATACGGACCCCTTTAGAATATATCTTGTTGCTGCAAAAGAATGAACTATTAGCATGTGACAAGCAAAATAAATAACAACCGGAATGAGCATGTGACAAGCAAAATAATGAAATTATTATAAAGTGGCACTTACTCTTTCCCCGTGGGCTCAATGAGCCACTTCTGCTCCTCAGTAGCAGGAACCTGCTTTGGTAGCTTTGCGTTACCACGCAGCCACCCCTTGTTGTCAACCCCCTCCCCGCCACAACCCTCCTCCTCGCCTGCCTCCCCCTCCCCAACCTCCTCCTCATCCTCCTCCTCGTCCTCCTCCTCCTCCACCTCCTCCTCGACCCCATCCCAAACTTCCTCCTCCTCGCCTGCCTCGTCCTCCTCCTCCTCCTCACCAGAGGAGGGTACCTCACTAGAGGATGGCCTCGAAGACAACACCCCTAAGGCGGTGAGGGTGCGCTCTTTCTGTCCGCGACCCCCTGTAGTGGCTCTCCCCCCACCACCTCCCCCTCTAGGGGCTCTCCCCCCGCCCCCTCCTCCTCTAGGGGCACCTCTCCCTCGACCTCCCTATGAGGAGTCATCGTCAAGTAGCCGGGGGGAGGATTACGTGCTCGACCACTCTGACTAGGCAGGCCAATGACCTTGCGTAGGAAACCCACGCCGTCGGCCTTCCCCTTGCCCATGTTCCACGAACCTGCATTGAAAAGAGAAAGCAATTAGTAAATTAATGAAATGAAGGAAAAGGCATGATAATAAACATATTAATAAAAATGCATAAAAGGCATATTCCTAAACTATAGAAAAAAAAGACTTGACACGTACATCTGCTAGAAACCATATGAATCATCACTGTTGTAACCTCTTTCTCGGTCCGTCTCATCATCACTATCAATCATATCATCTTCGTTGTCTGACGGAGGTGGAGGCTCTTCCTCGTCGTCAGCGTCTTCGTTTAACTTTTCTAGCATAACTATGTCATTTTCATTGACAATGGTCTCACCATCATTCTGTGCATTGTCGTCGTTTGGATCCACATCATCATCACCCAATGGTCTAGCGTCATCGTTTCTAACCACATCATCATCATCAGGTTGCTCTTGATAGAACACTCCCTCGTATGTCATGGGGTTAATGTTCTAGTAATCGTCTTCATTCGGGTTCGGTAGCTTACCATGTGGCGACACCTTGAACACAACTTCCCAACCCTTTAGGTACTCTTTCTGGCATGGGTAAGGCAGATAATATACTTGTGTAGCTTGGGTAGCCGCAATGAAGAGATCGGCTCCGGCATAGACGGTTGATGGTTTAACTTCGACCAAACCAATGGAAGGCGTATGTTTTACCCCCTCCCGCGGATCGAACCATCGACATTTGAACACAGGCAGACTTAGGGTCTCACGCCCCTGGTGGAATTTAATCGCGTATATATTTTGTACCCTTCCGTAATAGTCTACTGAATTTTGACCGGGAGTGTACACTCCGGTATTTATAGTTTTGGGATCAGGCCGGCTGTTCTGGTGCTCCTCTATATGGAAGCGATACCCATTCACATCATACTTTTTACATGTCATCACGGCAGGGTCAAAACCCATGGAAACCCATCTCAATTCATCATCCATAGATATGTTCGGATCTTTTCCCTACAGGTATAATTGAAATTGTTGCGTGCATTAGTTAACTAATAAATGTCGAACTAGGTATTTAATAGGGGAGTGTGGAAAATTACTTTCTCCATGAACCAAGCAACAAAATTTTTACGTCCAGGGTTTCCATGACAGAGAAGAGTAAGTGCCTCCGCCTCAGTAGGAGGATTCATTCCCGTCCATTCCTCTTCAACGAAATCACTAAAAAAAGAAAAGTGGTGTTAGACCGGGACTAAGTGAACATAGAACATGATGATGTGGAAGACATAAAGGAATGGTGTAGTGGTATTACCTCATCCACACTTCCTCAACTTCCCTGATGTTGTGCAAGATATAGAACATGAGGTCCTCCCACTCTTGTCGTGGCATGTTATAAGGTTTTGAGGCCCCAGCCCTCCCACCTTGCGCGTTGAATAGATGGAGCCTAGGTTGATACTTCGGCTCTTCTATATTGTATCGAGGCACCTTGTTATGCAGATGGGGAACGTGGTTTGGATAGTATGATGTCCTGAGGTCTGACACCTCCTCTAGGATAACTGCCTTAGCTATGGAAGCTTCAATCTTAGCTTTGTTTCCACATTTCTGTCAGAGATGCTTGTTCTGTCTCTCAGGGTCGTACTGCCAGCGATTCTGCACAGGCCCCCCCAACAATACCTCGTTCGCGAGGTGCAGAATGAGATGTGTCATCGGTGTAAAGAAGCCTGGCGGAAAGATCTTCTCTAGCTTGACTATCAACTCTGGTGCCTTCTTATGCAATTTTTCAATCACGTCTTTACTTACTTCTTTAGCACAGAGCGTGCGGAAGAAATGGCTTAGCTCGGCAAGCACTCGCCAGACATGCTCGAGGACATAGCCTCGAACCATCACCGGCATTATCCGCTCAATCCATACATGGTAGTCATGACTCTTCAGGCCGGTCACTTTGCCCGTTGAAAGATTGACTCCCTTACTTATATTCGATGCATAACCATCGGTGAACTTCAAAATGTGTTTCAGCCAGATAAGTACTTCCTTTTTTCTGGCGGTTTAAGGACAAAGTCAGCATCTGGCTTGAACCAGTTTTTTCGACCGCCTGTGGGAGGCTTCATGTTCAGACGTGGTCTATCACAAATTCTCTGTTGATCGGCTCTAGCTTTAACGTTATCCTTCGTCTTATCAGGAATATTGAGGATCGTGTGGAAAAGGGACTCTGCCACATTCTTTTCGGTGTGCATCACATCGATATTGTAAGGAAGTTTGAGGTCCTTGAAATAGGGAAGATGCGAGAAGGGGGTAATGTGAGTCCAGTTGTGCGTCTCACCATATCCCTCGAAGCCTTTGGCTTTGGCTTTGCCTTTGCCTTTGACTTTAGGCTGGAGAGCTTTTAGCTGAGCAAGAACATCTGCCCCCAAAATGTTGGAATCTCGGTTACTTCATGAACAACCCGGCCTTTCGTGAAGTTCTTCTTGTCTTCCCTGTCTGGATGGTCGGGAGGGAGGAACTGTCGATGCAGGTCAAAGGCTACATACTTGCCACCCTTACTCAGCCAAATCATTCGCAGAGCCTGCATGCACACTAGGCATGGCATCTTCCCACTTGTACACCATCCGCAGAATAGAGCATAGCCGGGAAAGTCATGCATGCAATAGTGCAACCAAACTTTCATCAAGAAATTTCTCTGCAGATCCCGGTCATATGTCAACGTCGAAAAGTACCAAGAATGGTGCAAAGCTTCCACCAGCGGCTGCATAAACACACCCAATTGCTTCCCCGGATAATCAGGCCCCGGAATGATGAGCGACAAGAACATGGTCTTGCGTTGCATTAGGGCACCGGGAGGAAGATTGAGCGGAATTACAAACACGGGCCAGCAGCTGTATGGATTGGACGACATACCATATGGATTCAACCCATCAGCTGATATGGCTATTCTGACATTCCCAGCCTCGGCTGCTTCCTCGGGGTATTCTTCATCGAACGACTTCCACGCTTCCCCTTCCGATGGATGTATGATTTTTTTTGGATTGTACCTTATACCTTCCTTGTGCCACTTCATCATTTTGGCAGACTCCTTCGTGATGAAAAGGCGCTGCAGTATTTTTATAAAATCAAGATACCGAAGAACCTTAACGGGGATGGTTAGCTGCTTTTTCTCACATTCCTCACCGACCACCTCAATGTACCAAGACGAACCGCACTGCCTACAGTACTTGTCATCCGCATACTCGTGCATAAAACAAAAGGCAATTCTTCGGGCAAACATCTATTTTCTCATAATCCATAGAGAGTGCCTTCATGATTTTCTTTGTATCGTACATGCTTTTCGGCAGTGCATGACCCTCAGGGAGGCTGTTAGCCCATACTCCCAAGAATGCTTCAAAGCATTTCTGGCTACAGCCGTACTCAGCCTTGACTGCAATCAGTTGCGAGATGGCATCCAGCTGAGATATTTTCGCACCCGCATAAAGAGGTTTCTTCGACGAGGCCAAGACCTCCAAGAAGGCCTTTGCGGTTGCCTCCGGCTCCTCCGGTTCATTCTCTGAAGGTGTCGCATTCGCCGTTTCTGCAACAATGACATCATCTAGCATGTCCCTGACCCCGTCGTCCTCATATCCATCGATGCGTCGTCGCATCACCTCCTCTCTACCACGGTCCTGCTCGGCTATGTTTATCGGCGGCATGTCAAAGTTTGGCATATATCCGTGCGTGCGAAGGTGCTCACTCATGTCCGTCTGATTTCTACGGTGACGTCTGGCACATCTCGCACAGGGGCATGGTGGGATAATTCTCATTGGATGACGGAATATCTCCTTCAAATACACATCGGTTTTCGCGATCCACTCTGGTGTTACTCGATTCCGACGGATAAAACCACTATACATCCACTGATTATCTGCCATCCTCTGCTTTTTTGCAAGCCACACAACATAATTAAGGATTCACTTAAATTAATCACATCAAATTTTCAGTTTCTACCGCGTTGAATCCACCTACATCTCTAATAGGTAAAGATGGGTCCTAATCCCACCCGAGGATGTGTAGATTGAGTACGTTCTCCATTCTACCCCGTTCCGAGACAAAATTTCGGCAGCACCTCCCCGCTGTTCTCCAGATACACGTCTCGGCAAATAGCCGAGAGAATGTGCTCCGGAGAACAATGGGGAGGCGCCGCCGAAATCCTGTCTCGGAACAGGGTAGAACATAACCAATCTACACATCCTCGGGCTGTCCGTGGAAAACGCTAGACAATCCGAAAGAGCTGCGGTGATAAATATGCAATTGAATGCATATTTATCGATGCAACCCTTTCGGACGGGAGACGCCTAGGTTACGCCAGTTGACTTGAGAATGAAATCTAGTAACATGATTCGTAGCTCACCCTCGGCTGTAGAGGAAGTATTCGAATAGCAGACGGACGACCGGGGACCAACAGCTCCTATGCCGATCACTTCACCGAGATGGAACACCACAGAACCTGCACCATGACAATAATTAAGTACATCACAATATATTCATCATCATCATCTAACAATCACCGAATCATAAAAATCAGCATCCTATATCATCTCTTCCGCAAAAAAAATCATTATCTATCATCAACATCATCATCTATCATCATCAACATCATCATCTATCATGTAACAATCATCATACATTTGCAACTATCATAAAAAATCTATCATCTAACATCATGCCCCTTGTTAAAAAATTGCATTTGTTGCATTTCTCACATTTGTAACTATCATCAAATCATCTATCATCTAACTATGCATCCATCCATCTAGTTACATAACTATGAACAACAACAAAATTAACAAAAAAATCTACAGAGAGGGAGGGAGGGAGCTCACCGTGGGGGAGGGCCGGCTCGGGGGGAGGGGCAGGCACGGACGACGGGCCAGAGCAGGCGGTGGAGGGCCGCCGCGGCGGTGGCCTGGCGCGGGGAAGGGCCGGCCGCGCGCGGGGCAGAGGCGAGGGCGGCCGGGTCGGGGACGGGGTGGACGAGGCAGCGACGGGGTGGCCGACGCGGGGACGGGATGGCCGGGGCGGGGGGCGGTGTGGCCGGCAAGGGGTCGGCGGAGGTCGGGGAGGGGACGAAGTGGCCGCCGGGGCGGGGTCGACGGAGGTCGGGGCGGGGACGGAGATCGGGGGAGGGAGGGCCGGCCGCGCGGGGGATGTGTCGAGGGAGGCCGGGGCGGGCGGATAGAGCGGGCGGCGCGGGCTGATCCGCGCGGAGACGACGGCGGCGTGGGCGGATCCAGGCGGCGGCGCGGTGCGGGTCGACGTGCGGGCGGGGGGTGAGACAGAGAGGGAATGGGTGGAGGAGGATGAACAGCGAGTGGATAAGGCCACCCCTATGCCGACGGCCTGGCCGTCGGCATAGGATGGGTCCACAAGTCAGTGGAGCGGGAGGAGTGGATACGGTGGCCCTATGCCGACGGCTAGGCCGTCGGCATAGGAGTGGTCGCACCTGACAGCGAGAGGGCCGTCGAGTGGATAAGGGTGGCTCTATGCCGACGGCCAGGCCGTCGGCATAGATAGGAGGCCTATGCCGACGGCTATGCCGTAGGCATAGATGGCAACTACTTTTTTTTGAAAAAATAGTCCCACCTCGCCGAGGGAAAAGCAATTTGACATGTTTAAATAGTTCACTAATCCATACGTTATAAGCTCCGGTATTCATTAGACTTATATGAAGAAAATGGACAATTACTGTGAACTTTTCAGTGCCCGGGCAGCCGGCCCGGTGCCCGAGCACTAAAAGGTTCATAGTGATAGTACATTTTCAATGATGAATACCGAAGTTTTTAATCAATTCAATTATTACATTTTTAGATTCTTAGTTTACCGTCTGTATGGGACCCGGTACCCGGTGCGACGCCTGTGACACCGGGACCCTGGGGGTTAGGCGGTACGGGGGCCGTGGGGGGTAGCAATGCCACTGGAGCTTAGCCGTCCGCATAGATGGACATGCCACGTCCGGCGAAAGTCAAAGGGCTAGACCCGGCGGTCGTCTGTGTCAGGGATAGACAGGACGGGGTACCTGTGGGCGGGGGGGGGGGGTAGCAATGCCGTCCGTGAGGGGGGCCACACCCCGGAGATGCGTGCCGCCTCTTTGGACATGCCACGACACCACCCTGCATGTATATATGAGGGCCCGGTGCGACGCTCCGGTGGCGTTGCTACCCCCCAGGGGCCCCGTCCCGCCTAACCATGTAGCGTTAGACCACAAGATCTAGCCCTTTGACTTTACACGGACGGGCTTTGACCAGTGGAACTCTCCACCCGGTTGTGTTAGGTCAGCCCATAGGAACACTTTGGAGCAACATCCGGGCCTGACCCACAGCAAGATCCGCTCCGTGTAGACCCTACGCGTCCGTTTCCCCCCTCCAGGTGCCGGCGGCGCCGTCGTCCGTGAGGGGGGGCACACCCCGGAGACGCGTGTCGCCTCTTCGAACATGGCACCACACCACCCTGCATGTATATATGAGGGCCCGGTGCGACGCTCCGGTGGCATTGCTATCCCCCCAGGGCCCCTGTCCCGCCTAACCATGTAGCGTTAGACCACGAGATCTAGCCCTTTGACTTTACACGGACGTGCTTTGACCAGTGGAACTCTCCACCCGGTTGTGTTAGGTCAGCCCATAGGAACACTTTGGAGCAACATCCGGGCCTGACCCACAGCAAGATCCCCTCCGTGTAGACCCGACGCGTCCGTTTCAACCCTCCAGGTGCCGGCGGCGCCGCCGTCCGTGAGGGGGGCACACCCCGGAGATGCGCACCGCCTCTTTGGACATGGCACCACACCACCCCGCATTTATGAGGGCCCGGTGCGACGCTCCGGTGGAATTGCTATCCCCCGAGGGCCCCCGTCCCGCCTCTTCAAACATGGCACCACACCGCCCCGCATGTATGAGGGCCCGGTTAGACGGGACGGTGTACCTGGGGGGGTAGCAATGCCGCTAGGTGTTGCTTTGGGCCCTCCTACGGTTGTGGAAGCGTGGTGGCTGGCGCAGGCACCCGGCACGCAGCTCCGGGGTGTGCCCCCCTCACCGGCGTCGTTGTGGGGCACGGCGGCAGCAACGTCCGTGAGGGGGGCAATCAATATACCATCGGGGTATGTTTTTTTGTTAGATAAGGCACATTTATGTTGTGAAAAAAAGGAAAAAGTAAATAATATAAATAAAAAATAAAAAATAAAAAAATAGAGGTATGCCAACGGCTAGAGGTATGCCGACGGCCTGCCGTCGGCATACCTGCGCACACAGCCACGAATCGATGACGTGGCAAAGGGCGGGGATCGATGACGTGGCAACATCCATGGGCCAGGCCTATGCCGACGGCCAAGCCGTCGGCATAGATTTGCCCCCCCCCCCCCACGGACCGGCGAGCGACGCGGATCGATGACGTGGCGGGCGACGCGGATCGATGACGTGGGGGCTATGCCGACGGCCGCCGTTAGCCCGTCGGCGTAGACTGACGCCGTCAAAAGGCCGTTTCCGCCCGGGTAGCCGGGCCCACGTTCTATGCCGATGGGCTTATCTATGCTGACGGCCGCCGTAGGCATATTTCTCGCGACGCCGATGGCTGAGCTTTGCCGACGGGGGCCGTCGGCATAGATGGATATACGCCGACGGCTTTTCTATGCCGACGGCTTGGGCTGGGCCATCGGGATAGGCCAATCTATGCCGACGATGGCCGTCGGCATAGGTTCGGCCGTCGGCATTGCCAGTTATTCTGGTAGTGGGCTGCCGGCCATGGAGGCCACCGTGCTGGCCCGCAGTCCGCGTCGTTGTCTCTGGTTGGAGCAGCGAGGCTCCGCCTTCGCGCCCGACCTCCTTTCCTCTCTCCCTCCTGCATCCTGCCAGCCGCCCCTCACCTTTCTCCCCTGCCTGCAGCCGCTGCTGACTGCTGCCTCGGCCACCATGGCCACGGCCTCCTCCTTGCCTCGCCTGCCTTTATACTGGACCGCGCCACCACGAGCATACGCCCTGCCGCTTTCTCTTGCCGTGACCGGGTCCTCCACCTGCACCTCCTACGACGTCCGACTTTTCTGCTACTTCATCCACTCATGGAGGCCACCGTGCTGGCCCGCAGCTCGCGCCGTCGTCTCTGGTTCGAGCAGCGAGGCTCCGCCTCCGCGCCCGGCCTCTCCCTCGTGCATCCTTCCAGCCGCCCCTCGCCTTTCTCCCCTGCATCAGCCGCTGCTGACTGCTGCCTCGGCCACCATGGCCACGACCTCGTCCTTGCCTCGCCGACCTTTGTACTGGCCTACGCCACCATGAGCATACGCCCTGCCGCTTTCTCTTGCCGTGACCGGGTCCTCCACCTGCGCCTCCCTGTCGACGGCGTCCGACTCGTCTACTACTTCATCCAGTCGGAGCGCGACCCGGAGATCGTCAGCGAATCGGTGGGCTAGCTTCTGCCGAACGACGCCTCGGCGTTCGCCTCTCCACATCTCCAGATCCATCCCCATCTCCACCTGCCTGCACATCTCTGCTGCATCACGCCAGCAGGCCGTGGTGGAGGTCATGGGCGCCGAGCTGCTCCACCCACCTCGAGCCGACGCTAGGAAGAGGGAAGATAGCTCCGCAGCGGCGCCATGCCTGCCGGCCGACGAGCACGGGGGAGCTTGGGTGCTGGGATGGAGACGCACCTAGGGGGCGGGGAGGCCGGAGGCGGAGGAGAGGCCGGGAGGGCCGGAGGTGGAGGGGAGAGCCGAACGGCGGACGAGCTCGCCGACGAGAACCCAGCCGAAGCTGCCCCCCACCTCCACCTTCTCGATAAGATGAGCAAAGGAGTGCGGGCGAACTTCTTAGAAAATCCAAGGGTTAATTTGCACAATCGAACCGTTTTCTCATATCCACTTAAGTAGGAACTGCGGGTTGAATTCTCAAAAAACAGAGGGGCTTTTCTGAAAAAGCACCGACGACGTACGGGTAGAAACCCAATTCTCTTTATTATTAGGTATTAGGTAAAGATTTGGGGATGAAGTATGAAAGAAACGAATGCAGAGTTGCTAATTTAAAACGTGACTGGTCACTGTTATTGGACGCGTGCGATCGTATCGGCGATCGTTTGAAGGACCAAATTTACAAAGTCCGGCTCTAGATACTCAAAATTTACAGGTTATTGTCGGAGAAACCGTGAGGGAGCAAGCCGTATCATTGTTGGAGAGGCCGTGGGGGAGCAAGCCGTATCGCTCTGGCTCAACCTTATCCTATATTTCAACAAGAGGGTCCAGTCCGACCCCCTCCTACCTCAAATCGACTATCCCCGAAAAGAAAAAAGAAAACCCTCAAATCGACTCCCACGCCAGGCCACGCCTCCGCCGCCGCCGCCGCCGCCGCCAACTACTCCTGAAGGCAACTACCGCCAGATCTACTCGCTCCTGCAACCTTCGCCTCAAGGATGTCTACCGGAACCCCGTAGGTGCTCCTTTCCTCCTTGTACGCACTTTTTTGCGTATCTTTTTGCAGATATTTTCATGCTTTTGTTCCTTGCAGATTGTTTGTGGCGTCTGTTATGCTGGTGTGTGTGTAAGTATTCCTTTCCTCCCAGTGTAGATGTTTCATTCCTATTTGTATACATATTTTCCCCTCGTTTTTTTACAGTTTTTTCTTTGCTTTTTTCTTCGCAGAGCGTTTTGGGGGTATGTTATGCAGCTGTATGTGATCCCGAAGGTAATTTTGGGATTTCTGATGCCGCTCCTGCAGGATCGCAGCTCAAGCTCAACCTACCGGCTCCGGTTCCTCATGGAGTACATGTACTTATCCCAACCTTACCCATTTTTTATTCCAGAACACTTAAATGTTTAATTGGTGAGAACATTTGATTTTTAATTGGTAAGAACACTTAATGTCTAATTGGTGCACTTCGCTGTGTTAAGCCGGTTGTTGGTGATCCATATAGTTGTTTGTTATCTAAGATAGATGTACTAGCAGAGAACATATCTGTGCTGAAAAGGGGTTATTTCTATTGGGAATATCAGAATTTGAGGTGTCATTAGCCCATCTTTCTACTGGGGAACTGGGTGATATAAGGGATTGCTTGATGTTGGATTGATCTGTGAGTCATGAACAATTCATATTGGATGTAAAATCTGAAGATTAATATTTATCTATTTTTTACAGCGTAGTACTATACATCCTATTCATACTTGACGCAATCACAGGCGTACTGTTCTTGAGGTAATGATCTTCTCCTACTTACTTAGCCTTAAAAGTGTGTCTGCTCTCTAGGCGGCTGTAATGTTACAACTCCATTTCAAATTTTCAATCACAGGATTCCATTGTACTACGAACTTGAGCTTGCCTTCATCATGTACCTATGGCACCCCAGGACTCAGCTATATTTACCTTCAAAATCTGTAGTTGTACAACATCCAAACATGAAACAACATCCATTGATCCATGTGGTCCCTTTATGAGCATGATTTAGTGACTGCGTGTTGCTGCTTTGAAACAGGGGGCTACCATTGTGCTCAACATGATCCTCCTACCACTGGTAATGGTCAAGTTCTTCACAGCGAGAGTTCATGATCTGCTCCTCGCTTGTATACGGCTCCGGTCGGAGGCAGCTCGTACCCGTGCTCATGCCCGTGAGATGAGGCTGCAGAAGCTCCGGTTGGAAACTCGCCATTTGTGGGGAATGGAGAGTTGTCTTAACAAGGTGCATGACTTTTTGGAGAGCAGGCTAGCCCATGATAACTTGCTAGGGATCTGGGGCGTGAGTGGAGTGGGTAAATCTTCCCTTCTCATGCAGCTGCGACAGTCTTACCGAATCTTCGCTGTTTTCCACCATGTGCTCTATTTTGGGTTTGGCAGCAGATCCACCGTGACGGATGTGCAGCTTGCATTGGGTGTATGTTTGGGCTACAACTACGAAATGATGCCATTGATGGATGAGAAGAGCCGGGCCCGCGTTATCCATCACAGTTTGTCAAACACCAGCTTCCTCCTGTTGCTAGATGAGCTGGAGGCGCCTGTTGATCTGGCGGCGGTTGGCCTGCGGATGCCACTTGGGAAGTACCGGCACCAGAAGGTCATCATTGCGACAGGGAGCAAGGATGTTTGTGCCCTCATGGGTTGTGCTGCTGATAACATCATCGAAATAGGGTGTTTGGGGGAAGATGATGCCTGGAGCCTCTTTAAAGACAGAGTTGGGGATGCAATCATTGATGACCCTCGGATTCAGCCGCTTGCCAAAGAGGTACACAGCCCACCAAAATGTTGTTTCTAAGGTTCATGCATGCCAGCACTTCCTGTTGTCTTGTTTTTTTTTCTGCCAGTAAGCGTGCACGTGTAACTGTAGGAATCAGTTCCTTCATTCATCCTAGTTATTAGGCAATTGTTTTAAGTGAAATCGATTTTTTTTAATAACGTATGGATACACCAAAATCAATAAAGATGGGTAATAAGGTACTAATACTTAAGATATCGCCAGTGCATTCATCACTCTCAATAAAATACTAGACCAACAACAAAACCCAAGACAACAATTTTTATCTTTGGTCACAAAGTTGAGCGAGTCATATTACATCAAAATATTCTTTTCTTTTTGTTCTAGAGATTTCAAATTTTACAAACCCACGTAGTTAGATATTAACCTTCTCATCGCAAGCGATATCACTCCCTCAATTCGTTGATTCTTAAGTCTAGTCACCCTTTCAGTATTGCCAATTGCCATGCATCTTCAGTGAGAACTAAACGGCCGTCAAGACACTATTAAATAGATCAAGTAATCAGTCACACAATAAGAGGCATGATCTGATTACTTCCTGTTGGGGTCACCAAAGCTATTCAAACACTTCAACTTAACAAGGTTTTCTTCAAGATAGTTAATGGGGCCAACAAGGAAACACTCTGTGTTCCGCAAGAAACCTTTGATAAATAGAAGTATCTGTAAAGTTGATCTGTGTCGGTATAAAAATCTAATAATTGATATACCATCAGAAACCTAACCTCAAATACTAAAATCCTTATGCTATCTATTTTATGTTGGATCCAGTCCATACCGACAGATAAGTTCGGTGTTAAGCTTTCACAATGGATGGATTGCTGAGCCGAAAGATTCTGGGCAAATACAATCGGTAAATTGTTTTTTTAATGTATTAACAAGCTAACCTTAGGGACTGACTCCAAGGCATCTCGTACTAAAAAATGTGTTAACCAGACTCCGGAAACTTCCAGGAAAAACTTCTCGAAGAAAAATCATTCCAAGTGAGAAAATGGCTTGCGCGCAGGGATTCGAATAACAAGACGGTCATTAAATTTGCTAATTTATGAGATAGAAAGCTACTAATGGAGACCAAAAAGCACCATAAATTTCACGCCCAGATTTGTAACTTGGGACTTAAAACGATTGGCTTACACAAATTTTTCCAAGGTTAAGCTCATCTAAAAACTGCAAGATGGTAATTAAATAAATAGGTCTAGTACAACAGCATTTGTAAAGCTAACCTGACTAACAGTAAAGCATGTTCAGAAAACTAAAAGGGAGAAGTTTTCCATCTTCAGTGACCTCGACATCTTGCAGAACCCCTTCTGAAGCACACATAAAACAAGATTATGTACCAAGTACCATAGTCCATAGCTAATCTTTAAGAGAAAACAGTCACAATTCTGCGCAGGTCCCGCTGCCAATAAGCCTATAAGATGTTTATCACTATTGCATCTCAGCTGAATGTGTAGAAGATGAAGTTGTAATAAACACACACTTACAGCTGTAGTGTTTTCTTTGGTACTTTCTCAGCAAACAAGTCTAGTTAGGAAATTTCACTTGCAAATTTTTAGTTGAAGAAAACAACTGATGCATTTGAAGTATCGTTGACTGCTTTCCTTGTGTGCTGCTATGCTCCTTAGAGAATGGATTAACAGTTGGAACTGGATTAACCTAAAAACTCCCAAAAGAACAACAAATGTTACAAAGGAAGTTGACAATTCATATTCTGTGTACCAAATCTTTTTAGGTTGATGTTTCTTTGTAAACTGAAATATAAAAATCTTACTCCTTAGATACTTCCCTTAGTTCTGACCCCATAGCCCAACTTGAGAAGAGTTCAGGTTCTAGGGTTATAGGAGTTGAGATGATTTGTTCCAGCCATCACTTTTGTTTTATATTAATAGTTGATTTGTTTGTCCATCTTAGCTGCTGCGTCCTTCGTACTTTCACCATTTTCTTGTGGCTAAATTTCAACCTGCTGCTACTTTCACAACAGCTGCTTAACTTGATTGACTGTTATGTGCAGATGGCTCAAGCCTGTGGAGGATTGCCGATAGCACTACGCACATTTGCTGGGGCAATGTCTGCGATACAAGATGCAGATGAATGGAGGTATATGTATAAATATCTCCAGGCTCGGCTTCCATTGTCACGAGAACAATTTGCAGATTTGTTACACAATATCAGGCACTGGTAGGTGTTGCTGTGCTCTCCTAATTAGACCTGTTTGGAAGCCTGATAAATCGCAGTTCTGTAAAATAATTGTCCTTGCCTAGTAAGAAGTACTCCCTCCGAGTTAGTACAAAGTTGGGTCATCTATTTTGGAACGGAGGGAGTATGTTTGAATGTCCAACCACCTACATCTGTGAGCATGCTGTTGGAATGGTTGATGGACTATGTAAGATAAAAATTCTAACAGCCCCAACTTTCCTTTTGAGCAAAATGGCAGCTGATGAAAACTGGCTATCACTGAATTGTATAGCTCCACCTGCAAGAAGTTCCTGCAATTGGCGTACAAATTCTTATTTCAGCTTAAATTTCTGCACTGTAAAAATAATTCAGCTTCATGCCTTTATTATTTATGCCATAAGTAGAGCAGGATTGCTCAGCAAGGATGTCCACAAAGTCAAAATCCGGCAGTGTAGGTGGAGTAACTTCTCCGTTTTGTTTACACTAAATATGTATTGATCTAATTTGATAGCCAAAATTGGTTGGATCTGTCACTTTGCATCTTGTTCTCGAAACATGCTTTTGCCCCGTTATATTAACTAGTAAACATGTCCGTGCGTTGCAATGATGACCTAAATAGTATATTGAGATATACAATTTTATCTACTGAAAAGTGACTTAACTCGTCGATTTGCTCAACACTTATTTACATAAAAATAATAGGATTTTATTTGGTAATACAATAAGACGTGGGACAATTGATCTGAAAATCGATAAAAAGAACCCAAGGATTCTGTAATCACTTGATATACACGAAACGACAATTGACGAATGTTCTACCAATCTGTACTCGGTGGCAACCGGGATATTGCACAACACTAGCGACGCGTGGCCTTCCCCGTCTCCAGTGATCCACCTTGTCAGCTGACTTGGATCCTCGAGGGTCAAGTCTATTTTAAACCCTGAGGTTGTAGAGCGCGACACAAATGAACCTCCACGTCTAAATATCTGAAGTTTTGTATCCTATACTTCTTGATCCCGGTCAATCTAAACCCTCAATCCGTTTGGCGCACTGGGAAAATAACTATCCCGGCCGGGATCACTCTCCACAGTCACTGACCACCAGGCCCATGTGCCATCATTATTTTTCAAATCCATCCCCAATCTCTCCGTCTCTCTCCCCGGCGTCCACGTCGGGCACATCAACTTCTCATACCTCAATCCGCCGTGCCGACTGCGGCAGCCCGTGGCCGCCCTGCTTGAACACTTCGAGCTCGTTGGCTGCTTCAACTGCGGCAGCGTAGAGTTCATGGCGCGACGGCGCTCGTGGCGAGCGTGTTCATCCATGCTCTGCTGCACCGGCGTTTGCACGACCGAGTGTGTCTCCTACGTACCCCTGATGTGTGTCATCCACAAGGCCACCTTGAGCACCCAACTACCCGCCAGAGCTTTCAGATTCTTCCGATGGCAGGAGCTGCCTCCGTCTTGTAGAAAGACCTGGAGCGCTAGCTGCCTGGTCTCCTACAGGAGGTAAGCCCCACGACGCCTTGGTGCTGCTGAGGCGCTCCTACAGCACTTCTGAGCGCAGGCGTTGAACAACACCGTTGTCGGCGACGCATGGCCGGACCTGCAGAGGGCAGGGGAGGAGAAACGTGTGCTCACGCGATTTACAGCGGCAGAGAAATAAGAAAAGCACATGCGTGCGGACAGCTGGGCCTGAACGCAATGGCCATGAACACCTTGCCATCATCCAGGCCACGAACAAAAGCACGGTCATGGCGATGGTATCGTCAACTTGTCATACATGAGGTACATAGACTAGGCTCGCCACCCGAGCTCACCAACCAGCCATAGGTTGTGAAGCTCGTGCCGTCGTGTGTGACATTGGACCTCCTCGGCAACTCGTAGTTCACGACTGTGTCAGCGTCGTGCGCACGCCCCGCGCCCGTGGAGAGCCGCAGCGACTTCAGTACACCACCGCGAGCAGATCAGAATAGTTACGCTCCCAGCGAACACAACATCGCTAGAAATTGTCCCCACCGTGGACAAAGAGCAGGCGGAGGTGGTCAGCGGACTCCATGCTCGGCCAGGGCGTCGGCCGCATGGTCAGTGAGCTGCTCCGTGTGTAGCCTTTCCATCCTGTCATGGCGCGAGAAAGCACGCTATGCAGCCGCGCTGCTCTTGTCGATGTGGTGGCGAGGGCAAGAGAAAGTCGCCGGCAGCAACAGCTCCGGCGCGAGCCTTCGCGCCGATGCCGGACTTCCTTGCGGCAGCGGACCATTTTCTGCCTGCTATCGTCGGGGAAGCCGATGATACTGCGACTGGGAAGGGGCTCGGGCGAGAAGGGGAGATTGAGGAAGAAATAAATTATGACATGTAGGCCCCTGAGGACAGTGTGAGAAACGGTCGATCCCGATCAGGATTGTGCTTCCAAACAAGTATAGGATTAATGTAGGGTTCAGATTAACCGGGATCAGCGAGTACAGGGTATGGACTTCAGGAATTTAGACGTGAAGGTCTATTTGCGTCGTGCTCTACAACATCAAGGTTTAAAACAGACTTTACCTGATCCTCGACAAGGGCCGGCACGACGGGGTGGTGCTCAAGTCTGAACATATTCCCTCTTAGTCGTTCAGAGCAGCTTTTGTTTCTGTTAGGATTTAATAAATCCTATTAATTCCTACTTTTCCTAACCGAGGCGTCCCTTCGGACGCACCCTTCAGGGGCTATATATGTGTAATTCCATCATCAATGAGAACGATTGATTAACTTTACATCTTCTGGATTGTTGTCTCTCGTCTATTCCAACACGTTATGAGCACGCTCAACCACGAGCAATTCGACTCCAGCGCTGAGAATCGAAATAACAGAGGAAGGAGGAGAGGAACAAGCAGCGAACGACGGACGACGGTGGACTGGCGGCGACCCCTCTGCACAACAAGGTGAGCCCAAAGCCGGTGTCGCTACGGCGAACTGCGATGCCATCTTCATCCTCGCGGGGGTGGCCGTTGAGGCTGCCCTCCCATCTCCGCCACCACGATGTTGTTGTTGCAGGCACCAGCGGTGACACCAACGGAGCGACCTCCTCTCGAGGACCGGTGCCGGTGGCCGGTTCTACGCGAACCTCCGCAACACTCGCGTTCGCGCTTGCCTCGGTGTTGGCCATGCCCGCGGTGTCGCACGGCTAGCATCCTTGCGGTGCGCCAGCACTCGCGACCGCGTCCTCCCGGCGTGGTGGTGCTCCTTGCGCAGCGGCTGAGCGACGCGACTCTCCAAGAAACGGCCGACGGGGATCTTCCCTCACTGGCATGGCTGCCAGCCTAGTGCGTCCTTCGACAGTGAATCGACGGCGAGAATAATTTTCCCAATCTTTCATGGTACAGTGTCACCTGAAACGGCGTAGCGCTCACGATCTTGTAGATGCAATCGCCACAAAAACAACATGCACACCGGAGAGAGAAAGTACGTGGATGATCTTCAGCAGATCAGCAGAAATTGAAACTCTGGAATCAATCTCACACCAAAATCACAAAGCCTCAATAGCTATCAACAAATATTCAGCGGTGCCTTGGAGATACCCCGAGTTGCCGATCTATCCATCGATGGAAATAACCTAGCCAAAAAAACTGACTCCCGTACACGGCCGACCAGGCCTTTAAAATAGTGCTCGCATGCACACGGGCTAGCCCGACTCGTTTCCTAATTTCCAAGATGACTTGACTCTGAAAGAGATGAAAAGAAGGTAAATTGGGTCCACGACGTAGGAAACGCTGAGCGGCGATTGTGAAGGTGATTGCGAGGCGATCTACTTCCTTCGCTAGGGTTAGGGTTTCTGGACGGGGGTGGCGCGAATCCGGTGGTGCACAGGATGGCGACGGCGTCTTCCTTGGCACGGATCGGCGCAAGTTCTCTCCTCCTTGGGCAGAGCCATGGCGGGCAGAGCGAGCGGAAAATGTTGGAAATATGCCCTAGAGGCAATAATAAATGGTTATTATTATATTTCTTTGTTCATGGTAATTGTCTATTATTCATGCTATAATTGTATTGTCCGGAAATCGTGATACATGTGTGAATACATAGACCACAACCTGTCCCTAGTAAGCCTCTAGTTGACTAGCTCGTTGATCAACAGATAGTCATGGTTTCCTGACTATGGACATTGGATGTCATTGATAACGGGATCACATCATTAGGAGAATGATGTGATGGACAAGACCCAATCCTAAGCATAGCATAAAAGATCGTGTAGTTTCGTTTGCTAGAGCTTTTCCAATGTCAAGTATCTTTTCCTTGGACCATGAGATCGTGCAACTCCCGGATACCGTAGGAGTGCTTTGGGTGTGCCAAACGTCACAACGTAACTGGGTGACTATAAAGGTGCATTACGGGTATCTCCGAAAGTGTCTGTTGGGTTGGCACGGATCGAGACTGGGATTTGTCACTCCGTGTGATGGAGAGGTATCTCTGGGCCCACTCGGTAATGCATCATCATAATGAGCTCAATATGACTAAGGCGTTAGTCACGGGATCATGCATTGCGGTACGAGTAAAGAGACTTGCCGGTAACGAGATTGAACAAGGTATTGGGATACCGACGATCGAATCTCGGGCAAGTAACATACCGATTGACAAAGGGAATTGCATACGGATTGATTGAATCCTCGACACCGTGGTTCATCCGATGATATCATCGTGGAACATGTGGGAGCCAACATGGGTATCCAGATCCCGCTGTTGGTTATTGACCGGAGAGGCGTCTCGGTCATGTCTGCATGTCTCCCGAACCCGTAGGGTCTACACACTTAAGGTCCGGTGACGCTAGGGTTGTAGAGATATATGTATGCGGAAACCCGAAAGTTGTTCGGAGTCCCGGATGAGATCCCGGACATCACGAGAGGTTCCGGAATGGTCCGGAGGTAAAGATTTATATATGGGAAGTCTTATTTTGGTCGCCGGAAAAGTTTCGCGCTTTATCGGTATTGTACCGGGAGTGCCGAAAGGGGTCCGGGGGTCCACCAAGGGGGTCCACCAGCCCCGGGGGGCCACATGGGCTGTAAGGGGTGCGCCTTGGCCTATATGGGCCAAGGGCACCAGCCCCAAGAGGCCCATGCGCAAGAGATAAGAAAGAAGGGAGAGTCCTAAAGGGGGAAGGCACCTCCGAGGTGCCTTGGGGGGGAAGGACTCCCCCCTGGCCGCACCCTTCCTTGAAGGAAGGGGCAAGGCTGCGCCCCCCCCTCTCCCTTGGCCCTATATATAGTGGGGGGAAGGGAGGGCAGCAACATCTAAGCCTTGGGCGCCTCCCTCCTCCCCTGCAACACCTCTCTCTCTCTCGCAGAAGCTCGGCGAAGCCCTGCCGGAGACCCGCTACATCCACCACCACGCCGTCGTGCTGTTGGATCTCCATCAACCTCTCCTTCCCCCTTGCTGGATCAAGAAGGAGGAGACGTCGCTGCACCGTACGTGTGTTGAACGCGGAGGTGCCGTCCGTTCGGCACTCGGTCATCGGTGATTTGGATCACGGCGAGTACGACTCCGTCATCCACGTTCATTGGAACGCTTCCGCTCGCGATCTACAAGGGTATGTAGATCCACTCCTTTCCCCTCGTTGCTAGTAGACTCCATAGATGCATCTTGGTGAGCGTAGGAAAATTTTAAATTATGCTACGATTCCCAACAGTGGCATCATGAGCCAGGCCTATGCGTAGTTACTATGCACGAGTAGAACACAAAGAAGTTGTGGGCGTTGATGTTGCCAATTCTTCTTGCCGCTACTAGTCGTTTCTTGTTTCGGCGGCATTGTAGGATGAAGCGGCCCGGACCGACCTTACACGTACGCTTACGTGAGACAGGTTCCACCGATTGACATGCACTAGTTGCATAAGGTGGCTAGCGGGTGTCTGTCTCTCCTACTTTAGTCGGAACGGATTCGATGAAAAGGGTCCTTATGAAGGGTAAATAGAAATTGGCAAATCACGTTGTGGTCATACGTAGGTAAGAAAACGTTCTTGTTAGAAACCTACAAACCACGTAAAACTTGCAACAACAATTAGAGGACGTCTAACTTGTTTTTTGCAGCAAGTGATATATGTGATATGATATGGCCAGAAGATGTGATGAATGATATATGTGATGTATGAGATTGATCATATTCTTGTAATAGGAATCACGACTTGCATGTCGATGAGTATGACAACCGGCAGGAGCCATAGGAGTTGTCTTTATTATTTTGCATGACCTGCGTGTCATTGAATAACGCCATGTAATTTACTTTACTTTGTTGCTAAACGCGTTAGCCATACAAGTAGAAGTAATCATTGGCGTGACGACTTCATGAAGACACAATGATGGAGATCATGATGATGGAGATCATGGTGTCATGCCGGTGAAGAAGATGATCATGGTGCCCCGAAGATGGAGATCAAAGGAGCATGATGATATTGGCCATATCATGTCACTATATGATTGCATGTGATGTTTATCATGTTTTTGCATCTTATTTGCTTAGAACGACGGTAGTAAGTAAGATGATCCCTTATAATAATTCCAAGAAAGTGTTCACCCTAACTGTGCACCGTTGCGAAGGTTCGTTGTTTCGAAGCACCACGTGATGATCGGGTGTGATAGATCCTAACGTTCGAATACAACGGGTGTTGACGAGCCTAGCATGTACAGACATGGCCTCGGAACACACGCAATACACTTAGGTTGACTTGACGAGCCTAGCATGTACAGACATGGCCTCGGAACACGGAGGACCGAAAGGTCGAGCATGAGTCGTATAGAAGATACGATCAACATGGAGATGTTCACCGATCTTGACTAGTCCGTCTCACGTGATGATCGGACACAGCCTAGTTGAACTCGGATCATGTTTCACTTAGATGACGAGAGGATGTCTATCTGAGTGGGAGTTTATTAAATAATTTGATTATATGAACTTAATTATCATGAACTTAGTCTAAAATCTTTACACTATGTATTGTAGATCAAATGGCCCACGTTGTCCTCAATTTCAACGCGTTCCTAGAGAAAACCAAGCTGAAAGATGATGGCAGCAACTATACGGACTGGGTCCGGAACCTGAGGATCATCCTCATAGCAGCCAAGAAAGATTATGTCTTAGAAGCACCGCTAGGTGAAGCACCAATCCCTGAGAACCAAGACATTATGAACGCTTGGCAGCAGCGTGCTGATGATTACTCCCTCGTTCAGTGCGGCATGCTTTACAGCTTAGAACCGGGTCTCCAAAAGCGTTTTGAGAAACATGGAGCATATGAGATGTTCGAGGAGCTGAAACTGGTTTTTCAAGCTCATGCCCGGGTCGAGAGATATGATGTCTCCGACAAGTTCTTCAGCTGTAAAATGGAGGAGAACAGTTCTGTTAGTGAGCACATACTCAGAATGTCTGGGTTGCACAACCGCTTGTCTCAGCTGGGAGTTAATCTCCCGGATGACGCGGTCATTGACAGAATCCTCCAGTCGCTTCCACCAAGCTACAAGAGCTTTGTGATGAACTACAATATGCAGGGGATGGAAAAGACCATTCCCGAGGTATATTCAATGCTAAAATCAGCTGAGGTAGAGATCAGAAAAGAACATCAAGTGTTGATGGTGAATAAAACCACTAAGTTCAAGAAGGGCAAGGGTAAGAAGAACTTCAAGAAGGACGGCAAGGGAGTTGCCGCGCCCGGTAAGCCAGTTACCGGGAAGAAGTCAAAGAATGGACCCAAGCCCGAGACTGAGTGCTTTTACTGCAAGGGAAGTGGTCACTGGAAGCGGAACTGCCCCAAATATTTAGCGGACAAGAAGAAGGCCGGCAACACCCAAGGTATATGTGATATACAAGTAATTGATGTGTACCTTACCAGTACTCGTAGTAGCTCCTGGGTATTTGATACCGGTGCGGTTGCTCATATTTGTAACTCAAAACAGGAACTACGGAATAAACGGAGACTGGCAAAGGACGAGGTGACGATGCGCGTCGGGAATGGTTCCAAGGTCGATGTGATCGCCGTCGGCACGCTACCTCTGCATCTACCCACGGGATTAGTTTTAAACCTCAATAATTGTTATTTAGTGCCAGCTTTGAGCATGAACATTATATCTGGATCTCGTTTAATTTGAGATGGCTACTCATTTAAATCTGAGAATAATGGTTGTTCTATTTATTTGAGAGATATGTTTTATGGTCATGCCCCGCTGGTCAATGGTTTATTTTTGATAAATCTCGAACGTGATGTTACACATGTTCATAGTGTGAATACCAAAAGATGTAAAGTTCATAACGATAGTCCCACATACTTGTGGCACTGCCGCCTTGGTCACATTGGTGTCAAGCGCATGAAGAAGCTCCATGCAGATGGACTTTTGGAGTCTCTTGATTACGAATCATTTGACACGTGCGAACCATGCCTCATGGGTAAGATGACCAAGACTCCGTTCTCCGGAACAATGGAGCGAGCAACCAACTTATTGGAAATCATACATACCGATGTGTGTGGTCCAATGAGTGTTGAGGCTCGCGGAGGATATCGTTATGTTCTCACTCTCACTGATGATTTAAGTAGATATGGGTATGTCTACCTAATAAAACACAAGTCTGAAACCTTTGAAAAATTCAAGGAATTTCAGAGTGAGGTTGAGAATCAACGTGATAGGAAAATAAAATTCTTACGATCAGATCGTGGTGGAGAATATTTAAGTCACGAATTTGGTACACACTTAAGGAAATGTGGAATAGTTTCACAACTCACGCCGCCTGGAACACCTCAGAGAAATGGTGTGTCCGAACGTCGTAATCGCACTCTATTGGATATGGTGCGATCTATGATGTCTCTTACCGATTTACCGCTCTCATTTTGGGGTTATGCTTTAGAGACTGCCGCATTCACTTTAAATAGGGCACCGTCTAAATCCGTTGAGACGACACCGTATGAATTATGGTTTGGGAAGAAACCTAAGCTGTCGTTTCTAAAAGTTTGGGGATGCGATGCTTATGTCAAGAAACTTCAACCTGAAAAGCTCGAACCCAAATCGGAAAAATGCGTCTTCATAGGATACCCTAAGGAAACTATTGGGTACACCTTCTACCTCAGATCCGAAGGCAAGATCTTCGTTGCCAAGAACGGGTCCTTTCTAGAGAAGGAGTTTCTCTCGAAAGAATTGAGTGGGAGGAAAGTGGAACTTGATGAGGTGATAGTCACCCCTTCCGAGTCGGAAAATAGCGTAGCGCGAGAAAATGTTCCTGTGGTGCCTACACCGACGGGGGAGGAAGTTAATGATGATGATCATGAAGCTTCGGATCAAGTTGCCACTGAACTTCGTAGGTCCACAAGGACACGTTCCGCACCAGAGTGGTACGGCAACCCTGTCCTTGAAATCATGTTGTTAGACAACGGTGAACCTTCGAACTATGAAGAAGCGATGGCGGGCCCGGATTCCGACAAATGGCTAGAAGCCATGAAATCCGAGATAGAATCCATGTATGAAAACAAAGTATGGACTTTGACTGACTTGCCCGATGAGCGGCGAGCCATAGAAAACAAATGGATCTTTAAGAAGAAGACGGACGCAGATGGTAATGTGACCATCTACAAAGCTCGACTTGTCGCTAAGGGTTATCGACAAGTTCAAGGGGTTGACTATGATGAGACTTTCTCACCCGTAGCGAAGCTGAAGTCCGTCCGAATCATGTTAGCAATTGCCGCATACTATGATTATGAGATATGGCAGATGGACGTCAAAACGGCATTCCTTAACGGCTTCCTTAAGGAAGAGTTGTATATGATGCAGCCGGAAGGTTTTGTCGATCCTAAGAATGCTAGCAAAGTATGCAAGCTCCAACGCTCAATCTATGGGCTGGTGCAAGCATCTCGGAGTTGGAACATTCGCTTTGATGAGATGATCAAAGCGTTTGGGTTTACACAGACTTATGGAGAAGCCTGTGTTTACAAGAAAGTGAGTGGGAGCTCTGTAGCATTTCTCATATTATATGTGGATGACATATTATTGATGGGAAATGATGTAGAATTATTGGAAAGTATAAAGGCCTATTTGAATAAGTGTTTTTCAATGAAGGACCTTGGAGAAGCTGCTTATATATTAGGCATCAAAATCTATAGAGATAGATCAAGACGCCTCATTGGTCTTTCACAGAGTACATACCTTGACAAGATATTCAGTATGGATCAGTCCAAGAAGGGGTTCTTGCCTGTATTGCAAGGTGTGCAATTGAGCACGGCTCAATGCCCGACCACGGCAGAAGATGTAGAACAGATGAGTGTCATCCCCTATGCCTCGGCCATAGGGTCTATTATGTATGCCATGCTGTGTACCAGACCTGATGTAAACCTTGCCGTAAGTTTGGTAGGAAGGTACCAAAGTAATCCCGGCAAGGAACACTGGACAGCGGTCAAGAATATCCTGAAGTACCTGAAGAGGACTAAGGATATGTTTCTCGTTTATGGAGGTGACGAAGAGCTCGTCGTAAAGGGTTACGTCGACGCTAGCTTCGACACAGATCTGGATGACTCGAAGTCACAGACCGGATACGTGTATATATTGAATAGAGGAGCAGTAAGCTGGTGCAGTTGCAAGCAAAGCGTCGTGGCGGGATCTACATGTGAAGCGGAGTACATGGCAGCCTCGGAGGCAGCACAGGAAGCAGTCTGGATGAAGGAGTTCATTACCGACCTAGGGGTGATTCCCAATGCGTCGGGCCCAATGACTCTCTTTTGTGACAACACTGGAGCTATTGCCCTTGCGAAGGAGCCCAGGTTTCACAGGAAGACCAGACATATCAAGCGTCGCTTCAACTCCATTCGTGAAAGTGTTCAAAATGGAGACATAGATATTTGTAAAGTGCACACGGACCTGAATGTAGCAGATCCGTTGACTAAACCTCTCCCTAGGGCAAAACATGATCAACACCAGGACGCAATGGGTGTTCGATTCATCACAATGTAACTAGATTATTGACTCTAGTGCAAGTGGGAGACTGTTGGAAATATGCCCTAGAGGCAATAATAAATGGTTATTATTATATTTCTTTGTTCATGGTAATTGTCTATTATTCATGCTATAATTGTATTGTCCGGAAATCGTGATACATGTGTGAATACATAGACCACAACCTGTCCCTAGTAAGCCTCTAGTTGACTAGCTCGTTGATCAACAGATAGTCATGGTTTCCTGACTATGGACATTGGATGTCATTGATAACGGGATCACATCATTAGGAGAATGATGTGATGGACAAGACCCAATCCTAAGCATAGCATAAAAGATCGTGTAGTTTCGTTTGCTAGAGCTTTTCCAATGTCAAGTATCTTTTCCTTGGACCATGAGATCGTGCAACTCCCGGATACCGTAGGAGTGCTTTGGGTGTGCCAAACGTCACAACGTAACTGGGTGACTATAAAGGTGCATTACGGGTATCTCCGAAAGTGTCTGTTGGGTTGGCACGGATCGAGACTGGGATTTGTCACTCCGTGTGATGGAGAGGTATCTCTGGGCCCACTCGGTAATGCATCATCATAATGAGCTCAATATGACTAAGGCGTTAGTCACGGGATCATGCATTGCGGTACGAGTAAAGAGACTTGCCGGTAACGAGATTGAACAAGGTATTGGGATACCGACGATCGAATCTCGGGCAAGTAACATACCGATTGACAAAGGGAATTGCATACGGATTGATTGAATCCTCGACACCGTGGTTCATCCGATGATATCATCGTGGAACATGTGGGAGCCAACATGGGTATCCAGATCCCGCTGTTGGTTATTGACCGGAGAGGCGTCTCGGTCATGTCTGCATGTCTCCCGAACCCGTAGGGTCTACACACTTAAGGTCCGGTGACGCTAGGGTTGTAGAGATATATGTATGCGGAAACCCGAAAGTTGTTCGGAGTCCCGGATGAGATCCCGGACATCACGAGAGGTTCCGGAATGGTCCGGAGGTAAAGATTTATATATGGGAAGTCTTATTTTGGTCGCCGGAAAAGTTTCGCGCTTTATCGGTATTGTACCGGGAGTGCCGAAAGGGGTCCGGGGGTCCACCAAGGGGGTCCACCAGCCCCGGGGGGCCACATGGGCTGTAAGGGGTGCGCCTTGGCCTATATGGGCCAAGGGCACCAGCCCCAAGAGGCCCATGCGCAAGAGATAAGAAAGAAGGGAGAGTCCTAAAGGGGGAAGGCACCTCCGAGGTGCCTTGGGGGGGAAGGACTCCCCCCTGGCCGCACCCTTCCTTGAAGGAAGGGGCAAGGCTGCGCCCCCCCTCTCCCTTGGCCCTATATATAGTGGGGGGAAGGGAGGGCAGCAACATCTAAGCCTTGGGCGCCTCCCTCCTCCCCTGCAACACCTCTCTCTCTCTCGCAGAAGCTCGGCGAAGCCCTGCCGGAGACCCGCTACATCCACCACCACGCCGTCGTGCTGTTGGATCTCCATCAACCTCTCCTTCCCCCTTGCTGGATCAAGAAGGAGGAGACGTCGCTGCACCGTACGTGTGTTGAACGCGGAGGTGCCGTCCGTTCGGCACTCGGTCATCGGTGATTTGGATCACGGCGAGTACGACTCCGTCATCCACGTTCATTGGAACGCTTCCGCTCGCGATCTACAAGGGTATGTAGATCCACTCCTTTCCCCTCGTTGCTAGTAGACTCCATAGATGCATCTTGGTGAGCGTAGGAAAATTTTAAATTATGCTACGATTCCCAACAGAAAACTGGCAGGAACTCCGGCGGAGAAGGCGAACCCGGCGGTGGCTGTGACCCCGGGCAAATCGGGCAGCGGGAACCTGGCAAAGTCCCCGATCGAGAGCAAAACGCTGGATCCCACGTCGAGCCTCTCGGCACGACTGGGAGGGATGGTGCTGATGGACAAGGAGGCGGCAGGTTTTGTCTCCAAGGAAACGGATAAGAGCATGCCCAGGATGACAAAGTGGTCTGCAGTTGGAAAGGCTTTTTCTCCGAGACCGATTAATAGAGTTGTGCTTGAACGTACTATGCAACGAGCATGGGTATTGCACAAAGAAGCTCGATTCCGAGATATGGGTGATAACATATTCGTCGTTCACTTCGGGAGCGAGGGAGATTGGAGACATGGGATGAACAATGGCCCCTGGCAATATGATTTTAATGTTCTAGTCCTGAAGGGGTATGAAAGTATCCGATCGTCTGAGATGGTTTTTGATCATGTGGATGTTTGGGTCAGAGTTTCAGATCTGCCGCCGGGAAAGCGAACAGAGGCTTTTGGGAAAGCTCTTGGTGATTGGTTAGGTGAAGTTGTCAAAGTAGATGTGGATAAAGACGGAATGGACAGAGGCAATCAACTAAGAGTCAGAGCAAGAATCCCGATTACTGAGCCTCTGGTCAGGGGTTTCAATCTCAAGACCTCACTGGAGGATAAAATTGGCACCTGGTTTAAGCTCCAATATGAGAAAATACCACACTTTTGTTTTGAGTGTGGCAGGCTGGTGCATGTCGATGGGCAGTGCGTCCCTGTTGATTCATCTCTACAGTGGGGGGGGGTGTTGGCTGAGGGCCTCTCCGGGCAGGAGCACTGGCTCCATGAATGAATCCAAGGGAGGGAAACTAAATAGTGGCAGCTTTGCAATCTCTCAATCAAATGACAGACACAAAGAACAAGAGAGCCAGGCTAAGGGTCAGAGATCTTCCAATAAAGCATAATCTGCAGGCAGAGTTCAACCACCTGGCTAGCTCGCGCACTGGCGTCGAGCGAAGGCACGAACGGGGGGAGGTTAACAGCCCAGGAAAGAGCCATCATCGTGGAGAGTGGACGTCTGAAAGAGATCTTAGGCACGAGTTAGAGCGGAAAAAGAAAAGGGAGCTTCGTGAATAGTTAAAGAACCAACAAAGGCAGCGCGAATATAAGAGGGAACAAGCTGAGAAGTGGAGGCAGAGGGAGTATGCAGCTACTGCATCTAGACATAGAAAAGGAGACTATGACCATCGTGAGTTCTATCCTATAGAAAGAAAGAAAGAAAGAAAGAAAGAAAGAAAGGCTACTACATGCGCAAGCTGCGTCAGGATCACGAAGCTAGGAGGGCTAGGGGTGAGAGCCCCAAAACCTCAACCACCACTGGGAAGAGGAGGCCGAAGCAACACTATTAGGGAAAAGCTTATAGACAGACGCGTACTAGTAGCGCGCTAATTTTCCCAGCGCTACTGCTATTTACTAGTAGCGCGCTAATTTGACCCGCGGTACTAGTAAATATTACTGGTAGCGTGTGACAAAAAAAAACACGCTACTAATAAATATCTTCAATTGTGCCCGGCGCACAGACTGTAGTAATAGCGCGGGTTATAAAACCTACACTACTAGTACGTGGATAGCCATAGCGCAGGTCAGACACACGCGCTACTACTAGTCTCCCACACCACCCACCCCCGCCGGATACACTCCCACCCGCAACCGTCCCACCACCCAACCCACGTTTGTCTAAAAAAAATCCACCAACGCCCGATCCAGATCCCCTCCGCCTCCATCCCCCGCTGCGTGCGCCACGCCGGCGGCCACGTGGCCGCCGCTCCCCGTCTCGCGCCGCTGCCCGCCCCCCCTCCGCCGCGCACATGCCCTCCCGCCGCGGCCCCAACTCCTCCTCCGTCACTTTCGCTGCACCGCCTCGTCCCCCGCGGCATCGGCGTCGGTGGTGTCGGCGTCCCCGTTGGCCTGGGACTGGACCCGCTGGAGCCGCCACTTCGCGGCGGTGGACCAGGCCGAGAGCTACGTCTCCGTGCTGCGCTTCCAGCTTGAGGTGGCCGTGGAGGGCAAGGACTTCGCCTAGGCCGCCGCCCTCAAGCGCGCGCTCCTCGACGCCGTCTCCCGCGTCATGGCCGGGCGCAAGGTCTGCTCGCTCACCGCTTGATTCCTCCACCTCGCCATCACCAATTCCGGCCTGATTCCCGATGTTCTTAATACCTAGGGTTTGTCCCCGTCCCCTGTTTTGTTTCCCTCACCTATTGTTTTGGTTGATCCTGGCAGAGCGCCATCGAGGAGCAGCGGTACCAGGACGCCTCCAGGCTGACCAAGCTCGCCAGAACTAGCCTGGTGAGCCCCCTATCGCCCACTCCTGCTTCTCCATCGCTGCTTCTTCTTAACAAACCATCTTCTAATAGCAAGGTGCTGGTCCTAATTTAAGTAATAACAAACCATGGCTAGTGATAATTCCTCTGTTGTTCGATCCTTTATATATGCAAAAGAATACACACATGTCTGTTCCAGATATGGCCAAAGTTGTAAACATTAGATAATCCATCAAGTGGGCTTTTGATGCCATCCTGCAGCACGCGTTGTTGGGTTTGACTCTAGCCAATTTCATTTTCAGGTAGGTTGGTGGGTGGGATATGCTAAGGACACCGATGACTCAATCGGGAGGATTGTGCGGATGAACCCTGGTGTCGGGAGATACGTCGCTAAGAGCTACAGCCCAAGGTCCGCTTTCTCCGTTCTCTTAAGTTCGGTTGATGCAAAATTGAACATGCAGTTTTTTAGCCTAATTTATCACAAGCGAGGAGCAGTGAATTCTGTAGTCCATTAGCTACGGTTGATCGGCAACTGCATAAGCTTCTATTTCTACTTCTGAATTTTGAATGATTGTATGAGCAAATGAGTGCTACAGTTATTGCCTAGATACCACCGGCATCCATTCTTTTAGTTCAAAATAAAAAGACATCCTACATATATGCACATGCTCCAACACGGGCAGATTTATGAAACTACTGTTGTTGGTTTAGGCAAACACCTCACAGTACTCAAAAGTACAGTTTTGTAGAAACCATAGTATTCTGATTGAGCTAGTAAGATTTAGTTTATGTAAGTTTAGTAGATGAACTAGTAGGATCCTTCTGCTGAACTGAAGATGCTCCTCTGTCGTGCTGCTACGTACTTGGTACTTCGACCTTCTCCACCGATTAGTGAGCTCCGCCACCGAACGTAGCTCCTGTGCTGTGTTGCTGTTCTAGCCAAAGGTTTTCTCTCAATTTTTATACATCTACATCCCCTCCTATGATGCTAGCTGAAGCACCTTGTTGAGTTATTTTGGAATCTTTTATGCACTTTTCTGTTGAGTGCCTTTGTTTTAAACTATGAGATATGCCTATGTTTAATTCTGAAATCTTAATGCAATCTTATGTTGTTTCACCGAGATTGATTTTCAAAATGTGTATATCTAATGTTTCTTACTGCAGCTTTAAGCTTCGCGCTGTCATCTAACTCTTTCTACTTAATTTTTGTTATCTGTCTTTGAAGTTTGAACCTATAAAAATGGGTGATCTGTACAGTTGTCATCTCCTACATGTGTACAATATGACACTGAATTGGCCAAAAATAGGGAGCTACAAGATGAACTTTTAAAGGTTGGTTCCATTTTCTGTATATGCCTTGTACACTCTTATATTCTCCCATGATTGAAGTCTGCAATGCTTATGGGACTATCTTTGTTTGTAGGTTAAGACCTCACTGTCTGCTTCAACGAAGAGATTTGAAGAGTTGCAAAAGGTAATTTTGGGGCAAATTTCCAGTGCTGCAGGATAAAGAGATGTTGAAGCGGCAGACTGAATCCATGACACCGTAGTGCAATTGCGGCAGATTATCTCTATTTTTCCTTTTCATTTTTCTTATTAGTGGAGTGAGAATAGGTAGAATGAGGAACTATGTGATAGTAGATACAACAACTGTAGTAAAAAGAGTCCATGTCAATTATGTATGCTCTTACTGGATGTGTTCTAATGCTGGTTTATTACAAATCTTTGTTTGTTTTGTTGGAATTGTAAACATAAAATGGAATTGGTTCATTTTATTTTTTTAATTCCTAATAAGTTAGTGTAGCGTGGGGTGGAAACTGGGCGCTACTAGTATATTGGATACTAGTAGCGTTGGTTGTTTACGCACGCTACTACTATTTCATTAGTAGTAGCGCGTGTACGTAATAGCAGTAGCGCGGGTGGAACGCGCTGCTACTAACCAAGTTAGTAGTAGCGCGGGTTTCACCCAAGCTCCTACTAACTATTAGCTGTTGCGCGATACTAGTAGCGCGGGTACCCGCGCTGCTAGTAGCCATTTTACCCGCGCTGCTAGTAGCCTTTTTCCTAGTAGTGCAAGTATGGGTAGCCAAGGAGGACAATGATAGGACGGATGGACACGATACGATCATTCACGACACTAGGAGGAAGACGTCTTCTGTGTTTGACCGCATTTCGGAGAACGAAGATATAGAGGCGGTCCCTGCCAGGGCGCAGGGCCGCTGGGACCAATGACTTTTCTAGCCTGGGACTGTCGAGGACTGGGGTTGGACTCGACAGTGGGCAAATTACAAGACCTGGTATGGTCCTACAACCCAGCGGTGGTGTTCTTATCTGAAACTAAGAAAAGATCATGAGCGATGCAGAAAGTACAGTGGAGCCTTGGTTTCAGTAAAGGAGTGGCGGTGGATTGTGATGGAAAAAGTGGAGGGCTAGCACTTTGGTGGAGAGACCATCTGGAAGTTACTGTCAGGCCTTGGTGCCAATACTATATCGATGCAACAGTGGTGGTAGATGGGAACACTTTTAGATTCACTGGAATCTATGGTGAACCTTGTGTGGAAAAGAGGCGGAAAACTTGGGAGGTTATTCGATACCTGCGCAGACAGGATGACCTACCCTGGTTGTGTGCAGGTGACTAAAATGAAGCATTGGAGCAGTCGGAGCAACAAGGAGGAAATCCAAGGAGTCTATGGCAGATTGAAGCCTTTAGGGATTGTCTCACTGACTGTGGTTTAGCTGATATGGGTTTCTCAGGCTACCCTTTTACGTGGGACAACAAGCGGGATGCGGGCGAGAATATATAGGTGAGGCTAGACCGCGCCACCTGCAATGCTGAGTTCATGCAATTATTCCCGGGATCAGAGGTACAACATGTTATTACTAAGGAGTCAGACCACTAGGCTCTGATTGTGCGAGTCTCATCGGCACTGGCCGGCGGGACACAACGAAATAAGAGGCAGTTCCAGTACGAGGCAGCTTGGGCTAGACACGAGCAATACGAGGAGATGGTGACCGCTGCATGGGGTGAGGCGCATGCAGCCAATAGCGAGCAAGTGGGGCTAGGAGCGACATGCAACAAACTCCACCAACTCTCTAGAGCCATGCATGCTTGGAGTCGAAACGTGTTTGGCTCTATTAAGCGGCAGATAGACCACCTGTAAAGAGCGGGCTCGTGTCACTGGATACGGAAAGGAGTTGAAGGACACATAGAAGACCAGCTACATGAGTATATGAGAGGGAGGAGGTGTACTACAAGCAGCGGACTCATGTGGATTGGCTACTTGAAAGTGACCAGAACACAAAGTACTTCCAGAATAGAGCATCCCATCGGAAGCGAGAAAATACGGTTAAGTCACTGTTGAAGGAAGATGGCTCTAAATGCACGGATGACGCGGGAATGAGAGAAATGGCGCGCGGCTGCTTTCTATGAAAAGTTATTCTCATCAGAAGGATCAGAGGAGAGTGAGCGTATTTTGGCGCTATTTGCACTGATAGTTACTCACGATATGAATACCAAATTATTGGAAGTTGTTTCGGATGACGAAACTGAGAGGGCCCTGTTCCAAATGGGACCAACAAAGTCACCGGGTCCGGATGGCTTTCCGGCCATGTTCTACCAACGACACTGGTCATTGGTAAAGGAGGATGTGTGCAAGGCAGTGAAAGAATTCTTGGCAGGCAAGGCAGCACCTAGTGGATTCAATGACACCATTATTGTTATGATCCCGAAGGTTAACTCACCGGAGTTACTTTCACAATTCCGACCCATAAGCCTATGTAACGTCCTGTATAAAATAGCGGCGAAGGTGCTAGCTAATAGACTCAAAGTGGTGCTGCCTATAATGATATCTGAGGAGCAGAGTGCTTTTGTCCCGGGGATTAATCACGGACAACGTTCTGGTTGCCTATGAATGTGCCCATGCTATCCGGAAGAGGAAACGTAGGAAACCCCTTTGTGCGGTGAAACTGGATATGATGAAGGCCTACGATAGGATGGAATGGGTGTTTCTACGTCAGATGATGGAGAAACTTGGGTTTTCTGGTCAATGGATAGACATGATCATGCGATGTGTAACTTCTCCCAAGTACCAAGTTAAGTTGAATGGGGGTCTCTCGCACAGTTTTGTTTCATCTCGAGGGCTTCGGCAAGGTGACCCACTATCACCCTACATGTTCCTTTTTTGTGTGGAGGGGTTCTCAGCTCTTTTGTAACATGCTCAAGAGAGGAAGGAGATCAAGGGGGTGTCGTTTGGGAGCACTGGCCCCACGGCAACTCACCTACTCTTCGCTGATGATAGTGTGGTGTTCCTTGAGGGCTCCAAAGAAAACCTGGAGGTGCTTCAAACCATTTTGCTGGACTATGAGAGGGCCTCTGGTTAGAAGGTTAACTTGCAAAAGTCGGCATCTTCTTCGGTAAGGGAACGAGTGAGGAGGACAAAATTTTGCTGAAGAAAACGATAGGCATCTCATCGGAGGCCTTGATCGAGAGATATTTGGGCCTCCCTACCGTGGTGGGGAAGTCTCAAGATGGGACCTTCAATTATGTACGCGAGAGTGCGGGAAAAAAGGTTGCACGATGGAAAGGGCAAGGACTGTCAAAAACTGCTAGAGAAGTACTAGTCAAGTCGGGGCTCCAGTCCACACCAACATTCACCATGAGCTGTTTTCAACTCACAAAGAAAATGTGCCAGAATTTGTCATCTATCTCTTCGAACTTCTGGTGGGGTGCAGTGAATGGTGAGAACAAGGTGCATTGGATTGCATGGGACAAAATGTGCACGAGGAAGCAGGAAGGAGGGCTGGGTTTTAGAGACCCCGAGGTTTTTAACCAAGCGTTGCTCGTGAAGCAGGCTTGGCGGATTCTACAGGGTCCTAATTCTCTGTGTGCACGGGTTCTTAAAGCCCGGTATTTCCCTGATAGCTCAATTCTAAGTGCAACCTGCCCTCGAGGGGGGTCTTTCACATTCAAGAGTATAATCCATGGAAGGAACCTGCTGCTTGACAGACTCATTTGGAGAATAGGAGATGGGAGCAAGATCAGGATCCACCATGATAATTGGATACCGAGGAAAGGTAGTCTGACGCCACTGGGCCAGACCTACATCCACGGTAGGAACAAGGTTTCTGATTTGCTGAATACACATGGTACAGCCTGGGACCGAGCCATGAACTAGCTGTTTGGAACAAGGTTTCTGATTTGCTGAATACACATGGTACACAGGTACAGCCTGGGACAGCATGGTACATCCATGGTAGGAACTAGCTGTCGGTTCTGAGCTCCAGAGGAGAAGCATTAAGGCAGGAGTGGTCTTTGTCGCGTGCGGTAGGGAGGAAACCAACTACCACCGGTTTTGGGCCTGCTATCATTCAGCAAAGTTCTGGAAAATTCTTCACTCGGAAATGGGAGTTCTGGTGGCGATCTCACTGGTTACTGTAAGCTCCTAGGGTGACCTATCCAACTGGCTGTTAGGTTGGTTCGCCGATGCGTCGGATGATGAGAGAGCGGTTATGCTGCAAGGAGTTTATGGGCTCTGGCTGGCTAGGAATAATGCGAGGGGTGGAAGGAAGATTGAAGAGGCTAGAGATATTGCACGTACTGTTCTCAGGGTGATGGAGCAATGGCAGGCTACCAATGGGCATACCAGTAGGATTGCTAAACCCACTCCAGTGCAAAAATGGGAAGCACCAGATGTGGGCTGGGTTAAGGCAAATGTGGACGGGGCCACGTCCAAAGTAGGTGCAAAAGGAGGAGCGGGTGTTGTATTCAGAAACCATGAAGGAGCTTTCCTCGGTGGTGCATGCCATGTTCTTCAGGGATGCTTGGACTCTGTTGCTGTTGAACTTCAGGCTTGCCGCAGGGCAGTCCGGCTAGCGGAAGAATTCAATGCACATCGCCTGCATATTGAGATGGACAACCAAGAGATAGTAAGCAAGTTGCAGAGCAAGGAGGGAGACATGTCGGCGTTGGGACCTGTGATCGAAGAGGTCAAAATGATGCTGCAGGCGCGGGAACAATGGAAGATTAGTTGGGTCCGTCGTTCGGCAAATGGTGCCGCACACGCCCTAGCTAGGGAAGGGGTCTCTAGTGAGTTATGTAAGGTTTGGTTACATCAACCACCTGACTGTATTTTGCACATTGTGGCGGCAGAGATTCCTGCCTATTATGAATAAATAGGACAAGGTTTGAACTTCAAAAAAAAAAAGATGACTTGACTCTAACAACCACGGGACAGACTAGGTACACTAGAAAAACTAAAGTCTCTTTCCTATCTAACTAAACAAGATTAACTAATTTAATTGTCCGGTAAGCTGATCACAAACGTCCAACCTTTCCTTGTAACTTCTCAAGTACAACTCAAACTTGGACATTAGTCGCCCCAATCATCATATCTGTGCATGGTGTCCTGAAACATGGCTTCACCCCATCTTGTGGAAAAATATCAAACGCCATTTTTCCAAACCGAAGCACGAAAGAATTTTTAAACTGGCCCCCGAACGTATTAAGGGTGTTAACCTCGTTTTCACTCTGGGTCGTTCCATTCCAGCGGACTCTCTGGTGAATATTTTGTGTCACTTTTCGTTGGCGCAGTGCTGGAACAATATATTTTGATGTTTCATAAGCAACTTGCGAAAGATCGTTGCGAAAATTAGACAAGGGCATATCACAGCCCAAGGCGGCGGCCGAACAACGACGCAGACGCGCACTGCTACTTCCCGCCGTGGCCGACTCCAGGCGACCACGACCCCAGCGCGGCACGCCGGCGATGGCCGACGGCCACTCTGTGTGTAAGAGCGCCCTCTGGCTTGGCTCCAAGCAGTGGGCGGCGGACGTCGTCCCCGCTGGCGCCGCTGCTCCCTGTGGAAACGGCGCCCTCAGCGGCTGCCGGCTCCGGGCGACTCCCGCCCCGGCGCGGCGACCGCGACCAACAGCACGCTCCGGCGCAGCGGCCGGCTCTCCATGCGACTGAACGGCCGAACCAATCGAGCGATTGGTAATCGTCCAGGAAAAAGATAGGCATAGCCTAATCCATTCGCCAGTTTTGCACCAAGGTGCCTGCATTTACAAGAATTAGCAAAATGGGCTAAAACAGTGGTCCAGGCAATTTTGCAAAATATTCCTACGTTTTAGGGATTTTGCATAATAGTACTAATTTGCAATTGAGATTTTCTTCTCTCGCAAAACAATCTCATAGCGATTGAGATTAATTTTCTCTCGTAAAATATTAATTCACCCTACTGAATTATCTTGCAATTTGATACAAGATCATCTCATTTAATTTGAGGTCTATACAATTCAAGTTTTTCACTTGAACATCAAGTTTGCAACATCATTACTATTCATTATAATAGTGGTGTATTTCTGTTGAGTACGATGTATTCCGGAATGTATGTATCTCCATGTTCGCTACATGTCGAGATTAATACGTCTATTTACAATTGAGATTTTTAATTTCTTGCAAATAAGAATGCAGAATTCAAAGTGATTTCTTCAAATAGATGTATTGAGATCACAAGGCATTTACTCCCCCCTTTCCGGTTTATAGGGCTCAAATATGAAATCTCATCAACCAAAGCATTTTGTGAGTGGAGGAATGTATCTCGTACTTTACAAAACTACCCCAATTAAACTCGTGCATTAATTTGGATTAATTGCAATGCATGCATGCTTGGCCACTAGATGAGTAGGAACATTACATGCATTGGTGTGTTTCTTTTTAATTCTTGCATGCAAAGATTTAATGCGCCTTGGAAACTAAAAATGAGATAGAGATGAGCCCTTTAAATTGGAAAAACAAAAAAGTTGAGATGAGGCCTATAAACTGGAAAGGAGGGAGTAGATCTACTGCCTTCGCAGATTATAAATGACTACTGTTAAAGCCTATATTTTGTCATTTTGACATTATAATTGCTTTACAAAGTACTCTCCCACACATTTTACTAAGTCATGATATAATGCATTACGAGTGAGTATCTACTGATTTCATCAGATTATACTCTCTAGTGCTGCGAGATCTACTCCATTTTGGAGATTATCTTCAAGATGTCATATTTAGCAATTTGAGATTCACACTAATTGTTTCAAGATAACTTCTTGAAATACCCATTGATTTTGCAAACTTCATTACAACATCAACCATGATGGTCTTTAATTTACTGGTTGTAAATTAATTATCTCTGATTTACCCATAGAGGTAACATATGGCTATAGAGTTTGAGGCATTCGCCCTCAATGGCCACCACCGCCCTATCTGGGCCATGGGAATCATGATCGCTCTTGTGTCTCGCTTGTGTCTCGTGGGATAATGCGTGCAATCCTGGATTCACCTCTGGTCAGGATCACACCACTAATAGAAAAATGGTGTCTTATATATCACAAGGCATTAGATTCAGAGCTCAGCATCTGGTTGTTCTGTATTAGCAATTCCTGGGATACAATGAACCTCAAGGGCAAAGGTTTGAATCTTACTTCAACCTTCAATCCGACATCACCAGCTGTGATGGGACCCTTGGGCAGGGAGAATGTGATGGTTGAATATGCCTCAACCGACATGTTTGGAGACTATGAATAGCCTTTCAATCTCCTGAGTGGTCAATATAATTAATGTCCATTTATGATGTTGTAACAACAACATAAGTATTGTTGTCATCATATATTGTATATGACAATATATTGTATCAACACTTTGATACAAATACATTTGTATGTATTCTATATATCTGACAGTGATTTTCATATTGAGAATCTTCATGTCTATATATAGATTTCTACGGGAGTCAATCCGATGAAAAATGATATGTGCCTTGTGGACATATGCACCACAAACTCTATACTCAGGGAAGTCCAATGTTTCCACTCTCATTGAGAGAAAGGAGATATTTTAAAATCGCTAGATGCGATGAGGTATTTGTTGGCTCAACTTGAGTCATATTTACTATCCCTGTGGGTACTCAAGTAATGTCGGGATGCTTTATTGCTTCCCAGGTTTAACTCGTACCCTACTAAACTATGGAGGTATCCATCAAAATAGTTTCCATAGCGAAACTTATGATGACAACAAAGAGAAATAACTTCTCTTTACCATATGTACCGGATATGGCAAGAACATTCTCTGTGTATCATATGGATTGTACTACACATACGACACAACCCGTAGCACATGTTGCGTACGAGATAGTTTTCCAGAGTGTCTTGTACATGACAAACTTGGCATACTCGCATTGGTCATCGAGACATTGGGTTGAAACCGTAACTATCGGCAATTCAAATAGTTTATGATTGTTATGATGCTAAATTCTAACAACATTTGGATTTTATGTGCACTATAAGTGACACAGGGAAACTAATTTTAAGGCTCGCACACCTTGAATGCATCAAGTTGAGGTAAGTGGCTCTTCCCATCCATTGACTAGACTACTCAGGTATTCCATGGTTCTAAAAGACATATCTACATGATGGTCTTAAGTGTGTGCTTTATTCACACGAAACCATTGGCTCATTATCCTAACATCGATTTCAAGCAAATCGAATGGATAACATTGCAAATTTCTCCTTGAGTGCCTTCTCTATGGCCCTTGGATTGAAGTTTAGCAATTTGTCCTAATGTCTAGACTCAAAATGGTTTGGTAGAATCCTATCGAAAAAGTTAAGCTCATTGCCTTATCTTTACTTTGGAATTGCAACCTACCAACTTTACGTTGGACTCATGCAGTTTTATACACTCATGACAGAACTGCATAATATTATTCCCCTCTATCTTTCATATGTGGATATCTACCAAGTATTTCCTATCTGCGGTAATTCGGTTGCATACCGATATCACCACCCGGCATACATCATTGCCCCTCAACATATAGTTGGGATCTATGTGAGGAATAATTGTATTTCCGTCAATACCTCAAGCCCCTCGCATGGGGAGTTATTCAAGGCCAGTATGCTGATTCATGAGGAATATTTCCAGGCATTAGGGGAAGATTTCAAGTACCATAAAGAATGCCAGGAAATTAGTGGAATGTTCAACACATTTATGCCTCAATTCCATGTAATCAAAGATCTGAACCATGCGTTCAAAAGATTTGTAACTCATTGCAAATAACCTGCCACATTCATTTACTGACTATAAAGGTGTCATACAATCCTACAATCCTGAAAAATGTCAGAAAGAGTGGAGGTACCAACTAAACCACTCAACTCCTCGTTCAAAGCAACAGGGGAGAAGTACTACAATAGTACATCAAGATTCAGCTTCTTGCAAGCAAGGATATCAAGGCCTCAGAATCAGTAAATGCAGGTCAACTTCATGTTGACAGACACCTAACGGGTAGTATACCCAGTGGATGGAAAACCTCCACCAACCCAGGTCATAGTGCACACAATGATTGGGACATCGGAATACGACTCGGCCGCATTGGGAAATCGCGAGCAGTCACCATGGGTAACGATATTTCCATCAACTCTATATTGATATATAGATTCTAGAGAAACATATAACCGGAAGTCTACAATTGTTGACATATATTTCTCAACTAGATTGCAAAAACCTTTCAAATTATTCAGATCAAAAGACCATGGCCATGGCGAAGTGTGAATAACACTCGGACTGAACTCAAGCAAAGGGTATAATCTAGGTAGAAATAATCTTGCTCGATAATAGGAAGGTATTAATAAGCAATACTTACACCAGTTTTCTTCTGGAAATAAGATTGAGAACAACAAGGTGGTGAAACAGGGAGCAGGTATTGTAGCACAAGGGTTCACGCAGATACCCAACTATTCTCCAGAGGTGGAATCTCTTTCCGATAACTTATATCATTGGCAGTACAAAATCATCTATCTCTGCAGTTGATAGATGTAGTGATTACTGATACGTCTCCAACGTATCTACTTTTCCAAACACTTTTGCCCTTGTTTTGGACTCTAACTTGCATGATTTGAATGAAACTAACCCGGACTGACGCTGTTTTCAGCAGAATTGGCATGATGTTATCTTTGTGCAGAAACAAAAGTTCTCGGAATGACCTGGAAATCCACGGAGATTATTTTTGGAAAATAAGAAAAATACTGGCGAAAGAATCAAGGCCAGGGGGCCCACACCCTGTCCACGAGGGTGGGGGGCGCGCCCCCTCCCCCTGGGCGCGCCCCCTGTCTCGTGGGCCCCCTAACGCTCCACCGACCTCAACTCCAACTCTATATATTCTGTTTTGCGAAGAAAAAAATCAGAGAGAAAGTTTCATCGCGTTTTACGATACGGAGCCGCCGCCAAGCCCTAATCTCTCTCGGGAGGGCTGATCTGGAGTCCGTTCGGGGCTCCGGAGAGGGGGATTCGTCGCCGTCGTCATCATCAACCATCCTCCATCACCAATTTCATGATGCTCACCGCCGCGCGTGAGTAATTCCATCGTAGGCATGCTGGACGGTGATGGGTTGGATGAGATTTATCATGTAATCGACTTAGTTTTGTTAGGGTTTGATCCCTAGTATCCACTATGTTCTGAGATTGATGTTGTTATATGCTTAATGCTTGTCACTAGGGCCCGAGTGCCATGATTTCAGATCTGAACCTATTATGTGTTCATGAATATATGTGAGTTCTTGATCCTATCTTGCAAGTCTATAGTCACCTATTATGTGTTATGATCCGACAACCCCGAAGTGACAATAATCGGGGCACTTCTCGGTGATGACCGTAGTTTGAGGAGTTCATGTATTCACTAAGTGCTAATGCTTTGGTCCGGTACTCTATTAAAAGGAGGCCTTAATATCCCTTAGTTTCCATTAGGACCCCGCTGCCACGGGAGGGTAGGACAAAAGATGTCGTGCAAGTTCTTTTCCATAAGCACGTATGACTATATTTGGAATACATGCCTACATTACATTGATGAACTGGATCTAGTTCTGTGTCACCATAGGTTATAACTATTACATGAGGAATCGCATCCGACATAATTATCCATCACTGATCTAATGCCTACGAGCTTTTCACATATTGTTCTTTGCTTATTTACTTTTCCGTTGCTACTGCTACAATCACTACAAAACCCAAAAATATTACTTTTGCCACTGTTACCATTACTATCATACTACTTTGCTACTAAATACTTTGCTGCAGATACTAAGTTATCCAGGTGTGGTTGAATTGACAACTCAACTGCTAATACTTGAGAATATTCTTTGGCTCCCCTTGTGTCGAATCAATAAATTTGGGTTGAATACTCTACCCTCGAAAACTGTTGCGACCCCCTACACTTGTGGGTTATCAAGACTAATTTCTGGCGCCGTTGCCGGGGAGCATAGCCCTATTCTTTGAGTCACTTGGGATTTATATCTGCTGGTCACTATGAAGAACTTGAAAGACGATAAAAGTAAAATTTATCCCTCAACTACGAGGGGAGGTAAGGAACTGCCATCTAGCTCTGCACTAGATTCTCCTTCTGTTTTGAGTAAGCTTGTGACACCTAAACCTGCTTCTGCTATTAATTCTGATATGTCGCATGTTATTGATGACGCCACTTCTGCTATGCATGATACTTATGATGAAACTACTTCTTTGTTTGATACTACTATGCCACTTGGTGAATTTCTTGATGAACAACTTGCTAGGGCTAGAGAGAATGAAATTATTGAAAATGAAATTATCAAAGATAGTGATGATGAAGGTTCTCCCCCTAAGTATGAATTGCCTGTTGTTCCTGAGGGTTATGTTATGGATGAAGAAACTGCTAGAGATCTTCTTGCTTGCAATGACGGATCTGATCTTAAGAAGTTATTAGCTAAACTTAAACAGAAAACTCTGAATGCTAGAATGAAATATGACCCTGCTTTTGCTACATCACCTATTTTTGTTACTGATAAGGATTATGAATTCTCTGTTGATCCTGAGATAATTACTTTGGTTGAATCTGATCCTTTTTATGGCTATGAATCTGAAACTGTTGTGGCACATCTTACTAAGTTAAATGATATAGCTACCCTGTTCACTAATGATGAGAAATCTCGCTACTATTATATCATTAAGATATTTCTGTTATCATTAAAGGGTGATGCTAAAACTTGGTTTAATTCTCTTGATCCTGGTTGTGTGCATAGTCCCCAGGATATGATTTATTACTTCTCTGCTAAATATTTCCCTGCTCATAAGAAACAAGCTGCCTTTGCGGGAAATATATAATTTTGTGCAAATCGAAGAAGACAGTCTCCCACAAGCTTGGGGGAGGCTTCTCCGATTGCTTAATGCTTTGCCTGATCATCCTCTTAAGAAAAATGAAATACTTGATATCTTTTATAATGGACTAACCGATGCTTCCAAGGACCATTTGGATAGTTGTGCTGGTTGTGTTTTCAGGGAAAGAACAGTCGACCAAGCTGAAGTGCTATTGAATAATATGCTGACTAATGAAAATAATTGGACTCTTCCTGAGCCAATCGATCCTATTCCTAAACCAACTCCGAAGAAGAGAGGTGTTCTATTTCTCAGTCCAGAAGATATGCAAGAGGCAAAGAAATCGATGAAAGAAAAAGGTATTAAAGCTGAAGATGTTACGAATTTACCTCCTATTGAAGAAATACATGGTCTTAATATACCGCCTGTTGAAGAAACACATTGTCTTGATAACCCGACACAGGTAGTAAAGGTAAATTCTCTCTATAGATATGATAAGGTTGAAATCCCGTCTATTAAATTTCCTAGCCAATGCTTAGATGAATTTGATGACTTTATGGTTAGGCAAGAAAGTTTTAATGCTTATGTTGGTAGGGAATTAAAGAGTAATGCTTACATGATTGAACACTTGAGTGATTATATGGCTAGAGTTAAAGGTGAACTTAAACTCATTAGCAAATATGCTTCTATGGTTACCACTCAAGCTGAACAAGTACTTAAAGCTCAAAATGATTTGCTTGATGAATTAAATAGTAAACATGATGTTGTTGTTAGAGTGGCTACTAGAACTGGTAGAATGACTCAGGAACCTCTGTATCCTGAAGGCCACCGTAAGAGAATCGAGCAAGATTCTCAAAGAAATAATTTAGATGCACCTAGTTCTTCTAAAAAGAAGAAAAAGAAAAATGATAAGACTTTGCATGCTTCTAGTGAACCTATTGTAGACACACCTGAGAATCCTAATGATATTTCTATTTCTGATGTTGAAATACAATCAGGTGATGAACATGAAGCTAGTGATAATGTTAGTGATAATGTTCATATTGATGCTCAACCTAGCAATAATAATGATGTAGAGATTGAACCTGCTGTTGATCTTGATAATCCACAATCAAAGAATCAACATTATGATAAGAGAGATTTTGTTGCTAGGAAACGTGGTAAAGAAAGAGAACCATGGGTTCAGAAACCCATGCCTTTTCCTCCTAAACCATCCAAGACAAAGGATGATGAGGATTTTGAGCGTTTTGCTGAAATGATTAGACCTATCTTCTTACGTATGCACTTAACTGATATGCTTAAAGTAAATCCTTATGCCAAACATATGAAGGATATCATTACAAATAAAAGAAAGATACCGGAAGCTGAAATTTCCACCATGCTTGCTAATTACACTTTTAAAGGTGGAATACCTAAGAAACTTGGAGATCCAAGAGTACCAACTATACCATGCTCCATTAAAAGAAATTATGTTAAAACTACTTTATGTGATCTTGGAGCCGGTGTTAGTGTTATGCCTCTCTCTTTATATCGTAGACTTGAATTGAATAAGTTGACACCTACTGAAATATCTTTGCAAATGGCTGATAAATCAACTGCTATACCTGTCGGTATTTGTGAGGATGTGCCTGTTGTGGTTGCAAATGTCACTATCTTAACGGGCTTTGTTATTCTTGATATTCCCAAGGACGATAGTATGTCGATTATCCTTGGTAGACCCTTTTTGAATACTGCAGGGGCTGTTATTGATTGCAACAAAGGCAATGTCACTTTTCATGTTAATGGTAATGAGCATACGGTACACTTTCCGAGGAAACAACCTCAAGTTCATAGCATTAATTCTATTGGAAAAGGTCCAACTATTACTATTGGAGGTTTCGAATTTCCTCTTCCTACTGTTAAGAAGAAATATGATATTCTTATTATTGGGGATGTTCATATCCCCGTTGAGGTAACCTACTGTTATTCGAAATTTCTCCGGTTCCATGTTATTCGGAATGAGTTTGTTAACAAGACTTGATCAACCTTGTTAGTGGATTCCTTTTGATGATCATGAGATGGATGAAATTAGAAGGCACAACCTTCTGTACCCTCTTTTTACTTTCTGTTATTTAGAATAAATTAAGCAAAAATAGTATTATCTGTCTGTTTTCTGAATTATCCATGCAATAAAAAATATTGCGAAAATAAAAGTTCTCCAAATGCCCTGCCAATTTAGTATGATTTTTTCTGGAATATTTGAGAATATCTGGCACTGAGAACACAACAGGGGGAGCTGGCACCTGGCCACGAGGGTCCAAGGCGTGCCCCGCTGTCTCGTGGGCCCACGGTGGCCCCCCTCCACTTATTCCTGCACCCACACACTCCATCTTCCTCCCCAAAAAATCACCATCCAGCTCAAGCACGGGTTCTATCTCATTTTGCTACGATTTTCGATCTCCTTGCTCAAAGCTTCATTCACAAAACTGCTTTGGGAGATTGTTGCTTGGTATGTGACTCCTCCAATGGTCCAATTAGTTTTTGATCTAGTACTTTATTCACTGCAAATTTTTGCTGCATAGGTGACCCTGGTCTTGAGCTTGCATGTCAAATTTATGAGGTCCCAAGTAATTCTAATGCATGATATAGGCTCTAGGCACTTGTAGGAGTAGTTGCTATCAATCTTGTTTAGTTTGATTCACTTTTATTTTGAAGTTACTAAAAATTTCAGAAATTTTTCAGAGGAAGAAATATGTCCAGGAAAATGTACCAAGGTGGTTCCTCAACAAAGAGAGGACCCAGGCGTGCTATGCGTGAGCAAGACGATGAACCACCAAGGGAAGCTGAGGTGCGGCCTTGTGAATGGCCGTCAGAAGAGTTTATGGTCAATGTAGACATCAAGGATGAATTTGATGCATATGTGCGTAATGCCGATCTTGGGGACTTCATGCAAGATAAGTGTCCTCAGTATTACTGTTTAGCTGATTCGTTCGTGAGAAGGTTTAAATTTTCATCCTCGCGTAATTCTCAAAGTGTCCTGTTTGATATATATGATCAATCCTATACCATGGACTTAGAAGATTTCACTACTGCTTGCAAACTCCCGCAGTGGGGTAGTGTTAATGAACCCCGTAAGTCTGAATATAAAGACTCTCTTGCTAATATTACTGTGGGAGAATCTAGGGATATAGCACAAGCTACCATAGGGAGCATTCATTTTCCTGCTATACATTATTTTGCTCTTTTCATTGGTAGATGCATTAATGGTAAAGATGAAGCTTGTCACATGTGTGTCCCTGATCTTTGTGTCCTCAAGAGTGCTGTATTAGGTAATAACGATTACAACTTGGGGGCGATTGTTGCACATAGGCTACATAATAATGGTTTAGTTGGAGATTTATTTGGAGGTATTTATGCGACCCGTGTTGCTAATTATCTTGGTATACCTCCATGTGAGGGTGATATGGAGTTGCCTCCCGCTTATTTAGATTATGAAGCTATGGTCAGTCATCGTTTTCTTGTGGGGAATGAACAATTCCTCCAGTATCGACTAATCTTTGACAGACGTCGCGCTGTCCATGTTACTCTCCCTGCTCCTTCTCTTTTTGATTATCAGGAAAAACGAAGATATGTTGTAACCAGGGAGGAGGCAACCGAATACGAGAGGAGAGCGGAGGCAGCTCGCCAACATGCCGCAGCTCAGGAAGCATTGGCTGCTGCATCTCAGTACGACCCCAGTTATAACTTTGGATATCAGCCAGGCGATCCATGGGCATAGACCAACCTAGGCCAAAAGCCTAAGCTTGGGGGAGTACGTATTTCTCACCGAATTTACATTCATGTTCACACACTATTCTAGTTGTCGGTGCTCATACTTTTTCATTGTACTATCACTAGTAGAAAACAGGGCTTTCGTTCGAGCATGGCAAGCCCATTAGTCCCGGTTCAATCATGAACCGGGATCCATGGGGGCATTCGTCCCGATTCGTGAGCCCAGGGGGCCGGCCGGGGCCTCGTGGGCATTGGTCCCGGTTCATATGGAACCATTTGTCCCGGTTCGAGGCACGAACCGAGACTAATGGGACTCGCTCCTGGCCCACAACCATTGGTCCCGGTTCTTGGCATGAACTGGGACAAAAGGCCCGGATTTAGTAACGGTTCATGCCACGAACCGTGACCAATGAGGTGCCTATATATACCCCTCGCCCGCGAGCAGAGCACTCCAGTGCTCTGTTTTTCTCTGGCCGGCGAGGGGAGGGCTTTGTGGTGCTCTAGCTCACCTCCTATGCACATGAGGTGTTCGATGAAATGCCCGAGCCACACTAGTTAAGCTTTGTCCTCTCGAAGCTCGACCTCAAAGCTCCATTTTCCTCGAGATTTGTCTAGGTTTAGCGGCCCGTCACGTCCCATTCCCGTCTTCACCGCCGTCGACCGCCCGCGCCGATCTCGTCGCCGGCACCACCGTGGTGAGCCTCTTGTTCTTATCTTCTTTTTGAAAGAAAAAAATTCTTACTTTAGATAGATACTTGTCTAATTTTCTTACTATTTTATTCCTTCTTATTACATAGTGCGATGGTTTTGGTATCCGCCCCCGTCGGCCCTCATCCTGTCTATGATTCGGATGTGGTATATATTATCTTTTTATAACTATTTGATTCATTTATTATTTATGACAAATATACCGACCAACGTGACATAGATTTTATTTATCTAGGAGGTGGTTGAACCGGAAATTTTAACCGACCCTATTGTCGAGAGGTTAAATTTAGTTGAAGAAGAAAATAATTACTTGAAGGAAAAAATAAAAAAATTGAGGAGGAGAAGATGATATTGGAGTTGCATGTTGCGGATGTCGTCGATGATCACAAGATCAAGATGGATGCAATGCGCTTGAAGATTAGAAAGATTAGAAAATATGCCATTCATACCGAGGCTTGGTATCATTATGTCGTTGGATCAATTGTTACCTTGGTTGCGATTATGATCGCATTTGTTTTCGCATTGAAATGTTTTACATAGTTTCAATGTATGGTTTAATTAATTAGATGCTCTGGAGAGCTATATATATGTTGTTAGATGAGAACTATGTATGTACTTTGGTTCTAATGTGATGGTGAACTTCTATTAATTTGGTCACTTAATTATCTATTCATGATGTTCTGTAATGGTTTTTGACACACTTAATTATATATAATGCACGCAGATGAACCGGCAATGGATGTACGGTGACAGACACAACTCCGAGTACATTAAGGGCGTGCATGATTTTCTCGAAGTGGCTGAGGCAAACAAGCAGAATGGTTTTATGTGTTGTCCATGCCCTATATGTGGGAATACGAAGTCTTACTCTGACCGGAAAATCCTTCACGCCCACCTGCTTTACAAGGGTTTCATGCCACACTATAATGTTTGGACGAGGCATGGAGAAATGGGGGTTATGATGGAAGACGGCGAAGAAGAAGAGGACGATGACAACTATGTGCCCCCTGAATACGGTGATGCTGCAACGGGGGAAGCTGCTGAAGATCAAGAGGAACCAGACGATGTGCCCAATGATGCTGCAAGGGGGGAAGCTGCTGAAGATCAAGAGGAACCAGTGCCCGATGATGATGATCTCCACCGGGTCATAGTCGATGCAAGGACGCAATGCGAGAGTCAAAAGGAGAAGCTGAAGTTCGATCACATGTTAGAGGATCACAAAAAAGGGTTGTACCCCAATTGCGAAGATGGCAACACAAAGCTCGGTACCGTACTGGAATTGCTGCAGTGGAAGGCAGAGAATGCTGTGCCTGACAAAGGATTTGAGAAGCTATTGAAAATATTGAAGAAGAAGCTTCCAAAGGATAACGAATTGCCCGACAGTACATACGCAGCAAAGAAGGTCGTATGCCCTCTAGGATTGGAGGTGCAGAAGATACATGCATGCCCTAATGACTGCATCCTCTACCGCGGTGCGTACAAGGATCTGAATGCATGCCCGGTATGCGGTGCATTGCGGTATAAGATCAGACGAGATGACCCTGGTGATGTTGACGGCGAGCCCCCCAGGAAGAGGGTTCCTGCGAAGGAGATGTGGTATGCTCCTATAATACCACGGTTGAAACGTCTGTTCAGAAACGAAGAGCATGCCAAGTTGATGCGATGGCACAGTGAGGACCGTAAGAAAGACGGGAAGTTGAGAGCACCCGCTGACGGGTCGCAATGGAGAAAAATCGAGAGAAAAGTACTGGGCTGAGTTTGCAGCTGACCCAAGGAACGTATGGTTTGGTTTAAGCGCGGATGGCATTAATCCTTTCGGGGAGCAGAGCAGCAATCATAGCACCTGGCCCGTGACTCTATGTATGTATAACCTTCCTCCTTGGATGTGCATGAAGCGGAAGTTCATTATGATGCCAGTTCTCATCCAAGGCCCTAAGCAACCCGGCAACGACATTGATGTGTACCTAAGGCCATTAGTTGAAGAACTTTTACAGTTGTGGAATGGAAACGGTGTACGTACGTGGGATGAGCACAAACAGGAGGAATTTAACCTGCACGCGTTGCTGTTTGTAACCATCAACGATTGGCCCGCTCTCAGTAACCTTTCAGGACAGACAAACAAGGGATACCGCGCATGCACGCACTGTTTAGATGACACTGAAAGTATATACCTGGACAAAAGCAGGAAGAATGTGTACCTGGGCCATCGTCGATTTCTTCCGACCAACCATCAATGTCGAAAGAAAGGCAAGCATTTCAAAGGCGAGGCAGATCACCGGAAGAAGCCCGCCATACGTACCGGTGATCACGTACTTGCTATGGTCAATGATTTACACGTAATCTTTGGAAAGGGTCCCGGCGGACTAGCTGTTCCGAATGACGCTGAGGGACACGCACCCATGTGGAAGAAGAAATCTATATTTTGGGACCTACCCTACTGGAAAGAGCTAGAGGTCCGCTCTTCAATCGACGTGATGCACGTGACGAAGAACCTTTGCGTGAACCTACTAGGCTTCTTGGGCGTGTATGGGAAGACAAAAGATACACCTGAGGCACGGGAGGACCTGCAACGTTTGCACGAAAAAGACGGCATGCCTCCGAAGCAGTATGAAGGTCCTGCCAGCTACGCTCTTACGAAAGAAGAGAAAGAAATCTTCTTTGAATGCCTGCTCAGTATGAAGGTCCCGACTGGCTTCTCGTCGAATATAAAGGGAATAATAAATATGCCAGAGAAAAATTTGCAGAACCTAAAGTGTCATGACTGCCACGTGATTATGACGCAACTGCTTCCGGTTGCATTGAGGGGGCTTCTACCGAAAAACGTCCGATTAGCCATTGTGAAGCTATGTGCATTCCTCAATGCAATCTCTCAGAAGGTGATCGATCCAGAAATCATACCAAGGCTAAGGAGTGATGTGGCGCAATGTCTTGTCAGTTTCAAGCTGGTGTTCCCACCATCCTTATTCAATATCATGACGCACGTCCTAGTTCATCTAGTCGACGAGATTGTCATTCCGGGGCCCGTATTTCTACACAATATGTTCCCCTTTGAGAGGTTCATGGGAGTCCTAAAGAAATATGTCCGTAACCGCGCTAGGCCAGAAGGAAGCATCTCCATGGGCCATCAAACAGAGGATGTCATTGGGTTTTGTGTTGACTTCATTCCTGGCCTTAAGAAGATAGGTCTCCCTAAATCACGGTATGAGGGGAGACTGACTGGAAAAGGCACGCTTGGAGGGGGGGACTCAATAATATGCAGGGACGGATATTCTTGGTCTCAAGCACACTATACAGTTCTACAGAACTCTACCTTGGTGACCCCGTATGTCGATGAACACAAGAACAGTCTGCGCTCCAAACACCCGGAGCAGTTTGATGACTGGATTACATGTGAACACATCAGGACTTTCAGCAGTTGGTTGGAAACACGTCTCAGAGGTGACACCACTGTTTGTGATGAGCTGTACTCGTTGCCCAGGGGACCATCTTCGACTGTATTGACTTACAAAGGATACGAGATAAATGGGAATACATTTTACACGATCGCCCAAGATCAAAAGAGCACCAACCAAAACAGCGGTGTCCGCTTTGATGCAGCAACCGAGAGGGGAAAGGACACATATTATGGTTACATAATGGACATATGGGAACTTGACTACGGACATGATTTTAAGGTCCCTTTGTTTAAGTGCAAATGGGTCAATCTGTCAGGAGGCGGGGTACAGGTAGACCCACAGTACGGAATGACAACAGTGGATCTGAACAATCTTGGGTACACTGATGAACCGTTCGTCCTAGCCAATGATGTGGCACAGGTTATCTATGTGAAGGACATGTCTACCAGACCGAGGAAAAGAAAAGATAAGGAAGCGAATACATCATACGATGAGCCAAAGCGGCACATAGTTCTTTCAGGAAAAAGGGACATTGTGGGAGTGGAGGGCAAGACAGACATGTCTAAAGATTATGAAAAGTTTCATGAAATTCCTCCCTTCAAAGTCAAGGCTGACCCAAGCATCCTGATAAACGATGAAGATTATCCATGGTTACGGCGCAATAAGCAAATGACACAAGCGAAGAGAAAGTGAAGACTTTCTCCCGCAACTATTATGATGATACCATGCCAACTTTGTAATAGACGAGTATGATACCATTGTCCGTTTTGTACAAGAAGTGCATCTAGTTTTTGCCGTAACCCTCTCAACTTTCTTGCACATGCTATGTGGATGAAATGATGATACCATGCCAACTTTCAACCTTTTCAGAGTTCATTTGAAATGCTTTTCAATTTTAGGGTCTTATAGCTCAAAATAATTAGTAAATGCATGAAAAATAACAGGCCAAAAATTAAAAATTATGCCACCTACTGGGCCACCACGGCCTGAATACGATTAGAAACCCATCCATGGGCCAGGATTCAGGCCCGCAGAAGGCCCAGTAGGCCCACAGGCATGTACGGAGAGGTTAGGCCCGTAAGCCTGCTTTAGAGGGGAGCTCGATAGAGCAGGCGCACCGCACCTTATAAACAGGTGCGACTCTCTCTTAGCTAGCGAGGTGGGACTAAACTCACCACCACGCCGCTGTGCAAGGCCATTGGTCCCGGTTCGTGGCACGAACCGGGACCAATTCCACCCTTTGGTCCCTGTTGGTGCCACGAACCGGTACTAATGAGGCTGTGGCCCCACGAGCACCTTTAGTACCTGTTCGTGGCACGAACCGGTACTAGAGTTTCTTACTAGCTAAGCAGTTTTTTAGTCCCACCTCGCTAGCTGAGAGGCACTAGGAGCGGTTTATAAGCCCTGAGTGCAGAGACGATGAAGAAGAGGCGCAATGCTCACGTTGCTTAGCTTCAAGCCTTGAGGAATAAGGTAGACTGCATCGAGCTATGTGCAGTGCAGTCTACAATATTCCGAAAGGCTTGAAGCAAATCAACGCGCATTGCGCCTCTTTTTTATTTTTAATCATTAAAAGCAAAAAGAATTTTCATAAAGAACTTTTTTTGATAGAAACTTTAATAGCAGAAAGAATTATCATAAAGTAAAATAAATAAGTAATTAGAAACAAAATAAAATAAAATAAATAAGTTTTTTGTTGTAAGTAGAAACAAAACAAAATAAATATAGCAAAAAAGAAAACAAAAAAACTAAATACACCAAAAAGAATTTTCATAAAGAACTAATGGCACTAATAGAAAGTTTATATTTTTTCTAAAACTAATGGCACTAACAGACAGTTTATAATTTTGCTGACCTAAAAGCAAAAAGAATTAAAAAATAAAGCAAAAAACAAAAGAAAATAAATAATGCAAAAAACATAACCAAAAAACTGGATTTTTTTTAAAAAAAACTGCCACCTATTGGGCCACCACGGCCTGAATACGACTAGAAACCCAACCTGGGCCAGGATTCAGGCCCGTAGAAGGCCCAATAGGCCCACAGACAGCACTGTGTGACATTAGGCCCGTAAGCCTGCATTTGAGAGGAGCTCGAGAGGGCAGCCGTAGTGGGGCTTATAAACCACTCCGAGCCCCTCTCAACTAGCGAGGTGGGACTAAACTTTTGGCCGCGGGCAGCGCAAGGCCTTTGGTCCCGGTTGGTGGCACCAACCGGGAACAATGCCCCCCTTTAGTCCCGATTGGTGCCACCAACCGGGACCAAAGGCCGCCGCTGAAAAGGGACCTTTGGTCCCAGTTGGTGGCACCAACCGGGACTAAAGGGGCGGCATTGGTCCCGGTTGGTGCCACCAACCGGGACCAAAGGTGTTCCTATATAAGCCAACACTTGGGAAATTTTCAGATACCTCGCCAGTTGCCCCCGACGCCGCCAGGCTGCCCGTGCTCGCCGTGGCCGCCCGCTCCTCGTCGCCGTCGCCCCGCGCCCTTGCCTCGACGGGTCGCCGCCCGGTGCTCGTCGCCGTCGACTTGCCCCCACGCGCCGCCCCGCCTCGTGCTCCCCTGCTCGCGCGTGCCGCCTTGGCGCCCCGAGCCCCCTTGCCCGGCCCGCGCGTGCTCGCCGGCGCCCTCGCCGCCCCCGCCCTGTCCCACCCCCGCGCGCCGGCGCCCTCGCCGCCCCCGCCGTCGCCATCGTCCTAGCCGCCCCCGCTGTGAGAGCCGCCGCCCCGGCTCTGTTTTTTTATTAGTTAATTGTTTTTTGGTCATATATATATAATGTATATGTGTATGTATGTGGCTATATGTTTTTGTTCATATGTGGCTATATGTTTTTTTATTTTTATTAGTTTAATTTATTTGTTCATATGTGATGTATATGTGTATGTGGCTATAATGTATATGTGAACAAAAAAAATTTGTATGTATGTAGATGTTCAAAATGTATGAATATATATGTCAAAAATGATTTTTTGTTCATAGAAAGTTTTTTGTTCATATATAGAAAGTTTTTATATATGACAATGGATATATATTTGATATATATGAGAAATGATGATCCACATGGAAAAGTTTTATATATGCAAAAGTTACAATTTTAGAATAGTTTTATATATCTAGCTAGGAAGGGAAGAAGAAGAAAAAGAAGGATAGGAAAGAAGAAAATAAGAAGAGGATATATCGACGACGACATACCCCCCCTCGTTTTTTCTTCTTCTCCTCTATTCCTTTCTTCTTCTCCTCTTTTTATTTCTTCTTCGTTTTCTTATGTTTTATCGGGTATGTCGTCGTCGATATATACCCCTCCCGATAACTTCAACATGAGGGGGGATAACTTCAACACGAGGGGGGGTCGATATACCCCCTCCCCGATAACATTATTTTCCCATGTATATATGTCGTCGTTGTCGATATAACCCAATCCTGATAACTTCAACACGTGGGGGGGGGGTCGATATACCCCCTCCCCGATAACATTATTTTCCCGTGTATGTATGTTGTCGTTGTCGATATTACCCCCTCCCGATAACTTCAACACGAGGGGGGGGGTCGATATACCCCCTCCTCGATAACATTATTTTCCCGTGTATGTATGTCGTCGTTGTCGATATAAAACCCCCTCCCGATAACTTCAACACGTGGGGGGGGGGGTCGATATACCCCCTCCCCGATAACATTATTTTCCCGTGTATGTATGTCGTCGTTGTCGATATATATAACTCCCTCCCAGATAACTTCGACATGATGGACGGTCGATATGTATACCCCCTCTCGACCGTGATAACTTATACCACGGGAGCACCCCCCGGCCCTCTCGCTCGACCAAAACTCTCGAGGACACCCAAACCCTAGAAAAAAACAATGTCGGTCTCCTACCCCCTCCCGCCGCGCCCCTACCCTTGAAGCGTTGCCTAGGCCACCCCAAACCCGGAATAAGCTAGGTCTACGTTTGCACTAATATATCCACCTGCTGTCATGTTTGTGTAATAATTGCCATGTTGTAATATTTGCAGACGCAATGGAGCACGGACGAGATGAGCAAGCAGAAGAGGTGTTGGGGGACATAATCTTAGCCGGAGGTGATATCTTGTCGTATCTTAACGACAATGATGGTCTGGAAGAACAGGGTGAAGAAGCAGGCTACGGTGATCGAAGAGTGGAGCAGGAAAGACATGACGGTGACCCAATGCTAGTGCAAGAAGGAGCCTGTGGTGACGGCTCCGGTGACCGAACAGAGTCTGGACAGGTAAATATATTAGTTAAGCCTGTGCTGACTAGCTAATTGATGCATTCATTGTTTTGGTATGTACACATATTAATTAACACTCGTCTTTCTTCTTTTTTCTAGCCCTCCGGATCGAGCAGAACTGCGGTAAAGAGACGAGGCCCGAAGAGAAAGTTGCGCTCGGATGAAAGGTTTGAGATCACAGCAATCGCGCGTGACGGCCAACCGATTGAACCCCTCTGGACAAAGGATGCTTTTGCTGCTCAGTGCGGGGTTCTAGTTAGGGACAAGATCCCGATCAGCATCCACCAATGGTATAAGCCTAAGAAGGAAGACCCTGAGGTGTCTTATGTCAATGATATGCAGAAAGATGATCTTTGGACTGAGCTGAAGGCAAATTTCACCCTACCGCCAGAGGAGGATCCGGAGAAGCCAGTTATAGAGCAATTAATCAAGTCTCATGCTCTTAAGAAGATGGCATACCTATTCAGGAGGTGGAAGAATGAGCTGAAAACGTTTGTCGACAAAGAAGAGACACCAGAATTCATCGGCCGGTATGAGAAGATCAGAGATCACTGGCCCGCATTTGTGGCCCACAAGACATCGGAAAAGAGTAAGAAGATGTCAGCGACAAACAAGAAGAATGCTGCGAAGAAGAAGCTTCACCATCGCACGGGGTCAGGTGGCTACCTCAAAGCCCGACCTAAGTGGGCCAAGTCTGAGAGGGATCTGCTTGATAAACGGATCGAACCAGAGACAATGAACTGGCCAGACCGTTGCCGGACTTGGTTCTTCGGGGCTGGCGGAACCTTGGACCCTGTATCAGGGAGGTGTCGTTGGACGGACGAGCAACTTGCAATACCCGTCAAGAAGCTTAAGCACTATATCGATGCAGCGCAGCAAGAGACGTTCGTTCCAGACAGAGAGAATGACGAGCTCACAATGGCCCTCAGGAATCCTGAGCACCCTGGACGGACACGAGGCACGCCAGGCTCCGTTCCGTGGAAGGCTGGTTTTCCGGACGCGGGCGGTTACAAAACCCAGGAGAGGAGGAAAAAAGTGGAGCAGATCCAAATTCAGAAGCTGCACGAAAGGGTTCAAGCGCTAGAGGAACGAGACGGCAATCGATATGCCGAAACTGCCCCCAAGCTACACCGCCATCTCAGCGGAGAAGCAGCGTGGCTTCCACCGAGCTGCCTCAGCTGGAGCATGCGGCTCCTGCTAGCTACCCTGTGGATGCTATCACGGAGTCTCAACATTGCCACCTTATGGCGGAATGGCAGAACTTGAAAGTCAAGGCGGCTGTTGGCTCTGTTTTACCTACTGAACCCGGCGCAACCTACCACTGCCGGCCGATTCCAGAAGGATATGCTAGGGTGATGGTGGATGAAATAACGGAGGGATTTGAGGACCTCCAGCTTGACCACCCTACCGGTGAAGGGGAGACTCGGCTAGGTTTAGCTCTGAAGACTCCATGCCTATGGCGGAAGGAGCTCATCAAGCTTCTGAACTAGACGGCTCCGGCGAGTAAGGGCACTCCGCCTCCTCCTCCGGCGAGTGATCAGGGCACTCAGCCTCCTTCTCCGGCGCGTGGTGGCACTCCGCCTCCTTCTCCGCCAGCGCCGGCGCGCCAGAGCAGCCAGCCTCCTCCTTCTCCGCCTCGTCAGCAAGGGCGGAAGAGACCCGCTGCCGCTGCGGCTGCTCCGGCGCGTCGTAGTCCTTCTCCTCCGCCTCGTAAGCAAGGAAAGAAGACAGCCGCAGCCGCTCCGTCTGCTCTGCCGGTGTCTAGCAGTATAGCTGCCAGAGGCGGGAGGCAATACAGATTCGGTCCTTCTCTGAAGACTCCAGAGAAGTTACCATATGAGAGGACCGAGGAGGAGAACGCGAAGATCGTGCGAGCCGAAGTGAAGAACTTCTTTGAAGGGGTGAAAGCAAAGAAACATCCACCTCCGGAGGAGAAGGTAGATCCGGTGAAAGCAAAGCGCACTCTGGCTGCCCTGACAAAACCACCAAAGTCTCCGCCGAGAGGCAACTATGAGCGCGTTCTTGCAAAGGCATATGCCGAAGCGGAGCGGTCGGGAAGTAATGTCAGTGATAAAAGGATGAAAGAACGACGAGCTGGGAAAAAAATTGCCCAGCTCGGCGAACAAGAGAACCAATCGTGCCCCCCGCTCAAGGTGTCAAAAGACATCGTCGCTAATGATCCGAGTATGGTGCCCGGTTATAGCAATCTTGGAGATTACCTGCCCGACGATGTACATTATGAAATCATGGAGGTGGACGAACACAAATACCATTACGGGAAGCCTCTCGTCAAAGATGTCAGATCTCTAAGCACGATGATGCGAAGACTACATGATTGGTACATGAAAACCTGCAGAGAGTCTGATGGGATGAGTACTTTGACGCTGAGAGTTAAACCAGAGCATGACCTCGTTGGAATTGAACTGCTGAATGTTCCATTTGAGGATTTCTTCCAGTTTTACAATCAAAAGGCCCTCGATAAAACAACGATCACTTGCTACTGTCTGTAAGTAGTACTACTTCTGTCATTAAGTCTCTCTATATAGGTCAGCTCTTTCATTGCATGTATTTATACTTATCCTCACTATATTATGCAGATTGAAGATCGCCGAATTGAAGAAAAGACAAATCGGTGATATTGGGTTCATTAACACAAATCTCATAGATGCATATACGGTTGAAACACATCCCAAAGAAGCCAAGGCCAACTTGCTACAATCGTTGGTATTAAATCAAAACAAAGATATAATACTCTTTCCTTACAACTTCAAGTGAGTGTTACTGTCTTGTGCATATTCGGTTTCCCTTATTAGTCCAGGTTATGGTAATGTAATTGATGACTTATGCATGCATGCGCAGCTTCCACTATATTCTCCTAGAGATTAAGCTAGAGCCGGGAGTAGTAACCGTCTTAGACTCGAGACGAAAAGATCCCCAGGACTATGCGAACATGACTCAAATGCTCCAGAAGTAAGTTAAATCGATCATTATCCACCATATCAGCAACTTTGTTCATTTCCTGATATCAAGTAATTGTTTTCTTTGTCTGGCAGGGTTTGGAGAAAATTCACCTCAAAAGCTCCGGGACTGCCGAAGAAGCTGCAATTTAATCACCCGAAAGTAAGTACTATAGTAGCATGTTCCGCGCATCTCCTAGTGATTCAAGCGGTAGTTTCATCAATACCATTTAGCATGCTTGCTTATCAGTTTGATTGATCTCTATTTCTTGTAAAGTGGTTGTGGCAGGAACCCGGGAATAATTACTGTGGATACTACGTTTGCGAGTCCATCCGCTACCATACCTGTGAGCGGGGCTACACTGAAGAACAATATGAAGTGCGTAAGCAATAATATTCACAATTTTATTTTATTACCATCATTTGTGTTGAGTTTCATTTATTCATATATATATGTATTGACCCCCTTCTTCAAATTAGATGTTTCAGAAGCGGGATGAACTCCTAGCAGAAGATCGTATGCGAGGAATTCAAGAGGAATTGGCGGCATTCTTCCTTGACCACGTGATCGCTGAAAACGGAGAATACTATGTGGACCCTGTGTTCCTACAATATAATTAGGAGATTGTATTGTAAGAGATAATTATTGTATATATGTAGCCGGTAGTGTCGGATAGATATACGAGAACTTGTTGTTCGACCAATATCTCGGAGAAGGAGAGGTGGTCGATATCACTTCTCTCTGTATGCATATGTTCATGACGATCTTCTGTTTCCTTCATTTGATTACTAGCTAGCGTGTCTACTCCTCTCCATACGTATATAGTACGTAGCGTCGACCAAGCACGGAGATAAGAGAGGACACTTCTCTCTATTAATTAGCTAGCTAACACAATATATGAAACACCTAAATTAACCCCCCAAAACCCCTAAACCACCCCTTTCAAAAAAACAAAAACCTTAGCTCCTGCCAGGTGCTGACGCGTGGATGCCTATTGGTCCCGGTTGGTGGCACCAACCGGGACCAAAGGCCCTCCTGCCTGGGCTCCCCGCACCGGCCACGTGGACGGCCTTTAGTCCCGGTTCATGTAAGAACCGGGACTAAAGGGCTAGGGCATTAGTAACGACCCTTTAGTCCCGGTTCCAGAACCGGGACTAAAGGCCCTTATGAACCGGGGTAAAAGCCCCCTTTCCTACTAGTGTATCCATGCTAGTTTAATTTCTTTTTCTAGCTTTCTTTTTGTGTGTTTGATAAAACTTAAGAAAAACAAAAAAACTACTTAGTTTAATTTCCATGCTTGTATTAGTAATTAAAATGAAAACCCAAAAAGATTTCTTGTTCTTCTTTTACTTGTTGGGAGCTTTCCCGTGTAAATAGTTTTATTTCTTTTCTTTCTTTTGGGGGTCGAGAGGAGAAGACCATAATGAAAATGTTTAGTGGCTCTTATATGCATTATTGCTGATTTAACCTAGAGCCCATATTACTTTGTCTTCTCCCTTGAATTGAATGCTTGCAGATTCCAGCTTAGTCCAATGCACGTCCACTATTATTATTATACACACCGTTCGGTCGTGCAAGTGAAAGGCAATAATGACGATATACGATGGACTGATTGAGATGAGAGAAGCTGGTATGAACTCGACCTCTCTTGTTTTTGTAAATATGATGAGTTCATCGTTCCTGATTCAGCTTATTATGAATAAACATGTTTGCAATGACGATTAGAGATTATAGTTGCTTATGCCATGCTTAATTAGCTAGGAGCTTATAATGGTTTACCTTGCGTGCCAACATGCTATTAAAATGGTTGTGATGTGGTATGATAGGGTGGTATCCTCCTTTGAATGAATTGAGTGACTCGACTTGGCACATGTTCACACATGTAGTTGAAACAAAATCAACATAGCCTTCACAATATTTATGTTCATGGTGGATTATATCCTACTCATGCTTGCACTCAGTGTTGATTAATTTTAATGCATGTTCATGACTGTTGTCGCTCTCTCAGTTGGTCGCTTCCCAGTCTTTTGCTAGCCTTCACCTGTACTAAGCGGGAATACTTCTTGTGCATCCAAACTCCATAAACCCCAAAGTTATTCCATATGAATCCACCATACATTCCTATATGCGGTATCTACCTGCCGTTCCAAGTAAATTTGTATGTGCCAAACTCCAAACCTTCAAATGAAATTCTATTTTGTATGCTCGAGTAGCTCATGTATCAATTAGGGTTGTCTGTATCTTCCATGCTAGGTGGGTTATTCTCAAGAGGAGTGGACTCCGCTCCTCATTCACGAGAAAATGGCTGGTAACCGGGATGCCCACTCCCATGCTTTAAGCAAATCAAATCAAAATAATTGCAAACAAAACTCCCCCAGGACTCTTGTTAGTTGGAGGCACCCGTTGTTTCGGACAAGCCATGGATTGATGTTTGTTGGTGGAGGGGAGTATAAACTTTACCATTCTGTTTGGGAACCGCCTATAATGTGTGTAGCATGGAAGATATTGAGATCTCGTAGTTGTTGCGTTGACAGTGAAAGTACACCGCTCAAAATATTATTTATCACAATTTTAAAACCGAGCTCAGGCACCTCTACAAATCCCTGCCTCCCTCTGCAAAGGGCCTATCTATTTACTTTATGTTGAGTCATCACCTTCTTATTAAAAAGCACCCGCTAGAGAGCACCGCTGTCATTTGCATGCATTACTATTAGTTTATATTGGGTATGACTTGACTGGATCTCTTTTACCATGAATTATAATGTTTAGTCAGTCCTTGATCTTTAAAGGTGCTCTGCATTTTTGTTTTGCGGTCTCAGAAAGGGCTAGCGAGATACCATCTTGTCATATCATATTATGATTGTTTTGAGGAAGTGTTGTCATCCGAGATTTATTATTATTGCTCGCTAGTTGATTATGCCATTGATATGAGTAAACATGAGACCTAAGTGTTATTGTGAATATGGTTAGTTCATAATCTTTGCTGAAAACTTGAATGCTGGCTTTACATATTTACAACAACAAGAGCAAACAGATTTTGTAAAAGTTTTTCTTTATCACTTTCAGTTTATCAACTGAATTGCTTGAGGACAAGCAAAGGTTTAAGCTTGGGGGAGTTGATACGTCTCCAACGTATCTACTTTTCCAAACACTTTTGCCCTTGTTTTGGACTCTAACTTGCATGATTTGAATGAAACTAACCCGGACTGACGCTGTTTTCAGCAGAATTGCCATGATGTTATCTTTGTGCAGAAACAAAAGTTCTCGGAATGACCTGGAAATCCACGGAGATTATTTTTGGAAAATAAAAAAAATATTGGCGAAAGAATCAAGGCCAGGGGGCCCACACCCTGTCCACGAGGGTGGGGGGCGCGCCCCCTCTCCCTGTGCGTGCCCCCTATCTCGTGGGCCCCCTGATGCTCCACCGACCTTAACTCCAACTCTATATATTCCGTTTCACGGAGAAAAACATCAGAGAGAAAGTTTCATCGCGTTTTACGATACGGAGCCGCCGCCAAGCCCTAATCTCTCTCGGGAGGGCTGATCTGGAGTCCGTTCGGGGATCCGGAGAGGGGGATTCGTCGCGTCGTCATCATCAACCATCCTCCATCACCAATTTCATGATGCTCTTCGCCGTGCGTGAGTAATTCCATCGTAGGCTTGCTGGACGGTGATGGGTTGGATGAGATTTATCATGTCATCGAGTTAGTTTTGTTAGGGTTTGATCCCTAGTATCCACTATGTTCTGAGATTGATGTTGCTATGACTTTGCTATGCTTAATGCTTGTCACTAGGGCCCGAGTGCCAGGATTTCAAATCTGAACCTATTATGTTTTCATGAATATATGTGAGTTCTTGATCCTATCTTGCAAGTCTATAGTCACCTATTATGTGTTATGATCCGACAACCCCGAAGTGACAATAATCAGGATACTTCTCGATGATGACCGTAGTTTGAGGAGTTCATGTATTCACTAAGTGCTAATGCTTTGGTCCGGTACTCTATTAAAAGGAGGCCTTAATATCCCTTAGTTTCCATTAGGACCCCGCTGCCATGGGAGGGTAGGACAAAAGATGTCATGCAAGTTCTTTTCCATAAGCACGTATGACTATATTTGGAATACATGCCTACATTACATTGATGAACTGGAGCTAGTTCTGTGTCACCCTAGGTTATAACTATTACATGAGTAATCGCATCCGACATAATTATCCATCACTGATCCAATGCCTACGAGCTTTGCACATATTGTTCTTTGCTTATTTACTTTTCCGTTGCTACTGTTACAATCACTACAAAACCCAAAAATATTACTTTTGCCACTGTTACCATTGCTATCATACTACTTTGCTACTAAATACTTTGCTGCAGATACTAAGTTATCCAGGTGTGGTTGAATTGACAACTCAACTGCTAATACTTGAGAATATTCTTTGGCTCCCCTTGTGTCGAATCAATAAATTTGGGTTGAATACTCTACCCTCGAAAACTGTTGCGATCCCATACACTTGTGGGTTATCAATAACATATCCATGTGGATCACTAGATTCAGACATATATGATTGATTCCCGATGGAATCTCAATTCTGAATCGACATACAAAATGCAACATACATTGTGTAAAATCAGTAAGTCACCATACGACTTACTATTGTCGGTACATATGGTACAACTGACATAGTGAGATCCTTATACACAAGGATTACTCCTACAATTATGATTATCCATGTTTGTTTGTCTGCAATGACGACACATGTAATCATCTAAATGACGAAGTTTAAAATGAAGGATTTGGGTAAACCAAAATACCGCTCGTTACTAAAATTGAGCACCTTCATTCATACATTATGGTATACTATGTTGTCTACATCCATAATATATTGGAGAAATTCATTGTGGACAAATATTATCCATCCATAACTCTCATGGTAGTTCATTCTCTAGACGTAGAGAAAGATCTATTTAGACCAAGATATGATGGAAATGAGATATTGGGACTCAACGTTCCATAATGCCATGGATCCACCAAACACAATTGGTTGGTACTCAAGAGTATCTTTCGATATCTCCAAGGCATCAAACATCTTGTCCTAATTTTTCAGTTTCACAGAAATCTGAACACCGATGTCATTGGATACATTGATCAGATCCCCATGATACGTCTCCATCGTATCTACTTTTCCAAACTCTTTTGCCCTTGTTTTGGACTCTAATTTGCATGCTTTGAATGGAAATAACTCGGACTGACGTTGTTTTCAGCAGAATTGCTTTGGTGTTATTTTTGTGTAGAAATAAAAGTTCTCGGAATGACCTGAAAATTCACGGAGAATATTTTTGGAATAAATAAAAAATATTGGCTAAATAATCAACCAGAGGGGACGCACCAGCTGTCCACAAGGGTGGGGGGCGCACCTCCATGCCTTGTGGGTCCCCTGGACCGCCACCGACCTCAACTCCAACTCTACATATTCACGTTCGAAGAGAAAAAATCAGAGAGAAGGATTCATCAAGTTTTACGATACGGAGCCACCGTCACCCCCTGTTCTTCATCGGGAGGGCATATCTGGAGTCCGTTCGGGGCTCCAAAGAGGGGAAATCTTCGCCATCATCATCACCAACCTTCCTCCATCTCTAATTTCTTGATACTCACCACCGTGCGTGAGTAATTCCATCGTAGGCTTGCTGGACGGTGATGGGTTGGATGAGATTTATCATGTAATCGAGTTAGTTTTGTTTGGGTTTGATCCCTAGTATCCACTATGTTCTGAGATTGATGTTGCTATGACTTTGCTATGCTTAATGCTTGTCACTAGGGGTCGAGTGCCATGATTTCAGATCTGAACCTATTATGTTTTCATGAATATATTTGTGTTCTTGATCCGATCTTGGAAGTTGTAGACACCTATTACGAGTTATGATCCGCATACCCCAAGGTGACAGTAATTGGGATTCTTTCCGGTGATTACCGTAGTTTGAGGAGTTCATGTATTCACTAAGTGCTAATGCTTTGTTTTGTTCTCTATTAAAAGGAGGCCTTAATATCCCTTAGTTTCCATTAGGACTCCGTTGCCACGGGAGGGTAGGACAAAAGATGTCATGCAAGTTCTTTTCCATAAGCACGTATGACTATATAAGGAATACATGCCTACATTATATTGATGAATTGGAGCTAGTTCTGTGTCACCCTAGGTTATAACTGTTGCATGATGAATGCCATCAGACATAATTATCCATCATTGATCCATTGCCTACGAGTTCGTTTCATATTGATCTTTGCTTTGTTACTTTTCCGTTGCCACTATTACAATTGCTACAAAACTGCTACTGTTACTTTTGCCACCGTTACCATTACTTCCATACTACTTTGTTACTAAAATACTTTGTTGCAGATATTAAGTCTTTCAGGTGTGGTTGAATTGAAAACTCAGTTGCTAATACTTGAGAATATTCTTTGGCTCCCCTTGTGTCGAATCAATAAATTTGGGTTGAATACTCTACCCTTGAAAACTGTTGCAATCCCCTATACTTGTGGGTTATCAAGACCTTTTTCTGGCGCTGTTGCCGGGGAGCATAGCTCTATTCTCTGAGTCACTTGGAATTTATATCTGTTGATCACTATGAGGAATTTGAAAGACAACAAAACCAAGATCTATCCCTCTACTATGAGGGGAGGTAAGGAACTGCCATCTAGCTCTGCACTTGATTCACCTTCTGTTTTGAGTAAGCTTGCGACACCTACACCTGCTATTGATTCGGATATGTTGCATGTTATTAATGATGCCACTTCTTGTATGCATGATGCCTATGATGATACTACTTCTTTGCTTGATAATACTATGCCACTAGGTGAATTTCTTGATGAACAACTTGCTAGGGTTAGAGAGAATGAAATTACTGAAACTGATGATCTTATGGAAAGTGAAGATTATGATTCTCCCCCTAGATATGAATTGCCTAAGGTAGCTGAGGGTTATATTATGGATGAGGAAACTGCTAGAGACTTTTTTGCTTGCAATGATAGAGATGATCTTAAGAAACTGTTAGCTAAGCTGAAAGAAAAATCTCTGAATGCTAGAATGCAATATGATCCTAACACTACAAAAAAAACACTTCCGTGATGATACATGTTTGTCACAGTAGGTCGCGTTTTCTGTCATGCATGTACATCCATGACGATTTTATGACAAAATCAAGATAGCCATACCTGTGCTGTCGTAGAAGTGTTCCATGACATTACCAAAATTATGATCACAGAAGTGTCCACTTCCAAGACGATAAATCACGCGTCATAGAAGTCCTTTCATCAAGGGTGACCAACACGTGGCATCCACCGTAACGGGACGCCGTTAACCGCCGTTAACCTATCGGGTCCGGTTTTTGGATCCGATAACCCGCTTGCAGCCACGACCAATGCCGATTTTCCACGTGTAAAATTCTCATTGGCTGACGGATCCACGCGTTAGCTCCGCGTTGGTATAGGTGTCACTCATCCAACGGTCGAGATGGGCCTATGATATGTTGACACATGGTCCGGCCCAAAACTGGCCCATAAAGTTTAAATGGGCCGGCCCAACGGAAGGCCCATAAGATTTAGCGGACCATAATGGGCCAGCCCAGCTAAAGGCCCACAAGATTTTGCAGACCATAATGGGCCGGCCCAGCTAAAGGCCCACAAAATTTAGCGGACCATAATGGGCCGGCCCAGCTAAAGGCCCACAAGATTTTGCAGACCATAATGGGCCAGCCCAGCTAAAGGCCCACAAGACTTAGCGGACCACAATGGGCCGACCCAGCTAAAGGCCCACAAGATTTTGTAGACCATAATGGGCCAGCCCAGCTAAAGGCCCAACATTCTCTGTCAAATCGGCCCGTCAACGGCCTGTCCTAAACTTGTCATCAACGCGGCCCATGGTCACTTCTGGCCCGTTAACAGTCCGCTAAGTAATTGGGACGAATTACGGCCCGTTGTATTTCTGGCCTGTTAAAGGTCCTGCTTCATTTGGGCCCATTTATAGGCCATCAAAACTTTCGGCCCATAAACGACCGTGAAGGATTTGGGTCATATTCGGCCATGTCTGACATTCGGCCTGTTAGAGGCCCACTATAGATTTGGGCCACTTTCGGCCTATTGTCATTTTCGGCCTATTAACGCCGGACAAAAACCATGGGCCATATGTGGCCCAACGTCAAATCAGGCCCATTAATGGCCCATATAAAAATGACGATAATCTAGCCCGACCGAAGTTCCGGCCTGTTAAAGGCCCGTGTATTAGGTCGGCGCATTTACGGCCCCTCCGATTTCGGCCTATCAAAGATCCGCATCGTAAATGGGCCACCATTTCGGCCTGCTAAGACTAGTGGGTTATTTGGCACAATCAGGGCCCAATCTCACTTTCGGTCTATTAAAGGCCCATGTTTTTTATGGGCTCGAAATATTTACACCTGTAAACGGCCTAATTTTACTGAGGGCCCAAATTATGTTTAGGCCTGTTAAAGGCCCACTATGGGCACAGGCCTACCAGAAAAATATGAAAGCTTATGTTGATTTAGGCCCAGATATTTTTAGTGGGCTACATGACGATTTCGGCCCGTAATCGTTTTTAGCCCAATTGGAATGGGCCCGACGAATGTTGGCATGTTGGGCTCCTACGAATCTTTCGGCCGAATACATTACTAAGATAAACGTACACTATACAAAAATAGCGTCGTAATTACTGCAGCCTGTGGCAGCATCATAAATGCTGTATCACAACAAAATAAATTCGAACCATACAACAAAAGGCCTGTTGGCATAAAGTTTATAGTCCTTCCAGATAAAAGCACCATCAGATGTATAGAAGCATAGATCATTCGACCTGAGTGCTAATGTTTCAGGCTGTAGAATCTGATGGAGCAGCACGATCTTCACTTTTTTCCGCCATTGCTCTTGAACAACGAAGCGAATGTCTGATAGTCTGTTTTCAAAACCATTCATATCTTGACGACATTTGTCAACCACTATTCTTGTTTCCGAAACGACGTCCATTAGGGATTGGACTTGTGTCTGGGGCATAGATATATCACTCTGTCTAGCAGGAAGATTTTGTTTAGTAGGCGATTTGGACGAGATTACCTTGACAACCAACCCAGAATTACACAGGAAGGTGCTTTTTGCACTGTTAGTGGAGAGATACTGACGCACTACAGCAAGAGGTGACATTGTGCCTGTGGTAGCCTCGTCACCTTCAGGTGGTTGTGGCTGTTCAATCATTTGTTCCATAGCTTCCTGAAAGTTTGAACTTGTAGATTAGTGTATCGGATAAGTTACTAATGAGACAAAAAACAAAGTAGGTTAAACGTTTATACATAACTTATTTTGGTGAACTACTGTAATACATTAGCATGTATTGCAGTGCCAACTACATAATAAAATCACTTTCGGAACATATGTCCATGTAGCATGCCTACTGTATTGTCTATTTCCTCACATTCGTTGACATCTAAGGATAAAGAGACATGGTTTAAAGTAGGATGAACATAGTATGACGTCATTCATATCATGGGAAAACAGATATAAACAAACATGCTATTTTATCATTGTGTGCGCACGTGAACATAACAACTAGATTACAGATCAAGACCAAAAGAATATCCTTCATCTCTTTTAAACCATGTAAGGTGAAATGATACGTTAAGACAACTGTGTATAAAAGTGAACAGAGTAACTGACATTGGCTGCAAACCAAGTAGTTAAATGAACACATCACAGTACCAATCAGTTCTAAGGCAGGAGGAGTAAGGACTTACAACAGCGGCTTGAACTGGTGTGCTCATTCCCTTCATCTTGCTGGTGTGGCAATCCTTGAAGATTTGTACTACATTCGGTTCAGGTTCTTTTTGGTCCGCATGGGCTTTCCTCTGTATTTGGAACAAGTCAATATAGATACGATAATATGGCACAAAAAAAGAAGGAAGTAGCAGCTATTTACAAGAGCCTCGCAGTGTGCAATATAGCTACGAGATCTTGTTGTCTGTTGAAATTTCACTTTAGAACGGTTGGTTTTGTTCTTCAAACAGTTAGCCTAGAAGAAGATACACTTGTACGGCACATACATAAATACAAGTTCAATATGTGGTCTGATCAAATATATATAGCCTACCTGATACTTTGGATCAGACCAGTGTTTAACGAGGGCTGTCCAGTCTTCATCTGTAATATATTCCACTGGAGATGTTTGGGCGATTTCATTGTTAGCCTTGCCTTCAAAGTGAGATTTTCTAAGGTGGTACCGATACTGTCGCAGAGCAGACTGAAAAACATGAGTGCATGCTTGTTTAGTTGCATCATCTTTCGGATCCAACTTGAACCTCATCTGTTGAAAAAAGAATGTGAGTCTTATTAGGAGGAAGCTAGAAAGTATGGGACAGAGCAAGACAATATTACTAATTGTGATGAATAACATTACTTACGGATAAATGGTCAAGGAAGGTGTTAAACTGGGTATTGTCTTTCTCATTCCTGTACTTGATCCACGTTGGGAGGATACATGCATGACACCTAATGGCAACGGCTGCCTCTGATACTAACTTGGCTGACTCTGTAGCATCACGTGGCCTTTTTAAACCCGCCTCAAAATGGATCTCCATTCTTCCTCCTTTAGATTTTGTTAATCTGTCAAGCATTATCCCTGATGTCTGTTTCCGCTTGCGCCGTGGTGCTAGTTCAACAACGAATATGGAAAGTGTTAGTGTACATAAAACTGTGAGAGTACATATAAAGGAGCATGCAACTGCAACTTGACTCGGTCAGGTACCGTCTTGGTGTTGATGCTCATGAGGTTCATCTGATCTTGCCAAATCCTGTTGTGTCAGCAGTGCTTCAGAAGTAGTGTTAGGTGTGAAGGCAGCTTGGGAACTAGCCAGTTCCGGAGCAAACGAACGAGTAACTCGTTGAGATGCTGGTACAGTTGAAGCGGATGCTTCAGCTGGTGGAGCAGGTGATACTGTGTTTGTAGATTTAGCCGGTGGACTTGGACCTTCTGCTGCACTATAAGTACCAGCAGAATCTCGATGGCAGATCCTTTTCCATTTCACCCGACGAGTAACACCACTACCTACTATATTATTTTCCTTGCTCTTTTTTGACTTTGCCATGTCAAGCCGTACCCACAACACAAAAGAATAAAATCGCTCTTCAGAACTCATTGATGCATGATATAGACAAGCAATACTTTGATGTAAGACAACCGTATGAGGATGGAATATGTAAGAAAAACAGGACGGCATGACATATTCACAGCTACGATGTGCAAACTAAGCAGAAGGATTTTGAAGAAAATAGAAGTAATGCAAGCTAGACACCATATGAAAGATGCAACCAATATTACTCTGCCAGGTTAAAAGTGTCTTGTCATAAGTGGCAATTCGAAAAATTAGAAGTAGTATAACGTAGAAATCAATGCAAGATGCAACCACTATCAAACTGCCATGTTAAAAGCGTCCAATCATGAGTGACTGATGCGGGATACACAACAACAGTACTTTGATGTAAGAACATGGTATGATAGATAGATGCAGTGTATTCTTGACACAGAAAGCCATGTCATATGCACATGTATAACGTATAAACTCAGCAGGTGCAATTTAATCAAAATAGAAGAAATACAGGCTAGACAACATATGCAACATGAAACCAATTATCACACTGTCAACTTAGAGCAAGCACCTGCGATGGTGGAGTACGGGAGATGAACTCATCATGTAGACTTGGGACTTCAACTTCATTAGCAGTAGCAGTGGCAAATCTAGAGAGTCTCTGTTTGCGTCGGTGCGGAGGACCACCAACATCCCCTAACTTACTCTTTTCCTTCCTATTTTCTGATATTTCCTTATGAAGTCAAAACCACAAGAAGATGAATAAAATTAGCTCTGCATAACTGGTTGATGCATGATACAAACGAACACTACTTTGATGTAAGGCAAGCGCAGGATAGGAGGATGGAATATATACAAAAAAAGACAGCGTTTCGTATTCACACGTACGATAGGAGGATGGAATATGTATGAAAAAACAGTAAGCGGAAGACATTTCAACAAAATTAGAAGAAATGAAAGCTAGGCACCATATGAACATGCAACCAATATCACTCTATCAGGTAAAAAGTGTCTTGTCGTAAGTGCCATTTCAAGAAATTAGAAGCAGTACAAGCTAGAAGACAATGCAAGATGCAACCTACATCACAGTCCCAAGTTAAATGTGTCTTATGGGTAAGTGATCGTTGCAGGTATAAGTTGTAAGCTACGCAGATGCAACTCAACATAATCAGAAGCAATACAAACTAGACATCATACGGAAAACGGAACCACATATAACAGTTCCAAGTAAGAGCAAGCACCTGTGATGGTGGAGTAGGGGAGATGTGCTCATCATGTACACGTATGTTCTAGAAACAGGAACACATGTCATATTCCCAGGCATTATGTGTAAAGTAAGCAGATGCAATTCAAGTTAGAAGCAATACAAGCTAGACATCATACGCAACATGCAACCACATATAATAGTGCCAAGTTAGAGCAAGCACCTGTGATGGTGGAGTAGGGGAGATGTGCTCATTATCTACACAGCTACGTTGACTGTCCAGCCTTGTGTTGTCTTGTGAATCTTGTTGGGAGGATGGCGGAGTAGAATCTGTAGAGACCCCTGTTTGAGTTGCTCCGAAGGACCACCATCATCCACTGCCGGACTAATTTCCTTCAGCTGTAATGATTTTGCATTGTGAAGTCAAACCGATAAGAAAAAGGAATAAAATCCGCTCTTCAGAACTCATTCATGCATGATACTGACGAACACTACTCGGATGAAAGGAAAACACATGATGCAAGGATGGAATATGTATGAAAAACAGGATGGCATGACATATTCACACCTATGATGTGGTAACTAAGAAGAAGGCATTTCAACAAATTAGAAGCACTGCAAGCTAGACACCATATGAAAGATGCAACCAATATCACTCTGCCAAGCTCAAACTGTATGGCGTTTCAACAAATTAGAAGCAGTACATGCTAGAAATCATATGTAAGACACAACCAATATCACAGTGGCGACTTAAAGGTGCCTTATCATAAGTGACTAATGCGGGATATGCAAGAACATTAGTCTGATGTAGAAACAGGAACACATGTCATATTCACAGGCATTATGTGTAAGTAAGCAGATGCAATTCAACAAAGTTAGAAGCAATACGAGCTAGACATGATACGCAACATGCAACCACATATAATAGTGAGAAGTTAGAGCAAGCACCTGTGATGGTGGAGTAGGGGAGATGTGCTCATCATCTACACAGCTACGTTGACTGTCTAGCCTTGCGTAGTCTTGCGAATCTTGTTGGGAGGATGGCAGAGTAGAATCTGTAGAGAACCTCCGTTTCAGTTGCTCAGAAGGACCACCATCATCCAATGCCTTGCCAATTTCCTTCAGCTTTATTGATTTTGCATTGTGAGGTCATACCGACAAGAAAAAGGAATATAATTCGCTCTTCAGAACTCATTCATGCATGATACTGACGAACACTACTCTGATGAAAGGCAAAGTCATGATACGAGGATGGAATATGTACGAAAAAATGGACGGCTTGACATATTCACACCTATGATGTGGTAACTAAGTAGAAGGCACTTCAACAAATTAGAAGCACTGCAAACTAGACACCATATGGAAGGTGCAATCAATATCACTCTGCCAAGTTAAAACTATCTCGTCATAGGTGGCATTCATCAAACTAGAAGCAATACATGCTAGAAATCATATTCAAGACGCAGACCAATATCACACTGCCAACTTAAAGGTGTCCCATCATAAGTGACTGATGCAGGATACACAAGAAGAGTAGTTTCATGTAAGAACATGGTGTGATAGACAGATATAGTATGTACCAAAAACAGGAAAGCGTGTCATATTCACATGTATCATGTGTAAGCTAAGCAGATGCAGTTTACACTAATTAGGAGCAATACAAGCTAGACACCATATGCAACATGCAACCAGATATCACACTGCCAAGTTAGAGCAAGCACCTTGGATGGTGGAGTAGGGGAGCGGAGACTTGGACCTTGTAATGCACTATCAGTATAAGGAGAATCAGTACAGATGCTCCGTTTACGTTGCTGCAGAGGACCACCATCATCGCCTTCCTTACTCTTTTCCTTCCTCTTTCGTGATTTTGCCTTGTCAAGTCAAACCCACAAGAAAAAGGAATAAAATTTGCTCTTTAGAACTCATTGATGCATGATACTGATGAACACTACTTTCATGTAAGGCAGCCACATGATAGGAGGATGGAATATGTATGAAAAACTGGACGGCGTGACATATTGACATGTATGATGTATAAAGTGTAAACTAAGCACAAGGTGCTTGAACTTGTTAGAATCAATGCAAGCTAGAAACCATATGAAAGATGAAACCAATATCACTTTGCAAAATTAAAATGGTGCCCTAACAAATGTATTTGACCAAATTAGAAGCAATACATGGCAACAGGCTAGAAATAATATGCAACGAATAAAGGTGACTCATCGTAAGTGATTGATGCGGGATACAGAAGAGAGGTAGTTTCATGTAAGAACAAGGTTAACACATAGATGTAGTGTGTACCAAAAATAGGAAGGCATGTCATATTCACAGGTATAGTGTGTAAACTAAGCAGATGCAATTTACCCTAATTAGAAGCATTACAAGCTAGACACCGTATGCAACATGCAACCACATATCACACTGCGAAGTTAGAGCAAGCACCTATGATGGTGGTGTAGGGGAAGTGCAGTCTTCAAGTACAGAGCTACGTTCAATATCTTCATTTAGGCTTGCTGTTTCTTGAGAATCATGTGGAGAGGATGAAATTGCATTCTTTATAAGAGTAGTGCGTCTCATATTAACCCACGCGCGTGACTGTCTCATCATAAGCGATAGATGCAGGATACACAAGAACAGTAGTTTGATGTAAGAACATGGTGTGATAGGCAGATGCGGTATGTACCAAAAACAGGAAGGCGTGTCATATTCACATGTATAATGTGTAAGCTAAGGAGATGCAATTTAACAAATTAGGAGCAATACAAGCTAGGCACAATATGCAACATGCAACCAGATATCACACTGCCATGTTAGAGCAAGCACCTTGGGTTGTGGAGTAGGGGAGATGAGATTTGGAACTAGCACTGCAGTACGAGTAGCAGGAGAATCTGCAAAGATCATCTGTTTCGGTTGCTCCAGAGGACCACCATCATTCCGTGCCTTCGTCCTTTCAGATTTTGCCTTGTCAAGTAAACACACAAGAAAAAGGAATGAAATTCACACTTCCAAATTCGTTGATGCATGATACTGACGAACACAACTTTTATGTATGGCAACCACATTGTAGGAGGATGGAATATGTATGAAAAACGCTAAGCAGAAGGCATTTCAACAAATTGGAAGCAATGCAATCTAGACACCATATGAAAGATCCAACCAAAATCACTCTACCAAGTTAGATGTGTCTCATTATAAGTGGCACTTCAACAAATTTGAGGCAATACATGTTTGAAATGATATGCAAGATGCAACCAATATTACACTGTCAACTTGAAGGTGTATCGTCAGAAGTGATTGATGAGGGATACACAAGAAAAGTAGTTTGATGTAAGAACATGGTTAATAGAAAGACGTAGTATGTACCAAAAACAGGAAGGCATGTCATATTCACAGGTATAATGTGTTAACTAAGCAGATGCAATTTACCCTAATTAGAAGCATTACAAGGTAGACACCATATGCAACATGCAACCACATATCACACTGCCAAGTAAGAGCAAGCACCTACGATGGTGGTGTGGGGGAATTGTGGTGATCAACTAGAGAGCTACGTTGACTATCTTCATTTAGCCTTGCTGTTTCTTGAGAATCATGTGGGGAGGATGACACTGCACTCTTTAAACGAGTAGGGCGTCTCACAGTAACCCACTCGGGTGACTGTCTCATCATAAGTGATTGACGAGGGATACAAAAGAGCATTAGTTTGATGTACGAACATGGTTAATAGACATATGTAGTATGTATCAAAAACAGGAAGGCATGTCATTATCAAAGGTATAATGTGTAAAGTAAGCAGATGCAATTTAACCAAATTGGAAGCAATACAAGCTAGACACCATATGCAACATGCAACCACATTTGACAGCGCGAAGTTAAAGCAAGCACCTGGGACCGCTTCCCCGGGGAACAGGCGGACTAGGTGCTCCGCGTGCCTAAGCAGGTGCCGCTTCTTTTAATTGCGGTTCGACTAACCCCGGATTGAAATCCAGGCGGGCTACTGACCTCTAGCAAAGGTGAAATAGTAAAGGGAGGAAACCTTGTGCATTTAGTATCACGACGAAGATGTAGTAAGAAGCGCTCAACTAGTTTCTTTCGTGGGATGGATACGGTGTGAGCAGAGACGTAAGATTTGCACGAATAAGGGAAGAGGAGTACCTCTTTCTGCTGGCAGTGCTGTGTCCTCCTTCTGTTTTTCCAACAATCTTCTTGTGGTTCGCTGGAAACGAGAAGTTCTGGAGGACGGTGGAGCCTTGGACGAACCCATGGCCAAGTTGTTGAGTGTGGTGCGGTGGCCGTCTGTCGGCGGCGGGGAACCAGATCCGAGGCGGTGAACGACGGCGTAGCGGGAACAGCTTCGGTGCGGTGGACGGTTGCGACAGTGGAGCGGCAGCAGTGAGGCGCAGGACGGCGTGGTCGGAGTGGTTCTGGTACGGCGCACGTCGGCGTCGGCGTCATGGAGGCAGCTCTGCCTCGGCTTCAGCTGCTAAGTCCTCGAGGGCGTTGCGGTTGCAGTTGCGTTGGACGACGACGTCGGGGTACCGGCTTCGGCGTGATGGAGGAGGGCGGCGGTGGATTGGACGCTATGCGGTGGAGGACGGAGGAGGCTGGGGTTTTGCGGCTGGTGGAGAGGGCGTTTTGGCGCCCACGGAGTATGAATGGGGAAACGGAGGGAGGCGGGGAAGTAAGGGGGAACAATGTTTCGGTTTGAGACGCGCTTGTTTGAAATTTGGGGAAAGTTACAAACTTTGCCCCCATCTAAAATTTCGGACATATTGCGGGTTGGGGCTAGGACAGTAATCTCAGGTGTCCCAAATGTGGGCGGACAGATTTCGGCCGAGCGCATGGGTGTTTAGGCGCCCACGGCGTATGAATGCTTCTCAGAGGCGGTTGAGACTGGCGTCTTGGTGAAGTTACAAACCTACCCCGGTTTAGACCTTTGGACATCGGGCCGATAGGCTACATGGGCCAGAGTCAGGACAGTAATTTCCTACCACCAAACATTAGTCTCGCGCAGTTTCGGTTGACCACAAGCCTATTTGGCACTTCGTTCAATATTTGGGAGCAGAAGCATTAACATTTTCGGTTCTCTTGAATTGAACTTTCAGGATTTGTCAAACTTCACAAATCTTTACTCTTGAAAATCCTAGAGCTATGATTATTTTGGAATGGAGGGGGTACGTTTGAATATACATTGTACACGAGTATATATTAAAAAATATGCAACTTACCTCAGTTCATGCATGGTTCCACATATAATCTCCTTGGTTGCAAAAAATAGAGAGTTAGATATGCGTATGAATATATATAGCATGTTCAAACTCACAACAAAGATTGATGCCCCCTTTGACATCTGATTTACAAATGTCATTATCTCGGGTTTCAAATAGATGAATGCGCTTCCTATGAATTCAAATCTTCGAAACCCCCTTTATGTTGAATTCGACATGTATTCTATTTCGTAGCTAGCAATTTGGAATGTATCCATGCAAGTGACAAATGTATAAAGTGCTTCACACTAACAACATGGAGTGCACTAATTAATGTTTAATTATATATGAATTGCAAAAGCATCCATTGCCTGTATTTCAAACCGCTCTCACTCTATGGATCGATAATATGAAATAAACACATGCACATGCTAGAATTCAATAGAGTATGGGTGTCTGATAGACCGATTTTCGTCCATACGCAATTTGCAAAATTCATGATCTCATCCAAAAATAATAATGCCATTTATATTTTAATTTAATGCGTAGAACCGCCTTTTACACGTAGATGCACTATGCCTCGGCCCGTTCTCACAAACGCGTTATATATCTCTCTATCTAACGCATAAGTGCACACACTTTATATGCATCGGGATTTCTCTTTCACACATGCTCACAATCTCTCTCAGGGTGTCGGGGTGTCTCACGCACATGCTCTCTCTGTTTCTCTCTCTCTCTCTTTCTGACTACCATGTACCACTCTTTTCACTAATCTCAGTTGGAAAAGACTATTTATCTCACATGCATATATACACACGCACGGTCTCTACTAGCCCTCTATACGCACATATATGTGCCTACGTGTCTCCCACACGCACATTATCTTTAGGCCTCTCTCGCACACATTGCCCCCCCGACACACCTCTTAGTAGTTGGCAGATATGATTTCATCATATCATTCGGTAGGATATCCCTGACTGTTAGGCTGGATGGTAATACGAGGCAAAGTTTTACCCTAGTTCGGACCCTTGCAGTTGAAGAAAGAGCCTACTCCTGGTACTGTATATTAGTGATAGGGGTGTGTATAAAGTACAGGTGAATACCAGGCATTGTGCGTGTGTGTATACTATCGACGAACTAGCCCCCAAGCTTCTATAACATACTGGGGCCTAGGGTTACAAATCATATATAGTCGGCTTATCACCAGTGGGGATAGAGTCCTCCGCGACTCTGGTAGCTTCGTGTTGTACGCCAAGTCCTCCACATGGGTCTTTGTATAACGCGTTTCGGTCCAACCTATATGTGGCGCAGGATGGAACCGACCCATGAGTCTTCATGTTGACCCACCACAACTAGAAATGATGTGCCCACCACACCACACACGCAATCGGCCACTAAGAAAATAAGCATATACAATAGTACAACGGTATCTAGCTCACGATACGTCTCCATATTTTGTTGATGACACCGACGGACTTTGCATTTGATGCGTGCTCCGTATTTTGTTGACGACACTTACGGTCATTGTATTTGAGCAAAAGCACGATATGGTCACTGGACTTCAGAATAAGCTCATCACGGTCACCACATACATTTTGTCGTGCTAACCAACATGTGGTTGGATGGTTAGGAGGACAGTGGTTTCTCGAGCCCACCAAGGTTAAAGTCCCGGTGCTCGCATTTATCTTGTGTTAATTTCAGTATTTTCCGGCGATGTGCGTTCAGTGGGAGGAGACGTTCCACTCGACTACGAGGCACCTATGGTGACTTCGTAAAATCTCAAGATCATATATGCTGGCCCACTCTCTCGAAGGTGCTCATAGGGGTAGGGTCTGCGTGTGTGCGCTTATAGCGGTGAGTGCTTGCGCGTATATATGAGCCCTTGCGTCTGTACCATGTTAAACAAATACATGTCATGATTATATGGTCACTGGCTCACCCGTACAACTCCGTATTTTGTTGATGACACAATCAATTGACCAGTCAAACGTTCCACGCGGCGCAACTAGTGTTGCACCATCGGGGCGCATAACCGTGGGGCCCACCTGTCAGCCCGTATATGAAAGAAAGAAATGGTAGTTTGAGTCTGTACTATGTTAATAAAATAGGAGTACATTTTAGGGTGATCATACGGTCACTGGCTCACCATACAGCTCCGTAATTTGTTGATAACATGATCAATTGACTAGTCAAACGGTCCACATTCAGTAGCGCACATTACCGTAGGGCCCACCCGTCAGCGCGTATATGAAGGACAAAAATGGTAATAAATTAGTGGTCGGTGGGTATTCGAAGTCGTGAGACCTCTGGTTGGCAGTCGCCGGCGGTTGGGGGGCGTTGATTAGGCGGTGGGGTGGGGACCGCCGAAGAAAAAGCTTGGCGCGGGGGGGGGGGGGGGGAGGGGCTAGAGGGATGGCCGGTGCGGTGGCGGACCGGCGGTGGGGAGTGGTTTCGGGGAGGGCGGGGCGGCGTGGCAGCGCGGGCCGGTCGTGGGCGGCGGGGGCCGGCGGTTCGGCCGTTGGTGGCTGGCGGCTCAGGGGTGTGGAGTTTGATGATAAACTAGAGGGCCTTGATTTCGTATCCAACGGTTGGAAAATCTAATGACCAGAGATGAAAAAGTCAGTCAACTGACGTGTAGCCTCACCCCGCACGTACACATGCACGCATGCAGGCGTGCAACACTGACACGTACACATAACGTACACACGCACGCATGCAGCCGTGCAACACTGACACGTACACATGCACTCACGAACACACGCACGTACGCACCCATGCATGCAACACTGAAACGTACCCTTGCACGCACGCAACACTCACACGCCTGCATGCACACATCACACGACGCAAGACACACGCTCAACCTATACGTGCATGCACCCTTTGTTAAGGACATGGATTGTTACGGGTATTAATCAATCTTATCTATGATAGGCAGAACATTGATGTTTGCAGCGGTCTTTATGAATCACAACGTATTGAACAGGCTATCAACATAGTAGGCTTATCTACATGAAAAAGATGATGTCACACTCAATGAACAATCATCGGTTTATGAAATGCCCGCTTCTGACCGCCTTGGCCCACCAAAGGTTCCTCTGCTGTGCGCTGCCTGTGTTGGGTCACTGACATGCAGGCCATGTACCCGAAGAGCCCACACGTCAGTGGAAGAATGGCGCGGTGTCCTAGGTCAGAGTCGAGGGCGCCACTCGCTGCACGCCCGGCTGAACACGCCTCCTTGCCGCATTCAAACGCCTCCATGAAACCCGCCCGTTTGAATCTCTCTCACACACACCCATGTAGGTGGGGAACGTGCACGAAGAGAAGAGATGCACGCACGGCGCACGTACTCCCGTCTCTTTCCCAACCACACCCGCACGGGTACACGGTGGAGCTCATTTCTGTACGAAAAGGCAGCCCACGTGGTAATTTAACACGTGTACTGGTTGTCCACTTGTTGGAGGGAGGGTTGTCTACCACGGGTGAACAAACAAATTGCGACTTGACGTGTTATGTTAAAAAAGAGGCAAACCATGTGGGGCCTACCTTAGAGGCAAGGCTCTATACACTGGAGTACTTTTGATGTGTCCTGTCAACTCGTATAACGAGGAGAAGCTTGCTTAGTACGCCGTCTCCCGCCCACGGGCGCGGTGGCTCGCAGGATGAGGTGTTGCTTGCTTACGAGTAGTAGTAGTAGTACTACTGTCCGCCTTACGCCCGCTCCCTCGCCCACGCGCGCGGTGGCTCGCAGGACGAGGAGAAAATTTTACTACTCCCTCCGCTTACTCCTCGTCCCTTCTATGTACCTTGGTTAGAGAGATTATCATATTGTTTGGAATATATATGTCCTTTAGTACTCCCTCCATTTACTTATACAAGGCTACTATAAAAAAATACATTTTGCATCTATACAAGGCCACAAATAGTAATGGAGACAAAAGTTACTACTCCCTCCTTTCCAGTTTATGGCTCAATTTCAAAATCTCTCCAACCAAGGTAGACGGTGAGTGGTCGAATTAATTTCGTAGTTTGCACAAGTAATTAGTACGCTCGTTTTTCTCAAGAAGTTATGTTTACCGAGGCATTAATTAGAACGAATGCATGAATGACCACTAAATTTCCATGAACTTCTACATGCATTGGTGAGTTTCCTCTTGACACTGCTTGCATCGGGTGATCTAACGCACCTCGAAATCCAACATGTAATGGTACTACTACCAGTAGTAGAATTGCGACTTATCAAACGGAAAAACGAATGTTTTTTAGATGAGCCCTATAAACCCTAGTGGGTACGTACTCCGTAAAAACAGATTTTTTCCAAAACTAAGTCGCTCCCTTTCTTGAATTCTGTAGTATACTCCTTCGTCGACGCTCCCTTTCATGAATTCTGTACTTCCTGTTGCCGACATGTGGGACATATAGCAACCGGGTCGACGTGTCAAGCATCAAATAACAGTGCCGAACAGCAGGGGGGACGCACCCCACTCGTACCGGCCCAGTAGTAGTAATGAGCAATGAGACGTCAAATCACAATGCCGCACCTTCCCAGACGGACGAAGCAACCATTATTTCACACTTCGGTTCGCCATCATCTCAAACCACGTAGTATTGCTTCTGCCTCAAGAGGGACACGCGCATCGCCTTGGTACATCATGACACGTGGGACCACATGACAGGCCATGCTCCCCCACCGATCGCTCGGTAAAATCACCTCATTTTTACCATACTTCCTCCGTATCGGTTTACATGGCATGCACGTCGTTCTAGGTTGAGAATTTAACTGGCTATATATGTGATGAACAGTACTCTAGCTTTTTAAAAAATGTATACTTTTGTACAGTAGTAGTATCGATGGATTGCACCATGGAGCAAAAATTGAAATTAAAAAAAAGGTGGTACATATAGAGAGCGCTCATCGCCAAATTATGCATATAGTACTATTAAAAAAGCTAGTACGTGCTTAATTGGGTGCTAAATTCTATTAAAGAAATACTAGTAGTGTGTACATACTGAGGAGTTAAAGTAACGAGAAGAAACATAACATATTTCTGCTGGGGGCTCAGCACAACACACCCCTCAAATTAAACTAAGCACACCTGAAATTAAACTATGCAACTAATCCGATAGACACTGCATTAGAACCACCATGAGCAACGATATTGACACCTTACTCACTCGGAGTCCTCGTCCACGTCCTCGACTTCGTCCTTGTCCCTCTTCCTCTTGGCCGATACTTCTTTGCTTGAACCGCACACTTGGCTCTTGCTCTTCATCCAACCCTTGTAGATATTGAAACAAAGGTAACCATCCATTGCAGCATAGTGGATGTGGTCTATATCTAGTACATTCCGCTGCCATGCATGACGATGAAACGTGTAATGAGGTTTCTCTAGTTTACCGTACGAAGGACGAACCATGGCTCCTGCCAGGGTCAGCATTGAAGGCTTGCCACCGGAGGGCAGCAACCGATTCTTCTAAAGGTCTAAGGGGTTGCCTACAACGAGGCCTATCCGACCCAGGACTTCTTTGTCGTTCGTAAAGTCTACAGTAACGAATTTGACTAGGTTGCTCTCGAGGAAGTTCTTAAAATCCAGGCATTCAACGTCGGCATGGCATATGTGGTAGACCAAGCATAAGTCATGCACGCAAACCTGGATCACGGCGCGCTTCTTCCGCTCTTCGTCCTTTAGATCCTTCTCTCGTCCCAGGACTGTGGTGTACTCAACATCTAGCCCAGCGACCCACTCATCATGTGAGTTTTCGAACATGCGTCTGAAGCGAGAAAGGAATCCTTTCACCATCGCGGAAGAACGGGTGTAGATGACGTCGAACTCATCGCCGGTGATGGTTCTAACCTTGTACTCACCGCCGATCATGGAGATTTGGGACGCCATGGATTTGGGAGGAGGGTTAGGATTAGTGGAACTGCCGTAATGTGAAAGGACGGGACGACTAGGAGCGAACCACCGTAATATTAAAGGACGTGCAGGGACGAGTAGGAGCGAACTGCCAGCGTGCGAACGGCAGGGTAGTGGCTTTCCATTCTCCCATGATACGGGCTTCCGAGAGCCCTTGGATCTGAGATCGAACGGTTGCATGGCGTGATTCTAGACCTATGGGTGTATATCCTATCCTGGAGGGTTATTCTGCAAATTTTTAGCAACTTAGCATGCGACCGTTTGATCTCAGATCCAAGGGCTGCCAGCAGCCCGCCTACCATGACCGTCGCGTCGCTCGCTCGGTCGCGCCCTTGGAGATTTAACACGGTGCGTTAGGCTATCTGATGTTGGCATGTCATACATAGTCATCACTTACTCACTCATACTACAACAAGGTTAGCTATAAGGTTGGCTATAAGTGTATTTTTTACTTCTCTCTATTTCTTTCTTTGCACTCCCTCCATCCCATAATATAAGAACGTTCTTATCACTAGTGTAGTACCAAAAACGTTCTTATATTATGGGACAAAGGGAGTAGTATTTATTGCATTTGCCAAGGAGTTACCTCTTCCAATGAAATGGTGTGCTTATTAGTTTTTTGTTGCTAAGTTTGCTTCATTTAATTAGCTATAGACTCAAAATTGTCTTTTCGCCTAGGTACACGCGCTTAGCACCGTTTCTTCCTTGGGTCGCCAAACTTGCCACATCAGACTTTATGCCTATGTGGCAAGCTTAGCACCTGTAGGAGCAAGTAAGTACTACAATATAGTGGGCTATAAGCCCGCTTTACATGGCATTTTTGCATATGTGGAGGAAAGAGGCAAGGAAAAAGTGGAGAAGTGGGCTCTCATGCAAGAGCCAGCCTCAACTACATGGTGGAGCATTGGGAGAGGCACCTGTATGGAGGTGGTCAATCGGGAGCCTCACGCCGGTTGTAGCGCCGCAGTTAAAATGGTAATGGCAAGTCAAATCACGGGGCCCACCTGTCCAGCAGTAACTCGCTGTCAAATCACACAGCCCTACGTTTGCAGCAGCCTACTCCCTCATCTTCTCGCGTCTCTGTCGAACCGACTAGGCGGAACTGCCCCACCTACCGCGCAGGAAAAGCCCCGCCCTCGACTTTTAAATACAACTACATCCGCTTAAGAATCCAATGATATACTTTTTGTGACATAGTAACTCATATTTAGTTAGTCAAATGGATGACCTAGAACTACGTGCACGCCCTATAAACCAAGACGCCTAAAAATAAAAAACCAAGACGGAGAGGGTAGTTCAGCACGTATCTTTTTAGATCAATATAGTCGGGATTCACCAAGGAGCAAAACCAAGTGGTAGGCCGCTTCTGTTGTGTTGGCGTAGCAACTCAAGCAGGGTCAGTCCGCACACAAAATGGCGACACACTTAACAGGACCCCTTTGGCCGACATGTGGCTCATCCACCGTCTTGTTCCACGTGTGATGCACCAAATTACAGTTCGGAGCAGCAGTTGGAATTGGAGGCACCCCGGTCGTAGCGCCACAGTAGTAGAAAATGAGCGATGAGGGGTCAAATCACAAAGCCCCACCTTTCCCGCATTAGGCTGGAGGGACGAAGCAACCATCATTTCACTCTAGGGCACAAGAGCATAAAGAAAAGAGAAAACAATGATGCGTGCGGCAGCTACCTAGGGCACCCTAGGGTAGGGGTCTCCACTACAGATCCTTTTTTTTAAAGCGCCTCCACTACAAATCGGCTTCTCCGTCGTCCTCTTGAAGAAAACCGATGATGAGTGTGGCGGTAGGGTTTGTAGGAGTACTACGGCGTGCGGGGCAATGTCGTAGTATACGGGTTCGAGTCGACGCATGTGTGGGCTGCTTGGTTTTACGGGAACGAGGCAGCATTTTGGGTTCGGGTACCAGTGGAGATATAGTACGTACAAAAAATTGTGGACGTAGGTTCGACCGAAAGGCAATGATGCATTGAACACATGAGATTTCGAAACCAAATTATGAATAAATACACACTATAGCATGTAAAGCTTTGAGTCATATATGCATGATGTAGATGTTCTTTTAGTTCTTATAGTTCATCTCATTCAAAATCAATTAGTTTTATAAAAATGTTAAGATTCATGGGGTTGTGCATTGTAAAGCATAAAGTAATAAACAAATAATGGCAATTCATTTAGAAAAAAAATCAATTATGATACAGAAGGTTCTAGAACAAAGGAGAAGTGCTTGTGTTTTGAGGTTTGTGCATTATGCTTAAGTTCAACCATGGAGTTTTCTAAATTGTACATGTGGCAGATCTGGTGGAATGTTGATGATATCCAACGGCCAGTAGTGCTTGGATTTGCCATATCTGCACTGTCGGATTAGCTTCATCCAGTGACCATCTTTCAAAGTTATTGGCACACTATATAGTTCTTGTGCCATAGTTGCATGTTTTGGAAAAAAAGCTACTAGTGGGTTGTACTATCTATTTAGGAATAGAAGATGTATACATGGAAGTTGTAGGGAAAGAGATGACTTGGAGCATCTCAATTCCTATGAGTAGGGATTGGAAAAAAGATGTCATTTGTTTCACATCATAGGAACTTTTCTATTGAATCTAGAGATGACATGTATCTCAATTCCTATGAGGAGGGATTAGTAAAGAGATGTAATTTGGTTCATATCATAGGAACTTTTCTATTGAATATACGCTAATTGTTGAGGATATAACCATTAGAGTCACCCGCCCAGGAGGGGCCGGGTTACGTCATAATGATCATCACGTGAAGCCCAGTACCAAGCTTGAGGATGGAGGTTCAGTAATGGGCTTAAGACCCGGAGGCGGCTTAAGGCCCGTAGTAATAAACCGCCGTTATGGCGAGACTTGTAGTGTAAGGAAAGAATAGTTAAGAGTCTGAGCCGGACACTGTTATAAGCCAGCTGGGACTCTGAGAGCCGCTGGGCGTCAACCTCTCTATATAAAGGGACGACCCGGCGGCGGTTCAGGGCAAGTAAGATCAGATCGATAGCCAAGCAGAGCGGTTTAGCTCCTGGTCATCGAAACCCTAAGTAATACCACCTCAACTGGACGTAGGCTTTTACCTTCACTGTAAGGGGCCGAACCAGTATAATCCTCGTGTCCCTTGTCCCGTTTAACCCCTTTAAGCTTCCTAGCTGCGATGGCTCCACGACTAAGTCCTTGCACGAGGACATCTGCCGTGACAATTCCATGACAGTTGGCGCCCACCGTGGGGCCAGCGCATGGTGGATTTGAGTTCTTGAAGGGCAGCTTCGAAGGGCTCAAGGGATACGCTGTGGGCCGGATGACCAAGAGTCGTCGCGGCAAGCTCTACATCGACGATGTAGGCTGGGGCCCCGACGCCGGCTCAACCGAGTACGGGTACCGGGTCCCCTTCGGCGGAATTCACGTTTTCATTGGCAAGATTGGCGAGCCGGGCCCTGAGCCGGACCGCTGCGCCGACCCCATCGAGACGGCTCAGCGTGCAAGACCCGCCCGGACTCTGCCTGCTTTGAAGCATGCTTTCGTGGGATGCGTCCATGGAGGACTCTCTGAAGGATCTGGATCTGGCGATGAGACGGCTGCTCGCTCTGACGGCGGGTCGTCCACAGACCAGACCAACTCGTTATATCAACTTCAAGATGGCAGGCTCAGGGGCGGCTCCGATGGCGACAGTATTCCAGACCCCTTTGAGCAGCCCAGCCGGGTCGGAATCTTCATGGCCGGCGCACAGCCTGTTCAAAACCCCGCTGCTGGGGCAGGAGGCCCTGCGCACTCGCCGGCTCAGGCGCTGATGGATCTCACAGATAAGATGACAGCCCTGTTAACTGCTACGGTCGTCCCAGCGGATCAAGCTCAGCATGATGCAGAGGTAGCACAGTTAAAGCTGGATATAGCGAGAGCCAAGGAAGATCTAGCAGCGGAAGGGATCAGGATGGCTGCAGAGCGGGCGGCTCACGACGCCCAGACTCAGCTGATTCAGGTGCAGTCTTTCCGGCTCACGATGGATCAGAATGCATCCAATGAGATCATGAGAAGGAGGCATCAGAAGGCTCAATCTCGACTCCCTCTGGTTTACGATCCTCGAAACCTTTTCAACACACCTGGTGCAGGGCCTAGTAACCCGCCAGAGATCACGGCACCCGGGGCTGGAACGCCGCTTCAGCCGCAAGTGATGGGGCCTCCCCGTGTGAACACTACCCTGCCTCAGTACATGCCAATACCACCGGGTCATTATGCCAACCCGTTGGAAAACATGGTCGTCGCGGCGGCGCGATTGGCGGCTCTCCCAATCGATGGCGACTCTCCCAATCGATGGCGACTCTCCAGCGGTGGCCGAAACCCGCCGGGTCAGAGAACTTCTTCAGATGGCTCTGGCGCAACAGGAGGCATATTCATATAGCCGGGACATGATTCATTCAACCCCTCGTCCAGGCCGGAGCCCAAGTTATAGCAGACACATGGTCTCAGCGACCGGCTCAAGGAACGTCCTGCGCCGTGACTTGCCAGCGGGCCACGGCCCGGCTCATAACGGAGCCTTTAACGCGGTGGACCAAGACAGAGCACAACAAGAGGCAGAGGAGGCGCCTTAGTTAACGGCTTACCAGCCCCTCCCGGTTTATCCGACGGCTTCTATAGAGGCGGGTATACCTACGAGGACCGGAGGTGTCCCTTGTCTGGTGCCGGCTGTCCGTAATGAACGTCTGCCCAAGGATTTCAAAGGACCTAGGAAGGTACCTAATTATACGACTGATTTACAACCTGGAGCATGGATTGAGAGCTACGAGATGGCTATGGAGTTGCTGGAGGTCAGCGAAGCGGCAATGGCCAAATACTTCACCATGATGTTGGATGGAACTGCACGCACTTGGTTGAAAGGACTGCCGCCTAATTCTATCGGGTCATGGGCGGAGCTAAAAGCCCGGTTCATCCAAAACTTCAAAGATACATGTAGGCAATCTATGTCAATTGTGGATTTGACTAACTGCAAGCAGCAGGAGGGTGAGTCTACAACCCATTGGGTGCGCCGGGTCAAAGAGATAATACATTCATCTGATAAGATGGATTCCGGCTCTGCAGTCTTAATGTTGGAGCAGAATTGTCGTTTTGCGCCCCTGAAGATGAAGCTCGGGCGGCTCAAGCGCGATTGCAATGATATGGGTACGCTGATGGCGGCTCTGGTCAAGTACGCCGACTCTGATAGTACCAAGGATCCCGCGTCTGATGATGAAAGGACAGGGAAGGGAAAACAGAATGGCAATGGCAAGGGCCCCCAGCATAACCCGGCGAACCAGGGAGGTAACAAGCGTAAGGCTGATGGCAGTATGGAGTTTGTGGCCAACGCTAATTCACAGGGTAACAACCACCGACGTAAGGGGAGACCACCTCCCCGAGCCGGCGGGTCAGGCCCGACGCTTGAGCAGTTGTTGAATGAGCCTTGTCCAAGGCATGGCTCTAGGGAAAAGCCGGCCACTCATCTATGGAAGGACCGCGCAATCATGAAGGCCTTTAAAAATTCCAATGCTTTCAATGGCAACAATGGCCCGGGCGGCGGCTCAGGCGCCGGCGGTTTTCACGGCCCGGGCGGCGGCTCAAATCCCAATTCTCAGAATTTCCAAGGGGGTTTTAATCAGCAATCTGGCCAGAGTAATCATCAGCAGCAGCAGGGGGGTACCAAACCAATCCAAAGCAGCTCAATGGTGGACAGTATCATGTGTTCACTACCAGCCTGTGCAAGCGAGATCTGAAGCTTCATAAGTGGGCTGTAAATGCTGTTGAGCCGGCGACTCCCCGCTATTTAAGATGGTCTGAGCAGCCTATCATATGGAGTAGGGAAGATCACCCTCCCCGGGTCAATAATCCGGGTCACCTGGACTTGGTGGTGGCCCCTCAGGTTGGGGGATATAAATTAACTAAAGTGCTCATGGACGGAGGCAGCAGCATCAACATCCTCTATTATGAGACCTTCCGTCGTATGGGTTTAACTGATAAGAACCTCAGCCAGTCCAATACTGTTTTCCACGGGGTGGTGCCCGGTAAGTCGGCGTATCCAGTCGGTAAGATCGAGCTGGAAGTAGCCTTTGGAGATGAGTACAACTACAGGGCGGAAAAACTAACCTTTGAGGTGGTTAAGATAAGAAGTCCGTACCATGCTTTATTTGGGCGGCCGGCTTACGCCAAGTTCATGGCACGGCTGTGTTACGTGTATTTGCAGCTCAAGATGCCGGGCCACAATGGGACCATTACGGTTCATGGCAGCCAAAAGATAGCCTTGGAGTGTGAGGAAGGCGACGCGGCTTACGCTGAATCTGTTTGTGCAACAGAGGAGTTGAAGTTTTACAAGGACAATGTTGACCCGGCAGATATGACGTCTTTGAAAAAGCCAACCACGGAGCATGAGCCGGTAATGAAATTTAAGTCAGCTGATGAGACTAAACTTGTTGACTTTGTTCCAGGTGACTCATCTCAGCAGTTCAGCATCAGTGCCAATCTGGATCCAAAATAGGAAGGCGCGCTCATCGAGTTCATCCGTGAGAACAGGGACATCTTTTTATGGAAACCTTCTGACATGCCGGGTGTACCTAGAGAACTCGCTGAGCACACTCTCAATATTGATCCGAAATTTAAGCCGGTCAGGCAATTCCTCCAGCGGTTTAATGAGGAGAGGCGGAAAGCCATTGGTGAGGAGGTAGCCCGTCTCTTTGCGGCCGGGTTTATTGTTGAAGTTTTTCATCCAGAATGGTTAGCTAACCCGGTGCTCGTGCTCAAGAAGAACGGCACCTGGCGGATGTGTGTGGACTATACGGATTTAAACAAAGCTTGTCCGGCTGATCCTTTTGCTCTCCCCCGTATTGATCAAATTATTGATGCTACAGCGGGTTGTGAGCGTTTAAGCTTTTTGGATGCTTATTCTGGATACCATCAGATTAAAATGGCAGTCAAGGACCAGGAGAAGACGGCGTTCATCACTCCCTTTGGAGCCTTCTGTTATGTGTCTATGCCTTTTGTAACGCCCACGATGCGGCTATATCTCCCACGTGTCGAGGCACGACTTAGAGGCATAACCGCATAGTGGTTTTGTCGCAAGAAGGGTCATCTTCACACAATCCCATGTAAGCCATCCCCGACTTAGGAGCCCCCCTGCTTGATCAAATCGCTGACGTTGTTGAGTCTAGAACAAAATGTTTTGAGTCTTAGGATTATATATATCGGAGAGTAGGATTCTTTTTACTCCTCAGTCCCTTCGTCGCTCTGGTGAGGTCTCCTGACGTAGAAGTTTTGACTATTCTCTCCTCAAATTTCACTAAAATTTTTTTTTAGGATCACGCGGGTATCTTGGAATCGTTCCGATCGATTTGTGACGAGAACATTGTTCTTGGTGCCTCCTGTCATTTAGGGGTTGTGGCAGTGTCCCGGGGAGTTGAGCTCCGAGGTGTTGTCGTCACAATTTTATCGTTGCAGTTCTGGAATATCTGAGTTTCGCCGACATCAAAATCTCTTTTATGCAGTTTTTGGTGAGATCACCTCGACGCCACCCAGTACTGGGGCGGGAGTTCGGGAGTATTGCCATAACTTGTATAACGGATGTTTTTCGAAGGTTGAGGTAAACGATTTCCGAAGGTTTCTTGGTTATGTGTTGACGGATGGATACAGCTGGATCTAGGGATTGCTAGTTTGGGTGATATATATTTGTGTCCCCTGTATCCCCTACAGCAGATTGCATAACCAGAAAGTTTCGGGAGTTTATAAGTGGGAATTCTAGTAGCCTTAGGATATCTTTCCGACAGACGCATGATATGAGATTGGGGTTCGACGTCTAGTGGTCCCCCTGTATACGGTTGATTTTACAGTGGTCTCGTTGTGTCTTAAAGAGTCCATGGCTTTGCCGACTCGGGGACGCTTCGTATGTCATGTGCATAGCCTTGTACATGATGGTGCTGTACGATTGAGCCCGTGTGGGCCCCACCACGAAAACTTCGGACGAAACCTCTATCATATGTTTGTTTCGGCTTATTTTGCAAGCCAATACTTTGTTTTATTTTGTATTGTGGCATTCGAGTTTCTTCGAATTCATATGTTCATTCCATATCTTTTTCAAGTGGCTTCTCAACTCATGAAAGTGTGATGTTTTACTACGGATTTCATTCGTTCATCTTCGTTCGAATGTTTATTGTGAAGACTATATGCTGCAATTTCTGTCCGTTGATTCTAATTATCTTTTGTCTATCAAGATGCTAACGGATGTCACCCTCTTCAGGATGGCTCCGCCAACGCGTCAGAATCCGGATCGCAATGAAGGGAGTCAAGCGAACCCTCCGCCACCACCTCCACCTCCGGAGGCATGGCAATCAATCATGGCAGCCACCAACGCCAATGCTCAGATGATTCTGCAACTCTTGCAAGAACGTACTCAAGGGCAAGGCAATCAAGGCAATCAAGGTCAAGGCAACAATCAGTTTCACTTTGCCACTCTCAACCAGTTTCTCGCAAATCAGCCCAAGTCTTTCAGCTACTGTGCCGAGGCCACGGATGCCGATGATTGGCTCGTGGACATCAACAAGCATTTTGAATGTAGCAATGTCAGGCCTGAGGACTTTGTCAAGTTCGCTTCTTTCCAGCTCAAGGACCAAGCTGCTGATTGGTTTCAACAATACAAAGATTCCAGAGGAGGTCGTGTGATTACTTGGACTGACTTCTGTCGGGACTTCAAAGCGCACCACATTCCACAAAGTGTTGTTGAGAGCAAGCATGAGGAATTCCGCAATCTCAAGCAAGGAAACATGTCTGTGTATCAATACAACATTCAGTTTCAGAAACTTGCTCGCTTCGCTAAACAAGACGTTCCTGATGAGAAGAGTATGATCTATCACTTCAGAGGTGGCCTTAAAGAGGATCTGCAGTTAGCTCTCGTTCTTGTTGAGCCTACTCAGTTTGATCAATTCTACAATATAGCACTGAAGCAAGAGGCTGCTCAGCTCAAGTGTGAGGCTTCTAAGAAAAGAGTCAGGGACGCAGTTCAGTCTTCTTCTTCCTCACTTGTGACAGCTAAGCAACAGAAGTTCTGGTTGCCTCCTCCTCCTCCGTTTCGTCAGCCTTACCAGCAGAAGAACAAAGGTGGCCATGGTTCTTCAAACTCTTCCAACTCTGGCTATCAGAACAAGTCTCAGAATCAAGCTCCCAAGTCCAATGCTCCTTATCACCGTCCACTCTCAGAGGTGACTTGCAACAAATGTCAGCAGAAAGGTCACTATGCTAACAAGTGCTTCAACCAGAGGCGTCTTCCTCCTCCTCCTCCTGTCAGATCTTCCAGCAATGCAGTGGTCAAGCATAACCCAAAGTTTGCAAAGGTGAACATGATGAATGCAGCTCAAGCGGAGGAATCTACTGATGTGATAATGGGTAATCTTCCTGTTAACGATATTCCTGCAAAAGTTCTTTTTGATTCTGGTGCATCTCTTTCTTTCATTTCAAGACCTTTTGCATCCAAGCATGAATTGCATTTCCAAGGATTGCCTAGGCCGTTAGCAGTTGTCTCTCCAGGCAAATGCACGAATGCAAGTTCCATGGTTCCGAATGTTACCATCAAGATGGGCGATTATGCATTTCAGTCTTCTCCAATTGTTCTTGGTGACTCGGATATTGATCTTATTCTCGGGATGGACTGGCTTTCAAAGCACAAGGCTCAACTTGATTGTGCTGCCAGAGAAATTCAATTGACACACTCGTCTGAGGATGTGATTGTTTTTGCCGCTCGTGATGAAACCATTCGGTTTTTCTCTCTCAATGAGAAGGGCGAATTGGATGCCATCTCTCAAATTCCAGTCGTTTGCGAGTATCAAGATGTCTTTCCAGAAGAGCTTCCGGGTATGCCTCCGCACCGGCCAGTTGAGTTCGTTATCGAACTAGAGCCTGGTACTGTACCTGTTTGCAAGCGTCCATACAAGCTTGGACCAAACGAGCTGAAGGAATTGAAGAAGCAGCTCGATGAACAAGAACGTCTGGGTTTGATCAGACCGAGTTCTTCTCCATGGGGTTGTGGTGTTATTTTTGTCAAGAAGAAGGATGGCACGGACCGACTTTGCGTCGATTACCGTCCGTTGAACAAGAAGACAATCAAGAACAAGTACCCACTTCCCAACATCAATGAGCTATTTGAGCAACTCTGAGAATCTTGCAGGCAAGATGACCACCCCTCGAAATCACTTCTATCTTTGCTATGCTAGTTGTTCGCTCTATTGCCATGCTCGCTACCATCACTTGCTATATCATGTCTCCTATTTCAGCCTTGTCAGCCCCTAACCATCCTTTCCTAGCAAACCGTTGTTTGGCTATGTTACCGCTTTTGCTCAGCCCCTCTTATAGCGTTGCTAGTTGCAGGTGAAGTTGAAGTTTGTTCCATGTCGGAACATGGATATGTTGGGATATCACGATATCTCTTATTTAATTAATGCACCTATATATTTTGGTAAAGGGTGGAAGGCTCGGCCTTATGCCTGGTGTTTTGTTCCACTCTTGCCGCCCTAGTTACTGTTATACCGGGATTATGTTCCTTGAGTTTGCGTTCCTTACGCGGTCGGGTGATTTATGGGACCCCCTTGACAGTTCGCCTTGAATAAAACTCCTCCAGCAAGGCCCAACCTTGGTTTTACCATTTGCGACCTATACCCTTTTTTTCCCCGGGTTTTCTAGAGCCCGAGGGTCATCTTTATTTTAAAACCCCGGGCCAGTGCTCCTCTGAGTATTGGTCCAAACTGTCAGTCGCCGGTGGCCACCAGGGGCAACTCTGGTCTGGCCTATCGGAAGCTTGGACAATCCGGTGTGCCCTGAGAATGAGATATGTGCAGCTCCTATCGGGATTTGTCGGCACATTCGGGAGGCTTTGCTGGTCTTGTTTTACCATTGTCGAGATGTCTTGTAAACCGGGATTCCGAGACTGATCGGGTCTTTCCGGGAGAAGGTTTATCCTTCGTTGACCGTGAGAGCTTATGATGGGGCTAAGTTGGGACACCCCTGCAGGGTAATATCTTTCGAAAGCCGTGCCCGCGGTTATGAGGCAGATGGGAATTTGTTAATGTCCGGTTGTAGATAACTTGTCACTTGACCCAATTAAAATACACCAAGTGCGTGTGTAGCCGTGATGGTCTCTTCTCGGCGGAGTCCAGGAAGTGAACATGGTCTGTGTTATGTTTGACGTAAGTAGGTGTTCAGGACCTCTTCTTGGTCATTGCTAGATGACGTCCATTCCTTTGCTTCTCTTCTCGCTCTCATTTGCGCAAGTTAGCCACCATATATGTTTTGCCGCTGCAGCTCCACCTTTTGCACCATTCCCCCGTTAAGCTTAAATAGTCTTGATCTCGCGGGTGTGAGATTGCTGAGTCCCCGTGACTCACAGATACTTCCAACACCAGTTGCAGGTGCCGACGATGCCAGTGCAGATGATGGCGTCGATCTCAAGTGGGAGTTCGACGAGGAACGTGGTCGTTACTATGTGTCTTTTCCTGATGATCAGTAGTGGAGCCAAGTTGGGACGATCGGGGATCTAGCATTTGGGGTTGTCTTATTTTCATCTGGATTTTGACCGTAGCCGGTCTATATGATTGTATTTTGGATGATGTATGATGATATTTATGTATTGTGTGAAGTGGCGATTGTAAGCCAACTCTTTATCCCATTCTTGTTCAGTACATGGGATTGTGTGAAGATGACCCTTCTTGCGACAAAACCACTATGCGGTTATGCCTCTAAGTCGTGCCTTGACACGTGGGAGATATAGCCGCATCGTGGGCGTTACACCTTTTGGGCTCAAGAGTGCACAGGCGACTTACCAGTGTTGCGTGCAGAATTGTCTTCATAACCAGATTGGGCGCAACGTTCATTCCTATGTGGATGATATCGTGGTTAAATCCAGGGAGAAGGAGACCTTGATAGATGATCTGAGAGAGACCTTTGATAATCTCCGGGTTTACAAGATGATGCTTAACCCGGCCAAGTGTGTTTTTGGTGTTCCCGCAGGCAAGCCCTTGGGTTTTCTGGTTTCTCACAGAGGCATTGAAGCTAACCCGGAAAAGATCAAGGCAATCACCTCTCTAGCTAAGCCGGCATGCATAAACGACGTCCAGCGTCTGGCGGGTCGCATCGCTGCTTTGAGCCGGTTTATAAGGCGGTTGGGTGAAAAGGCCATGCCACTTTACCAGATGATGAAGAAAACAGATGACTTTATCTGGAATGATGTTGCTAATGCTGCTTTTGAGGATTTGAAAAGACAGCTGGCTGAGCCACCAGTCCTTGCTACTCCTGTTGACAAGGAGCCTTTATTACTGTATGTAGCCGCTAACACACGAGCCGTCAGTGTGGCTGTGGTGGTGGAGCGTAAGGAAGCGGGTAAGGAGTATCCGGTTCAGCGGCCTGTTTACTACGTCAGCGAAGTACTCATTGAGTCCAAACAACGGTATCCACATTGGCAGAAGCCTGTTTATGGGGTATTCATGGCAAGCCGGAAGCTTAAGCATTATTTCCATGGTCACCCTATCACTGTGGTTAGTTCTTCTCCCCTAGGAGATATCATCCAAAACAGAGAAGCCACAGGAAGAGTTGCTAAGTGGGCTATAGAACTTGGGCCTCATGGTCTAAAATACGTGCCACGCACTGCTATCAAATCTCAAGCATTGGTGGATTTCATCAACGATTGGACAGAGCTGCAGGTGCCTGAAGAGAAACCGGATAATACATACTAGACTATTCACTTCGACGGGTCCAGGCAATTGGAGGGCTCGGGGGCTGGAGTTGTATTAGCTTCCCCTCGAGGGGACAAGTTTTGCTATGTGCTATGGTTGATGTTTCCCGGTACTAACAATGCAGCTGAGTACGAGGCCTTGCTCCATGGTCTTCGGATGGCTAAGGAGATGAGCTTAAGCGGGGTAAGGTGCTTTGGCGACTCAGATTTAGTGGCCCAACAAGTGTCAGGCAAGTGGGATTCCAAGGACCCCCTCATGGCGGCTTATCGCCACGAAGTTGATGCCATTGCTAGCCATTTTCAGGGTTACCAAGTAGAGCACATCGATCGCAGGAAGAACGAGGCGGCTGATGCATTAAGCCGGCTGGGCTCTCAGTGAAAGCCGGTGCCGCCTAATACTTTCCTGGACATTTTGCATAACCCTTCTGTTAAGTTGCCTACAGAGGAAGACTTGGCTGTTCCTGACCCGGAAGCACAGTTGGTGGCGGCTCTCCACATTATCCTAGATTGGACAGTACCATACTTGGCTTACATGACCCGGGGAGAATTGCCTGAGGATGAAATTTTGGCCAGGCAAATAACCCGGCTGTCTAAGTCAATGATAATTATCAATGGCGAGCTGCATCGTCGCAGTGTCACTGGAACTTTCCGGCGTTGTGTTTCCCCTGAGGAAGGTCAAGAAATTTTACGTGAGATTCACGAGGGGGATTGTGGCCATCATGCCGGCTCAAAATCCCTTGTGGGCAAGGCTTTTCGTCATGGTTTTTATTGGCTGACGGCTCATGCTGATGCAGAGGACTTGGTCAGTAAATGTGACGGTTGTCAGAGGTTCTCGCGACTGGCTCATGTGCCGGCTCAAGAGTTGAGGATGATTCCAATCATTTGGCCATTTGCGGTCTGGGGGCTTGATATGGTTGGGCCTTTTAAAAGGTCCAAGGATAAGAAGACCCACCTCTTGGTGGCGGTCGACAAGTTCACAAAGTGGGTTGAGGCAGAGCCAGTTAGTAAGTGTGACGCAGCCACAGCGGTTCAGTTCATGAAAAGGGTGATATTTCGCTTTGGTTTTCCACACAGCATTATAACTGACAATGGTACCAATCTGTCTAAAGGCGCCATGGAGGAGTTTTGTCAACGAGAGCATATTCGGCTTGATGTTTCATCAGTGGCTCACCCTCAATCCAATGGTCAAGCTGAGAGAGCCAATCAGGAAATCTTGAAGGGCATCAAGCCCCGACTTTTGGTCCCTTTGCAACGGACGCCGGGTTGTTGGGTGGAGGAGTTACCCTCCGTGTTATGGAGCATCAATACTACTCCTAACAGGTCTACGAGTTACACGCCTTTCTTCATGGTTTATGGAGCGGAGGCGGTCCTCCCTAGCGACATCCGTCATGACTTGCCTCGAGTGGCGGCTTATGTTGAGGCGGATAATGAGTAGGCACGTCAAGATGCTCTTGACTTGTTGGACGAACAGCGTGATGTGGCAGCAGCTCGCTCGGCGATTTACCAACAAGACCCGCGCCGCTATCACAGCCGTCGGGTTAAGTCCAGGGTCTTTCAGGAAGGTGATCTGGTGCTCCGGCTCATCCAAGATCAAACAGACACACACAAGTTATCCCCGCCTTGGGAAGGGCCCTTTGTGGTCAGCAAGAACTTGCACAACGGGTCATACTACCTTATCGATGTTCGGGAGCACAAAGATTCACGTAAGTTGGAGGAAGAGACCCGTCGGCCGTGGAACATAGCTCAGCTTCGGCCTTATTGCACTTGAGCCACCGGCTCTCATAATGTACATATTTCTATAGCTATGTATATATGATGATAAATAATAAAGCAGGACCTCTGTCCTTTTTTCCTCCGAAGGTAAATGTATTATTGTCATTTCCATTGCAACATTACATGGTCACTTGGAGGTTGATCCGGCGTCTAGCCGTTAACAATATGATCACTTGGGGGCTTCCTGTTCAAACATTGGTCGTATCCGAACCAAAGATAACATAGCTGTCGATACCCACTTGATTGGCAAATTGCCGAGCTCATTGGGGAGTTTTTCTTGATCATATTTGAATCATAGCTCAACCCCCTTTGGGAACCGACATGGATCGTAGTCGAATCAGCGTCGTTAAACAACTCTCAAGGTCATTTGGGGGCTTCCTGTTCAAACATAGGTCGTATTCGAACCAAAGAGAACATAGCTATCGGTACCCTCTTGATCGGCAACGCCAAAGCCACTGGGGGCTATATGATTGTATTCGAATCTTAGCTTAACCCCTTTGGGACGGTTCTCTAGTCGTATTCGAATCAGAAGCCTCCAAATTTTTGACATCTTTTTGTTGCAAACAAGTTCTTTTTGATCATATCGGAAGTATTCAAGGGTGGTTCTACTTCCACCGGCTTAACCTTGATTAATAATGTTAACGGCATATAATAAGCATTATAAGTGCTGGTGAGCCGGAGTTCTCCACCTTGTCATTCGGGTTATATAAACTGGAGGAATATTTGAAGGCTCGCAAGTATGCTATTATGATATCTCGGAGATATCATTGAGAGCCGGTTTATTATGACTTTGATTCGTATTCCGGGTTATATGACTCTCCGTACGGTAGGCCGCCTAGAGACTTGTGATTTGTTTTCTATGCAGGACAATTAAAGACAGTTCTTTAAGCTTAAGGAAAGCAGATGATCAAACATAACCCGGAGGAATATAAAAGAGCAGCCTAAACAGAGTTGAGCACTGCACACGTGCACGATGGCACGACAAAATTAAGTGTTTGTCCTACTCTATTACAGGACTCCCCGAGTCCAAAAGGTGAGGCATTATTTTTAAGGCATAACCGTGAGCCGCCTACGGAATTAAAGTGCTTGTTGGGTTGAAGCTTCCGGCTCATCCCTCTCCGCTCCTCCGGTTGTTTCCATGACCTGGAAGGTTGAGGATTTCCAGTCAATGCCGCTCAAAGCTTCAAATTGAGCCTCATCATCAATTAACCCGGCCGGGTCAACTTCAGGGGCAAAGGTATGCTTACGAGTTGGCGGAATTAGGCTGACTGCCTCATAGCGTGGTGTTGGGATTCTCTGATTTTCCGCGTCATAGCCCGGCTGATATTTGGTAAGATCTGTGTCGTTGCCAATCAAAGTGGCCACAGGGCGTATGCTCTTCACACAGGCGGCGAAGTCTTCTGGTCAAAGGGGGTGCCGTCTTCCTTCAAGCTAGGATACCCAAGGGCGATGTTGGCCGGGTCTAGCTCTGGTAGAAACGGCTTGGCCCGGCTCAAAGCGGCTATGGCTCCGGCTCTTGCAGAAGCCCGTCTCAGCTCTTGGAAGCGCTGAGGAAGTACGGCAAGCCGCCTGAGTACATCTGCCAGGTGAGTGGGAACTTCATTGGACAGAGCCACAACGGCTAAAGCACGTTGTGACCCGGTGTAAAGTTGCTCCACCAAGGTGTAAACCGCCTTCAGCTTAGTCAGCACGCTCTGGTTGAGATTGGAACTCCTGGGACCTGCATTACAAAGTCAAGTGAGCTGTTGGCAATTGAGATGTTTATGGGAACTAAATGATGTAAACAGATTAGAAATTTACCAAAGATTGCGGAGACCATCTGAGAGACATGGCGTTTTAAGCCGGATAGCTCGGCGGTTCTTTCAGTAAGCGTGGCCTCCGCTTGTTCGGCCCGGCTGAGCAAGGCAGTCTTCTCATCCACCCAGGCCTTTCTTTCTGCTTCGAACTTTTTCTTCAGTTTCTCTTGTGCAGAAACACTGAATTCAAATTTGGCATTGGCCTTTTGGGTCTCACTTTCCTGAGTCTTCAGGCGGTTCTTCAGATCAGAGATTTCCGATTCAAATTTCTGACAGGCGGCCTGTATAATTTCTGGGTTACAGTTTGGGTGATTATCATGCAACATTAAAGTCCCAAGCACTTTGCAAGCAAAGACACTTTGCACTTGGGGGCTAATGTATGCTGAGAAGCTCTATTTACAGTGCCGGTTCATGAAAATAAGTCCTAAGCACTTTGCAGACAAAGGTACTTGGCACTTGGGGGCTAATGTGTAAAGCTGCTCAACTACTTGATTAAAGTAACGAAAGAACCGAGTCAACTATGCTGTTTAAGCCGGCCCTTGAGTGGTACCAGGTAAGCCGGTTTTCTTGCAGTAATTATTAACCCGGTATTAAGTCTACAACATATTTTATCATAAGTCATAGACTTGGGGGCTGGCATGGTAAGGGTAACTATGGAGTAAGCAAGAGAATCATACCTCAGATTTTTGCTGGATTTGCTTCACCATGTCAATTTCCAGGTCCCGGCTGTTGTGCACTTGATTAACATAGCCGGAGACAATATCTCCAATGCTCAAATTAGCATAGTCAGTGATATCCAGCCTGGCCCTGCGACGTTCCAGCAGTTCTTCCTTGTTAGAGCATCTAGCTAACACAGTGGGTCTCCCCGGCTTGACAAACTCTGTCCGGGTGATTACAACGTCCGGATCATCGGCCGGTTGAGCCGGGCTGGGGATCTCCGGGTTATCAGAACCCTCCATGACTTGTTCTTCCGATGGAGCAGTGGTGGTTTCAGGAGCTGAGGCAGACGGCGGCTCATGAGCAGAAGCCTCCAGTTCAGTTAGGACCGACTCTTTGGCCGGCTTATTTTTCTTCGCCCTCTTGCTGGGCTTTACTTGTACACTGAAAGTTAAAGAGTTAGTGCAAAACCATGAGTAAGATAAGCACAAAGTAAGCTGATCATCATTACCCGGGGGCGGTCTTGAAGGCCGGCAAGTTAGATTGCATGGAGTCGCCGGAGGACGGTGAAGTTCCCTGATAGTTTGAATAAGAAGAATTGAGTGGTTGACGAGTGACGCCCGCCAAAGGGTGAAAAGGATATAAGTCGGAGATAACCTTGGTCCGGCGCTTCCTTGATGCTTCGGGTAAGCCAGAGGAGAGGTCTGCGTCCTTGCTAGTCCGGGTCTGCCTCCGACTCTCATGAATCTGTCGCTTCAAAAGAAATTGAGGATCTTGATAAGCTAAAGGATGTGAAAATCTTACTTTCCGGGTTACTCTTCGGACTTTTAGTCTTGGCAAGGGCTCCGAGTCGGAGGAAAGTATAGTTACCTCTTCAATCACCGGGTTACTCGCTCCGGTATCCTCCTGCTAATAATCAGTGTCAATAAGACGGTTAAAAAAGGAGCCTAAAGAATCAAGGGCTACCTCTCACTCGGAGGTGTCTTCCAGGTGAAGCAGGTCCGTGGCGCTAGGCTTACTCCCCTTCTTGCAGGGAGCGGCTCTCCTGGCGGCTTTTTTAACCTTCCTGGCTTTCTTAGCAGCTTCATGGTCATACCTGACCTTCCAGAATTTGTCATTAGCCTGTAAAATACAACGAAGGTTTCTTGAAGTTAAGACGAAAATTGTTAAAATGAAAAGTAAGGTGTTCAGGTCAATAGCTTACTGCCGGGGCCGGGTTAGCCTTGCAGAAGGGGCTTAGGCTTGTCCTCCCGCGATGTGCTAAGCTCTCGTTCAGAAGAGACTTGGTCATGTCATCAACAACGTCCTCAGGTAAGTCGTTGGGGCTGTGCCGAAGAGGATCATCCTTCCGGCCCGTGTAATCACACATTAAGCCGGGGCGGCGGCTTAGAGGAATCACCCGCCAAGCAATCCAGACCCGGACCAGATCAACGCCATTTAGGCCGTTTCCCAGAAGAGCTTTGATTTTGTTGATGGTGGGAATAAGCGGTTGACGCTCAGCTTGAGATAGTTTGTCTGGCAGAGGGTGACTTGACTCCAGACGCAGGGCGCGAAAGCCGGGCAGAGGGTTCTCATCAGCCAGAGAAGTATCTTGGCAGTAGAACCATATCTGGTTCCAGTCCTTCGGGTGGCTTGGCGGCTCAGCATAAGGAAAGAGACAATCTCTCCGTCGTTGGATTGAGATTCCACCAAGTTCCAAGCTAGGCCCGTTGGCACATTCATTCTGGCGGTTCAGGTAAAATAACTCCCTAAAGAGTAGCAGGCTGGGTTCTTCTCCAAGGTATACCTCACAGAACACTTGAAAGTTACAAATGTTCGACACGGAGTTGGGTCCAATGTCTTGAGGTCGCAGATCAAAAAAGTGCAGAACATCTCTGAAGAATTTTGAGCCAGGAGGAGCAAAGCCCCGGCTTATGTGGTCAGCAAATATGACAACCTCTCCGTCCTTTGGTTGAGGTCTCTCTTCGGACGGGTCAGGAGCTCGGTAGGACATGACCTCCTTCTTAGGCAGGTAACCCGTTTTTACGAAGTCATCTAAGGTGCTACAGTAACGTTGGATCTCACCCAGTTGCATGTAATGGGTGGTTTGGGAGCCTTGGGCGGGATTGTGGAAAATGGAAGCCTATGACAAAAGAGAATTCACGGTTCAAATTTAAGCCGGAGGAAAATTTCAGTTCAGTATTCAAGGTGGCGGCTTATGAAAGGGCCTAATGATATATGGCTAATTGTGTCGGGTTATCTAAGCCGCTGTGGATATCATAAGTAATTCAAGTTATTTAAAACTCTATTACAAATGAGATGGAAATTTCACAAAGCATGGCCTCTTTTAAGCCGGCGATACGAGCCGCCATGGCTAACAGATGCAGTTTTTTGTCTAAGTGTTTGCACAAACAAGTTTCACAGATTGCAGGGATTATTTTGGATCAAACGATCGTCTAGAAAGAAAAAAATTCTAGACCTAAAAACTGATACAGAGAAGTTCATAAGCTCTAAATGGGGTCTTTTTGCGGGCAAGAGGGATCTGCTAGCATAAAAATGGGTGCGAAACTACTACCGCAGGAATTTTGTACCATTTTCGGATCAAAAGGAACCTCGGTGGAGGAACTGTGAAGAAACCGAGATGAAACTACGAAGAACATGGAAGAAATATGGAACCCTAATGCGAATCTACTGTACGGGGTAGCAAAGATTTACTGGAGCCGATGAGCAGCGGAGGTCGCCGCCGTTTCTCTGGACCGACTCAGGGTGATGCAGCGGCCGAGGTTGATGAAGACGAGGGGCGCGTGAAGGAAATATGCCCTAAAGGCAATAATAAAGTATTATTTATTTCCTTATATCATGATAAATGTTTATTATTCATGCTAGAATTGTATTAACCAGAAACATAATACATGTGTGAATACATAGACAAACAGTGTGTCACTAGTATGCCTCTACTTGACTAGCTCGTTAATCAAAGATGATTATGTTTCCTAGCCATAGACATGAGTTGTCATTTGATTAACGGGATCACCTCATTAGGAGAATGACGTGATTGACCTGACCCATTCCGTTAGCTTAGCACCCGATCGTTTAGTATGTTGCTATTGCTTTCTTCATGACTTATACATGTTCCTATGACTATGAGATTATGCAACTCCCGTTTACCGGAGGAACACTTTGTGTGCTACCAAACGTCACAACATAAATGGGTGATTATAAAGGTGCTCTACAGGTGTCTCCAAAGGCACTTGTTGGGTTGGCGTATTTCGAGATTAGGATTTGTCACTCCGATTGTCGGAGAGGTATCTCTGGGCCCACTCGGTAATGCACATCACTATAAGCCTTGCAAGCATTGTGACTAATGAGTTAGTTACGGGATGATGTATTACGGAACGAGTAAAGAGACTTGCCAGTAACGAGATTGAACTAGGTATCGAGATACCGACAATCGAATCTCGGGCAAGTAACATATCGATGACAAAGGGAACAACGTATGTTGTTATGCGGTTTGACCGATAAAGATCTTCGTAGAATATGTGGGAGCCAATATGAGCATCCAGGTTCCGCTATTGGTTATTGACCGGAGAGGTGTCTCGGTCATGTCTACATAGTTCTCGAACCCGTAGGGTCCGCACGCTTAACGTTATGATGACAGTTATATTATGAGTTTATATGTTTTGATGTACCGAAGGTTGTTCGGAGTCCCGGATGTGATCACGGACATGACGAGGAGTCTCGAAATGGTCGAGACATAAAGATTGATATATTGGACGACTATATTCGGACACCGGAAGTGTTCTGGAGAAGTTTCGGATAAAACCGGAGTGCCGGAGGGGTTACCGGAACCCCCGGGGGAAGTATTGGGCCTTAGTGGGCCTTGAGGGGAGAGAGAGGGCAGCAGCCAGGAGGTGGCACGCCCCCTCCCATGAGGAGTCCTATTAGGACTAGGAGAGGGGGGCGCAGCCCCTCTTTTCCTCTCCCTCTCCCTCTCTTTCCTTCCCCCCTCTCTTCCTAGTTGGTCTAGGAAAGGGGAGTCCTACTCCTACTAGGAGGAGGACTCCCCCCCTCTCCTTGGCGCGCCTAGGGCAGCCGGCCTCCCCTTGCTCCTTTATATACGGGGGCAGGGGGGCACCTCTAGACACACTTGATATACGATATTTTAGCCGTGTGCGGTGCCCCCCTCCACCATATTACACCTCGATAATACCGTTGCGGAGCTTAGGCGAAGCCCTGCGTCGGTGGAACATCATCATCGTCACCACGCCGTTGTGCTGACAAAACTCTCCCTCAACACTCGGCTAGATCGGAGTTCGAGGGACGTCATCGAGCTGAACGTGTGCTGAACTCGGAGGTGCCGTACGTTCGGTACTTGATCGGTCGAATCGTGAAGACGTACGACTACATCAACCGCGTTGTGATAACGCTTCCGCTATCGGTCTACGAGGGTACGTGGACAACACTCTCCCCTCTCGTTGCTATGCATCACCATGATCTTGCGTGTGCGTAGGAAATTTTTTGAAATTACTATGTTCCCCTACAGTGGCATCCGAGCCTGGTTTTATGCGTTGATGTTATGCACGAGTAGAACACAAGTGAGTTGTGGGCGATATAAGTCATACTGCTTACCAGCATGTCATACTTTGGTTCAGCGGTATTGTGAGATGAAGCGGCCCGGACCGACATTACGCGTACGCTTACGCGAGACTGGTTTCACCGTTGCGAGCACTCGTTGCTTAAAGGTGACCGGCGGGTGTCTGTCTCTCTCACTTTAGTTGAACCGAGTGTGGCTATGCCCGGTCCTTGCGAAGGTTAAAACAACACCAACTTGACAAACTATCGTTGTGGTTTTGATGCGTAGGTAAGAACGGTTCTTGCTAAGCCCGTAGCAGCCACGTAAAACTTGCAACAACAAAGTAGAGGACGTCTAACTTGTTTTTGCAGGGCATGTTGTGATGTGATATGGTCAAGACATGATGTGATATAATTTGTTGTATGAGATGATCATGTTTTGTAACCGAGTTATCGGCAACTGGCAGGAGCAATATGGTTGTCGCTTTATTGTATGAATTGCAATCGCCATGTAATAGTTTTACTTTATCACTAAGCGGTAGCAATAGTCGTAAAAGAAATAAGTTGGCGAGACGACAACGATACTACAATGGAGATCAAGGTGTCGCGCCGGTGACGATGGTGATCATGATGGTGCTTCGAAGATGGAGATCACGAGCACGGTGCTTCGAAGATGGAGATCACAAGCACAAGATGATGATGGCCATATCATATCACTTATATTGATTGCATGTGATGTTAATCCTTTATGCATCTTATCTTGCTTTGATTGACGGTAGCATTATAAGATGATCTCTCACTAAAATTTCAAGATAAAAGTGTTCTCCCTGAGTATGCACCGTTGCGAAAGTTCTTCGTGCTGAGACACCACGTGATGATCGGGTGTGATAGGCTCTACGTTCAAATACAACGGGTGCAAAATAGTTGCACACGCGGAATACTCAGGTTAAACTTGACGAGCCTAGCATATGCAGATATGGCCTCAGAACACGGAGACCGAAAGGTCGAGCGTGAATCATATAGTAGATATGATCAACATAGTGATGTTCACCGTTGAAACTACTCCATCTCACGTGATGATTGGACATGGTTTAGTTGATATGGATCACGTGATCACTTAGAGGATTAGAGGGATGTCTATCTAAGTGGGGGTTCTTAAGTAATATGATTAATTGAACTTAAATTTATCATGAACTTAGTCCTGATAGTATTTTTGCAAATTATGTTGTAGATCAATAGCTCGCGTTGTTGCTTCCTTGTGTTTATTTTTGATATGTTCCTAGAGAAAATTATGTTGAAAGATGTTAGTAGCAAAGATGCGGATTGGATCCGTGATCTGAGGATTATCCTCATTGCTGCACAGAAGAATTATGTCCTTGATGCACCGCTAGGTGACAGACCTATTGCAGGAGCAGATGCAGACGTTATGAACGTTTGGCTAGCTCAATATGATGACTACTTGATAGTTTAGTGCACCATGCTTAACGACTTAGAATCGGGACTTCAAAGACGTTTTGAACGTCATGGACCATATGAGATGTTCCAGGATTTGAAGTTAATATTTCAAGCAAATACTCGAGTTGAGAGATATGAAGTCTCCAACAAGTTCTGTAGCTAAAAGATGGAGGAGAATAGCTCAAGCAGTGAGCATGTGCTCAGATTGTCTGGGTACTACAATCGCTTGAATCAAGTGGGAGTTAATCTTCCAGATAAAATAGTGATTGACAGAATTCTCTAGTCACCATCACCAAGTTAGTAGAACTTCGTGATGAACTATAGTATGCAAGGGATGACGAAAGTAATTCCCGAGCTCTTCGTGATGCTGAAATCGACGAAGGTAGAAAGCAAGAAAAACATCAATTGTTGATGGTTGACGAGACCACTAGTTTCAAGAAAAGGGCAAAGGGATAGAAGGGGAACTTAAAAAAGAACGGCAAGCAAGTTGCTACTCAAGTGAAGAAGCCCAAGTCTGTACCTAAACCTGAGACTAAGTGCTTCTACTGCAAAGGGACTAGTCACTGGAAGCGGAACTGCCCCAAGTATTTGGTGGATAAGAAGGATGGCAAAGTGAACAAAGGTATATTGGATATACATGTTATTGATGTGTACTCACTAGTGTTTATAGCAACCCCTCAGCATTTGATACTGGTTCAGTTGCTAAAGAGTAGTAACTTGAAACGGGAGTTGCATTAACATAAACTAGTTAAGGATGAAGTGACGATGTGTATTGGAAGTGGTTCCAAGATTGATATGATCATCATCGCACACTCCCTATACTTTCGGGATTAGTGTTGAACCTAAATAAGTGTTATTTGGTGTTTGCGTTGAGCATGAATATGATCTGATCATGTTTGTTGCAATACGGTTATTCATTTAAATTAGAGAATAATTGTTGTTCTGTTTACATGAATAAAACCTTCTATGGTTATACACCCAATAAAATGGTTTGTTGGATCTCGATCGTAGTGATACACAAATTCATAATAATGAAGCCAAAAGATGCAAAGTTAATAATGATAGTGCAACTTATTTGTGGCACTGCTGTTTAGGTCATATTGGTGTAAAGCGCATGAAGAAACTCCATACTGATGGGATTTTGGAATCACTTGATTATAAATCACTTGATGCTTGCGAACCGTGGCTCATGGGCAAGATGACTAATACGCTGTTCTCCGGAACTCTGGAGAGAGCAACAGATTTGTTGGAAATCATACATACAAATGTATGTGGTCCGATGAATATTGAGGCTCGTAGCAGGTATCATTAATTTCTGACCTTCACAGATGATTTGAGCAGATATGGGTATATCTACTTAATGAAACAGAAGTCTGAAACATTTGAAAAGTTCATATAATTTCAGAGTGAAGTGGAAAATCATCGTAACAAGAAAATAAAGTTTCTACGATCTGATCGTGGAGAAGAGTATTTGAGTTACGAGTTTGGCCTTCAGTAAAAACAATGTGAAATAGTTTCACTACTCACGCCACCTGGAACACCACAGTGTAATCGTGTGTCCGAACATCGTAACCGTACTTTATTAGATATGGTGCAATATATGATGTCTCTTACCGATCTACCACTATCGTTTTGGGGTTATGCATTAGAGACAGCTACATTCACGTTAAATAGGGTACCATCTAAATCCGTTGAGACGACATCTTATGAACTGTGGTTTGGCAAGAAACCAAAGTTGTCGTTTCTTAAAGTTTGGGGTTGCGATGCTTATGTGAAAAAGTTTCATCCTGATAAGCTCAAACCCAAATCGGAGAAATGTGTCTTCATAGGATACCCAAAGGAGACAGTTGGGTACACCTTCTATCACAGATCCGAAGGCAAGACATTCGTTGCTAAGTATGGATCCTTTCTAGAGAAGGAGTTTCTCTCGAAAGAAGTGAGTGGGAGGAAAGTAGAACTTGATGAGGTAATTGTACCTGCTCCCTTATTGGAAAGTAGTTCATCGCAGAAACCAGTTTCTGTGACGCCTATACCAATTAGTGAGGAAGTTAATGATGATGATCATGGAACTTCAGATCAAGTTATTACTGAACCTCGTAGGTCAAGCAGAGTAAGATCCGCACCAGAGTGGTACGGTAATCCTGTTCTGGAGGTTATGTTACTAGACCATGACGAACCTATGAACTATGAAGAAGCGATGGTGAGCCCAGATTCCGCAAAATGGCTTGAGGCCATGAAATCTGAGATGAGATCCATGTATGAGAACAAAGTATGGACTTTGATTGACTTGCCCAATGATCGGCGAGCCATTGAGATTAAATGGATCTTCAAGAGGAAGACGGACGCTGATAGTAGTGTTACTATCTACAAAGCTAGAATTGTCGCAAAAGGTTTTCGACAAGTTTAAGGTGTTGACTACGATGAGAGTTTCTCACTCGTATCTATGCTTAAGTCTGTCCGAATCATGTTAGCAATTGCCGCATTTTATGAAATCTGGCAAATGGATAAACAAAACTGCATTCCTTAATGGATTTATTAAAGAAGAGTTGTATATGATGCAACCAAAAGGTTTTGTCAATCCTAAAGGTGCTAACAAAATATGCAAGCTCCAGCGATCCATCTATGGACTGGTGCAAGCATCTCGGAGTTGGAATATACGCTTTGATAAGTTGATCAAAGGATATAGTTTTATACAGACTTGCGGTGAAGCCTGTATTTACAAGAAAGTGAGTGGGAGCACTACAACATTTCTGATAAGTATATGTGAATGACATATTGTTGATCGGAAATAATGTAGAATTATTCTGCAAAGCATACAGGAGTGTTTGAAAGGAGTTTTTCAAAGAAAGACCTCGCTGAAGCTGCTTACATATTGAGCATCAAGATCTATAGAGATAGAACAAGACGCTTGATAAGTTTTTTCAATGAGTACATACCTTAACAAGATTTTGAAGTGGTTCAAAATGGAACAGTCAAAGAAAGAGTTTCTTGCCTGTGTTACAAGGTGTGAAATTGAGTAAGACTCAAAGCCCGACCACGGTAGAAGATAGAAAAAAATGAAAGTCATTCGCTATGCCTCGGCCATAAGTTCTATAAAGTATGCCATGCTGTGTACCAGATCTATTGTATACCCTACACTGATTTTGGCAAGGGAGTACAATAGTGATCTAGGAGTAGATCACTGGACAGCGGTCAAAATTATCCTTCCTGGAATAAGGATATGTTTCTTGATTATGGAAGTGACAAAAGGTTCGAAGTAAAGGGTTACGTCGATGCAAGTTTTGACACTAATCTAGATGACTCTAAGTCTCGGTCTAGATACATATTGAAAGACGGAGCAATTAGCTAGAGTAGCTCCGGGCAGAGCATTGTAGACATAGAAATTTCCAAAATACTTACGGATCTGAATGTGACAGACCCGTTGACTAAAATTATCTCACAAGGAAAACATGATCACACCTTAGTACTCTTTGGGTGTTAATCACATAAGCGATGTGAACTAGATTACTGACTCTAGTAAACCCTTTGGGTGTTGGTCACATGACGATGTGAACTATGGGTGTTAATCACATGGTGATGTGAACTATTGATGTTAAATCACATGGCGATGTGAACTAGATTATTGACTCTAGTGCAAGTGGGAGACTGAAGGAAATATGCCCTAGAGGCAATAATAAAGTATTATTTATTTCCTTATATCATGATAAATGTTTATTATTCATGCTAGAATTGTATTAACCGGAAACATAATACATGTGTGAATACATAGACAAACAGTGTGTCACTAGTATGCCTCTACTTGACTAGCTCGTTAACCAAAGATGGTTATGTTTCCTAGCCATAGACATGAGTTGTCATTTGATTAACGGGATCACCTCATTAGGAGAATGACGTGATTGACCTGACCCATTCCGTTAGCTTAGCACCCGATCGTTTAGTATGTTGCTATTGCTTTCTTCATGACGTATACATGTTCCTATGACTATGAGATTATGCCACTCCCGTTTACCGGAGGAACACTGTGTGTGCTACCAAACGTCACAACATAAATGGGTGATTATAAAGGTGCTCTACAGGTGTCTCCAAAGGCACTTGTTGGGTTGGCGTATTTCGAGATTAGGATTTGTCACTCCGATTGTCGGAGAGGTATCTCTGGGCCCACTCGGTAATGCACATCACTATAAGCCTTGCAAGCATTGTGACTAATGAGTTAGTTACGGGATGATGTATTACGGAACGAGTAAAGAGACTTGCCAGTAACGAGATTGAACTAGGTATCGAGATACCGACGATCGAATCACGGGCAAGTAACATACCGATGACAAAGGGAACAACGTATGTTGTTATGCGGTTTGACCGATAAAGATCTTCGTAGAATATGTGGGAGCCAATATGAGCATCCAGGTTCCTCTATTGGTTATTGACCGGAGAGGTGTCTCGGTCATGTCTACATAGTTCTCGAACCCGTAGGGTCCGCACGCTTAACGTTACGATGACAGTTATATTATGAGTTTATATGTTTTGATGTACCGAAGGTTGTTCGGAGTCCCGGATGTGATCACGGACATGACGAGGAGTCTCGAAATGGTCGAGACATAAAGATTGATATATTGGACGACTATATTCGGACACCGGAAGTGTTCCGGAGAAGTTTCGGATAAAACCGGAGTGCCGGAGGGGTTACCTGAACCCCCGGGGGAAGTATTGGGCCTTAGTGGGCCTTGAGGGGAGAGAGAGGGCAGCAGCCAGGAGGTGGCACGCCCCCTCCCATGAGGAGTCCTATTAGGACTAGGAGAGGGGGGCGCAGCCCCTCTTTTCCTCTCCCTCTCCCTCTCCCTCTCTTTCCTTCCCCCCTCTCTTCCTAGTTGCTCTAGGAAAGGGGAGTCCTACTCCTACTAGGAGGAGGACTCCCCCCTCTCCTTGGCGCACCTAGGGCAGCCGGCCTCCCCCTTGCTCCTTTATATACGGGGGCAGGGGGCACCTCTAGACACACTTGATATACGATATTTTAGCCGTGTGCGGTGCCCCCCTCCACCATATTACACCTCGATAATACCGTTGCGGAGCTTAGGCGAAGCCCTGCGTCGGTGGAACATCATCATCGTCACCACGCCGTCGTGCTGACAAAACTCTCCCTCAACACTCGGCTGGATCGGAGTTCGAGGGACGTCATCGAGCTGAACGTGTGCTGAACTCGGAGGTCCCGTACGTTCGGTACTTGATCGGTCGAATCGTGAAGACGTACGACTACATCAACCGCGTTGTGATAACACTTCCGCTGTCGGTCTACGAGGGTACGTGGACAACACTCTCCCCTCTCGTTGCTATGCATCACCATGATCTTGCGTGTGCGTAGGAATTTTTTTGAAATTACTACGTTCCCCAAAAGCGCGGCGGCGGCGGCAGAGCTCGGGCTCTGGGGCGTCAGAGGAGGAAGACGATGGATCGAGAAGAGTGACGAAGGCTTATGGGCCGGGCCTATTTATAAGGGACGGCTGGTAAATGGGCGCGAGAAACGAGGAGGCCGAAGACATGATTATCTTGCCGCAGAAATGCCTCGATTCTTGGGATGGTCATTAAGATAAGATCCGTTGGGATTTGACAGAATAAAAAATGAATTTAATGGAAGATGATGTCATGGCGGGTTACCAAGAATCCAGAAGATGACGTCACGGCGGGTCATAACCTTCGCACAAGCAGAAGCCGGAAGATTTTCTCTTAAAGGTATTGAAGATTGACATGAACCGGTTCAAATCAATCTGGGGCCTAATGTTGAGGATATAACCATTAGAGTCACCCGCCCAGGAGGGGCCGGGTTACGTCATAATGATCATCACGTGAAGCCCAGTACCAAGCTTGAGGATGGCGGTTCAGTAATGGGCTTAAGACCTGGAGGCGGCTTAAGGCCCATAGTAATAAACCGCCGTTATGGCGAGACTTGTAGTGTAAGGCAAGAATAGTTAAGAGTCCGAGACGGACACTGTTATAAGCCGGCTGGGACTCTGAGAGCCGCTGGGCGTCAACCTCTCTATATAAAGGGACGACCTGGCGGCGGTTCAGGGCAAGTAAGATCAGATCGATAGCCAAGCAGAGCGGTTTAGCTCCTGGTCATCGAAACCCTAAGTAATACCACCTCAACTAGACGTAGGCTTTTACCTTCACCGTAAGGGGTCGAACTAGTATAATCCTCGTGTCCCTTTTCCCGTTTAACCCCTTTAAGCTTCCTAGCTGCGATGGCTCCACGACTAAGTCCTTGCACGAGGACATCTGCCGTGACAATTCGACGACACTAATGTTTATTTTCCTTTGAAATTAAGGGAGTATAGGAATCCATTTATATGAACCAAGTGGCTCTAAAGCTATAGAAATGATATCATGTTTATTTCCTTTGAAATCTGGAGTATATGAATCTATTCCTATGAACCAATTGGCTCTAAAGGAAAAAATCCTATAAAAATCATATCATATAGAGTTCCTATGATATTCCTCGACACCAAAGGATGGTTGAAATTTCTGCGGGTGATATGATGGTCTTTCTTTGTAGACTCGTCCCCATCTTTATAGTTACCTCTTGAAGATGAATGAAATGATATATACAGGGTATTCTACATGTGCAACTTGGTACACGAAAACTCCGTAGAAGTTTGCGAGGTTCGAATTTTCAATAAAGCTATATGCACTGCATTTCAGAACGGAGGGAGCATACGGCAGTTGCTAACACTCACATGGAAGATTTGTGTGTAGGAGGAGTGGCTGTTCTGTTAAATGACATGGCAAAACTGACACTGTCGGATGCCGATCTAGCGGTTCTTACGGCGTTCGTCAGGAAAAGGCTTGTGGCGAACGTTTGTCGGATAATGATTTACGGACACATGCATTGCATTGATACGTGCCCCCCCTCTCTCACACACACACGCACCCTCATGAGTCATGACTCTCCCGAGTCCTCTCGCAGACTCGCACGTCGCACCCACCGTCTATCTGCGGGTAGATGTCACGCACATATGTGCTCTTCACACCCTACCCTGAGAACTTCTAAAAAGCAAAAGACGTCGCGCACATTTTATTTTAGCTCACACGTCACACACTTATACTATTACTCTTGCGGCGAACGTTCTTTGGGCATAGTATATTGTACTCTCACGAAGAGAAGTGGTGCACGCACGCACTAGTTCTCTCACACCCACTCGCTGGTACACGTAGGAGCGCATTTTTTTGAAGCTGGTACAACAAATCACTCCACTATATATATAAGCAAGAGCCTTAGCGCTTGCTTTACTAGGGCTCCTCTCGTTCACTCTCTCATGCTCTCCAGATCTAAGCAAGACATAGGTGGCCACACTCTCTCTCAGCTCACGGCTGGTCACAAATCCGGCCGGACAACCTCGACCGGGGCAGGGGTGTAGGTGCATCGTTCACGCTGTCGTCGGTGGCGAGGGAGGAGACCAATGGTTGCCCGCGCGTCCCGATCGGTGGCCGTGCCGTTCTCTCCGAGAGAGCGCCGGCTCGGGAGGGCCTCTGACCCCTTCTTCCTCCCTGCGGTATTGTGGCCAAGATGCGGCCTCCTGACGCCGTCTTTACCACATGCCGACGACCCTCAGGTATATATTCCTTCGAAACCTGCCTTGCTCTACTGCCCCAGCTCCCTTCGTGTGGATATTTTTCTACTTCCGTCTGCTATTCCAAAGCCACCTAGACTTTTACTATTATTAGAGGTAAAGCTAGTTCATACAGTCGACTCTAAGAGTTGGTTCAAACATGAAAGGAAGTGGGAAAGCTGTAGCATGAATCTAGGACTTGGTTCTAAGAGGAAACGGGGGAAAGTAGTAGATACTGGCTACCCAACCGGTCTCTTGGTTGAAAAGACGAAGAAAGCATGGTGGATGGCGAAGGGTGGGGGGAAGTGGACCTATCTCTTGGTTGAAAAAGGAAAGAAAGTGACGGGTGTTGGGGGACAACGCAAATGAGAATGAGCAGGTCTAGATTTCCTGTGCTCACATAGGAAAATGTCGCCAAGGAGATAAAAAATGGGACAAATGCAGACATGATGCCTGAGTGTTTGCCGATCTCGGCAGCCGCATCTGCCTCACCACTTTATGCCCCTGCTGTCCCTATGCCCATATCGCTACCGTTAATGTAAAAGCACATGAAGCATTAAGCAATGCCACCTAATGTCACTATAAGTAATGGTCTAGTACCGTCGATAAATTGAAGCAATGCCACCACCATTTTATGAAGTGCTTCCGTCTTGCTTTATTTCCCATGAATTTTGTTTTTGCAGTTACACTTAAATCTCACACCGCTAACATTGCTTCATCCCAGTGGAACTGCACAAATTTGATTGCACATTTACTGACCATGTGCTACTCTCATGACAGTAATACTAATGCTATTGTTCTGCATGTTAAGCTAGTGGCCTTGTTGATGTGATGTGATGCTACTTACTTAAGGACTCTTCATACTGTCAATCTAGTGCCAATTATAACACAATAGATGCTGCTGTTAATCATACGCCACTGCAAATATCTGTCACTGTTTAAATAACCGTATTTCGTATTTGCGCAAACAGGGATGTCTGTCTCCATATCGTTTCGGGATGTCTGTCTCCGTATCGTTTCTATCCGTGCAATCAAAAGCACACACGTCAGTTTTAGTAGAACTGCGCAAAATGAGATGGCTATCCCTCGTTCCCGTCGTCTAACCTCCAGTCTTCAAGGTATTCCTACATTGGTAGTAACTAAGGTAGAATGACGAACGCAATCTAAAAGAAGATGATTCATACGTTTTACTTCCTGATTGCAGTGCAGGGACGAGCAAAAACAACTGCATCCTAGTCCGGAATGCACTTTCTACCAGTTCATCCATGGACCGAGGACTAGCTGGCATGGCTGCACGGCGGTTTTTTGGACAGGTGCGCGGACAAGAGGCATTGTGGTCTGCTTATTTCTGCAAATAGCGGTGCTTAAATTTAGTGGAATGCACAAGAATTTCACCTGGTCAGTACACTGCATGGTTCAGTTCAGCATTCCAGCTGAGACCACAATTATAATTGGTTATTCTGGAATGAGAGAACCTAACCCTGGATGGTAGCAACAAGAAAAAACCAGAGTGAACTCCAGGAAATTTAAGCCTGCCGGGAGGCCCTTTGCTTGTTTTTTCCTGATTTGTAAACCTTCTCACAACGTTGTCTTTTGCTGTGAACTAGTATATGTTTGTTATGTTCTATGAATCATTGAGATGTATAAAATTGCTTAACTTATGCTTTTCAAGTTTTTTATGGAGACGAGTTTAATGTGAGTGTTCCACATGAGCGCTGGACTAGCGTGTGAATGTTTGGAATTTACATTGTGGCCTCAGTTAACTGCATGAACCACTGTAACAAGATACTACTACAAAAAAGACACATCCGTAAAATTTTGGGCCGAACGAATTTTTTTCTGTCATACATATGACACTTCTATGACGATAATTGTGACAAAACCCGGTATCATCATTGATGTGGTGGGCTCCTACTTCTATGACAAAAAATCATGACGGAAAATGGGCTTTTCATCCTGGGCGGGCCGGAGACGCAGCTGCATGACATTCTTTGGGTCGTCCATGACGGAAAAACCATGGTAGAAGCGAGGGCGAGGAAAATTTCGGGGAGTTCCCGGTTACGGTGGGAGGTCGGGGGCCGAGCGATGCGCGTTTCTCTCATACACGTACGCGCGTGTGTGCGAGGCATTGGATCTAACTGAACCCGAGCGAGGCGTTGGGCTCTAACTGAACCCGAGCGATCGATCGATGGCTGTTAACTGAACTCGATCGAGCGATTCCTTCGCTACTGCTGCTAACTAAAGCCGATCGATTGGATGAACAGTGAGCGTTGCGGGGGGTGGATGAACAGTGAGCGGTGGCGTTGCCTCTGGATGAACAGGACCCCGTGGTGTGGAGGGCTGGATGAACAGTAGACGGTGGAGGGTGGTTGAACAGGACCCCGTGGTGTGGAGGGCTGGATGAATAGTAGACGATGGAGGGGTGCCCGTGGAGGGGTGGTTGAACAGTAGCCGGTGGAGTAGCGCGCAGTGGAGGCTGGATGAACAGGAGCCCGTGGAGGCTGGAGGAGGTCGACGATAGCCCGTGGAGGCTGGAGGAGGTCGACGGTGGAGATGAACAGTATCCCGTGGAGTCCCGTTTTGCGGTACGCCACACCCCTCCCGATGAACAGGACCCCCGTTTCGACCGTAGCGCTCCAACACAAGTCCGTTTCGTCCATTTTGCGGTACGCCACACCCCTCCCGATCAACAGGACCCCCGTTTCGACCGTAGCGCTCCAACACAAGTCCGTTTCGTCCGCTTTGCGGTACGCCACACCCCTCCCGATCAACAGGACCCCCGTTTCGACCGTAGGAGGTCTGTTTCCTCCATTTTGCGGTACGCCACACCCCTCCCGAGCAACAGGACCCCGTTCCGAACATAGGAGGTCCTTATCCTCTGTTGTGCGGTATGCTAAGCCTCGTTTCCATCGCCTGTTCCGTCCAAGCCCTCCCGATGAACACGACCACGCATTCCATTCCGACCCAGCCGGTCGGCTCCCCATGAACACGACGACGACGCTGTTTCTCCGTTCCGACCCAGCCATGTACACGAGCCCTGGCCGTACGTATGCGCGACTAGGCGTTCGAGACCCCGCCCGTATGTACGTACGTGGCCGTATTTTCTTTCTTGCACCCTGGTCGTTGTACGTACGTGTACATGCTACGTGCGCGCCTCTACTACGACACGTGCGCGGCTCTACAATGACCAGTATGTACGTACACGTTCGCGACCAGAATGACAACGCTACGTACGCTTCGACCAGGTGCGTCCCGACTGTCAGGCACTTCCTTGCCTGTGAAGATGTAGCTGGTGGGTCCCAGCAGTCAGGGGGGCGAATCTTTTTTTACCGGACGCACTTCCTTGCGTGCGAAGATGTAGCTGGTGGGTCCCAGCAGTCAGGGGGAACCATTTTTTTCGCGAAATACGGTTTCCCGTCCGGTGGGTCCCTGTTGTCAGGTGGAGGAATAATTATTTTCCGCGTAATAAGGAGGCACTTCCTTGCTGCGGCCGTGGACCCAGCTGTCAGCCTCTCCACGTACAGTCCACGTCCGACGGAAGCCGTTCCTTCACCACGTTGACCAGGCCGCGCCGAGAGCACCAGGGCGGTGGACGACGGCGAGGCCTAGGAAGGGGACGACGCCGATCCAGGGAAGACGCGGCAGTGGATGCCCACGCGTAGAGGACTACGAGGGTTCACTGGTTCGCTGCGGTGTGAGGCTGCCGTTGCCGCAGAATAACAGGGGGTGTGGGCGAGTAGAGGGATGGCCTGGCCAGTGGTGGGAGTAGTAGGGGGCGGTGAGGCCTCCGCCACATCACAACCGGCCACGGGAGGCAGGAGCACGAGGCACGACCGGCGCTGGTTTGGGCGGCTGGAGCAAGAAGACTAGAGGTTGAAGAAGCACTACGGCCATTGGATGGACATCGGACGGTCGCTGGAGCTAGAATCATGCATATTGACTAAGTTGACAAAGCCCTCCGTCCCCGTCAACTTAGTAGGCCCACAAGTCAGCCTGCCACTATACTGGGTCCCAGCTAATAGGGGGAGTATTCATTTTTTTGTGCGTAATAAGGAGGCACTTCCTTGCATGCGAAGATATAGCTGGTGGGTCCGAGCTGTCAGCGACGGTAACGTTTTTTCGCGAAATACAGAGGCCCTTTCGGTGGGTCCCCGATGTCAGGTGGAGGAATCATTATTTTGCGCGTAATAAGGAGGCATTTCCTTGCGTGCGGCCGTGGACCCAGCTGTCGGCCTCTCCACGTACAGTCAACTTCGTATGCATGTCGGTCGTTGACCACGTTGACCAGGCCACGCCGAGAGCACCAGGGCGGTGGACGACGGCGAGGCCTAGGAAGGGAATGACACGGAGGCAGGGAAGACTCGGCAGTTGTTTCCCACGTGGAGGGGAGTACGACTGTACGAGGGTTTACTGGTTCGTCTGCCGTCGCCGGAGAATAACAGCATGTGTGGGTGAGTAGAGGGATGGCTAGGCCAGCGATGGGAGTACGGTGGGGCGGTGATGCCTGCGCGACAGCACAGCCGGCCGCGGGGAGGAGGGAGCAGGCAGTCCCACCGGCGCTTGTTCGAGCGGCTGGAGCAGGAAGAGCAGAGATTGAAGAAGCACGAAGGCCGTTGGATGGACATCCAACAGTCACTGCTTGTGCGTCAACCTTTTTTTAGGAAAGTCTCAAATCTGTGGAAAACAGCATACAGCCCATCTGCCATTATTTCTAATAATTTACAGCCCATTTGCTAATTCTTAAGGTTTTTTTAGCCCATATTCTTTTTGTTAGCATTACATCCCATATTGTGGCCATGGTTAAAAAATTATACGAAATTTTGCATATTTCGGTGCGGTCCGAACTGTTTTTAATCCCGAAATTTCGACTCACATTCAAACTGATTTTAAAAATAAATGTATATCAATATAAAATCCAACAAATTCTCCACGCATAAAAATTAATGTAATTTCAAATCTCGAAATAAAAAAAGATATTTGAAACTAATTGCCGGTTTGATGTGTTTTAAAAATGTACAGCCCATTTCTCATTACTGATGGGCCATTTTCTCAGCCAGCCGAATGAAAGCTCTCCTCGTCTTGAAAGATTTGCAGCCCAACAGGCCTGACAAAGCGACTTACTTGGCAAATCACAAAAAAACTGGGTTGTGGCCGTGGACCTAGCTGTCAGCCTCTCCACGTACAGTACTCTTCCGATGGAATGTTGTTGACCACATTGACCACGTCGTGCCGAGAGCACCAAGGCGGTGGACGGCGGCGAGGCCTAGGAAGGGGACGATGTGGAACCGGGGAAGACGCGGCAGTGGATGCCCACGCGGAGAGGAGTACGAGGGTTCACTGGTTCGGCTGCGGTGTGAGGCTGCCGTCGCCGCAGGGCCTGGCTATCGGTGGGAGTAGTAGGGGGCGATGAGGCCTCAACGGCAGCACAGCCGACCACTGGAGGCAGGAGCAGGCGGTCTCCCCGGCGCTGGTTTGGGCGGCTGGTGCAAGAAGAGCAGCGATGGAAGAAGCAGCAGGACCGTTCGATTCAAATCCAACGGTTACTGCTGCTAGAATCGTTTGTTGACTAAGTTGACAAGCCCTGCGTACGCGTCAACTTAGTAGGCCCATAGGTCAGCCTCCCAACCGGTGCGCCCCAGATGTCAGTGGGAGGAATCATTTTTTTCGCGTAATAAGGAGGCAGTTGATTGCGTGCGGCCAGGCCAGCGGCGGGAGTAGGGTGGGCCGGGGAAGCCTGCGCGGCATCACAACGGGCCACAAGAGGAGGGAGCAGGAAGTCCCGCCGGCGCTAGTTTAGGCGGCTGGAGCAGGAAGATCAGAGATTGAAGAAGCACGTCGGCCGTTGGATGGACATCCAACAGTCACTGCTGCTAGAATCGTGTGTTCACTGACAAAGCCTTGCGTAAACAAGTCAGCCTCAAAATCTATGGCGTGTACAGCCCATTTGCTATTATTTTTATAATTTTTACTCATTTTCTAATTCATATGGAATTTATTGCAGCCCGTTTTCCATTTTTAGAATTGCTGGCCATTTTCTGGTCAGTACCAGGGTCAAAAAATTAACTAAATATGTGGGAAATTTTGAAAATTCGCAATTTTTTGCTGGGGAACAAAATATTCTTAATCCAAAATTAATAGCCATACTAAAACAAATTTAAAAATAAATTAGTACTATGTCATGTTAAATCCAATGAAATACGTATAAGATATCAGTGAAGAACAAAAACAAAAAAAGAAACTAATATCCCATTTGCTATAATTTTTTTGGAATTTTCAACCCCTTTTGATATTACTTTTAACAGACATTGACCATACTCTTTGGCCAGGACGGAATGCATCCCTCCTCGTCTTGAAAGATTTGCAGCCTAGTAATTCGGAGAAAACAAATAGGCCTAGCTTGGGTATTCTTCAAAAAGAAATACTGGGCTACCTATTTTCCCAAAGAACTGGTGCATGAGCATTTAGCTTTGTTTATTTATTTACTTATTTATGTTTAGGGGACCATGAGCATGTACCTGGGCCGGATTCATGTGAGAGCCTCCCTTCCAGTTAATTATGGGCTTCTCTATTGGGCCTTTATCAGTGGGCTGCATGTTATCAACAAGTGGAAAATGTGTTCCGTACGATAGTACTCCATATGAGCTATGTACTGTTCGGGGCACTAAAGGATCGAACCGTGCAACGACTTCCAAAACATTGTGTTTGTCATTCTAACAACACATTTATTCAACCAACAGACGATATATACTACTGATTGTACATTGAAAACAGCAGCAGCAACAACCAGGGCTGGGGGTGCAACAGAAGCAGTAAGCAGGCCAGAAGAGTGAAGACGCAGCTCTCTCTTCCAAACCAAACATCAGCCATCATTACAAAAGGGCTACCAAAAAAGAACAAGTGTATGCATCAAACTAAATAAAGATCCTACTACACCAAGTGTATGCATCTAACTAACTGGCTTAGTTAGACGTTACTATTTATTAAGCTGTGGAGATTGGCTGACGGCTTGAACCAGATGGGTGCCTGACGAGGGAAACTCCAGCCAGCAGGTCGAAGTTTGATACTTGCGACCCTCTCTCCTACTTTGGGCTGCAGAGCGTGGCGGCACATATCAGGGTATGGTGCATGCAGAGATGCATGGTACGCTGTGTACACACAGTTTTGCCTGATGAACGAAACCGCGCTGCCATCATGATCCTTGCCGTCGGTTATCTCCTGGTTAATCGGATAATTCAGTCCGACAAACAGAGAGCGTGTACCAAGGCTACTTACCAGCCTCCAGTCAAAAATTCCTGAAGGCCCAGAGAAGCTGGGATCCTGCTCAAAGACCTTGCAATGACTGTGATTGTATTCCGCAAAACAACACGTCCGGTACGTGCGAATGATCATCAATCTTTCGCCGTCGTCTGATCGAGCCAGGAACCACCTGCAACTGCCATGCCGCTTTTCTTTGAAAGGTTCTGGGATTAGGAAGGGTAGGGACACCAGGCGGCCTACAACATCATATCAAGTTGGAGTCAAATAAAAAAGGGCTCTTGATTTAGTCAATCTTAAGAACAGCATGTTATGAGCATGAATATTTTTTTAGTAAATGTTGACAGTAATATAAGCAAGCCATCATGATATCATAGGAAAGTAAAATATTGCTGCAACAACCGTTTGTAGCGATGACTGGAGTAGGCCAACAATACGTCCAACCATAGAAGGAGTCGAGAGCGTAAATGAAGCCCTTGTGTTCAATGGCATCAGAGAACCATGGAGGATGTATGATCCTGCGATGGACGTGCAGATTTATCCACTTACCGCAGTGACCTGTTAGATAGGCGAGACCGCGGTTGAAGAACGCTATTAGCCTGAAGTCTTTATAATTCGCAGATCTTGTGGGCACTTGGCAGATTACAACCTTGAGCAAATCAAATTTGGTATCATGTTGGCTACTGTAAGATTCCGAGTATTCTGGGCCGCGGTGCCAAAGCAGTGCAGTGTTAACCAAAGGAAGGGGGATCAATCGCCGGGTGTAGACCTCCACGAGTATCCAGCTGCCGCGACCGTCGACGAGCACCATCCAAGAAGTGTTTATGCCGACCTAGTACATACCGTTAATGTAGTTGAGGCTGATGGGGATTGGATCGCATTCAAGGGGGTTGATGCTCGCCACCCTACGACCGTTATGCTGTGTGACACGCCGTTTCTGAAGATCAGGCGGCATCAGCAAGCAAGGAGCTGGCTTAAAAAGCTCCGGCCTGAGGGCTTTGAGTAAACGATACAGCCCCGACGAGCACGCGGCGAGTGGCATGGTACTGAGATTGTCCACACGCGAAACAATGAGCTTAATTGATTACCTCTGTGGGGAGCGAATTCCAGCCACTCTTTCGGCGGACGCTGCTCGGTTCTGCCATTGTTAGTGCTTGGGTTTCGGACGAGCGGGGATGGAAGATTGGACGAGATTATGTGCGGACAAAGATGGAGAAGCGAATATGTGCTGCGGGAAGTGGACAGGTGATGATGACTACAGCACGCCGCTTAACTTACGAGACACATACCAGCAGCGTAGGGTCATATCGATGCCAGACAACTTGCTTGAGTGATCATAGTACTGGTACTCCCTACAGTACCTACTACAGTACTATGCCCTAACTTGCTTGAGTAGAGTAGTAGAGTAGGACTCTGCTCTACTACTAGCACCGGAGGAGTAGTATATTCTAATCTAAAATAGTTACAAACTTCAATGCCCGAGCGTGGAACGACTACGAACCGTGCTCAAAGACTGTGTCTACGTGGTGTTTGGACTTATATGCAAAAAAAAATAGCAAGATGCCCGTGCATTGCACGGCACACCATCATCACCAACTCGATTTGTTATAAAAAGCAGATTTGTTATAGGCTGTCCGATCTATATCTAACAGATAGGAAGGAAACTATGAAAATTTACCCGCACTCCTCTCCACATTTGCAGATAAAGGCTTTCCCTTGTTCATGATTTTCTCCCACAAGATCTTGATCTTCCGTGCAACGCACGGGCATCTTGCTAGTAAGAGTAGAAATTTGACATATACCACTTCTCAAATCTTGAAACCACCAACATTCCTCCCTTATCTCATCAAAACCTCCAAAGGAATATATTTTGAGTCAAACATAACATATTTTTAATGATATTTTGAGTAGATATAGATAGATGGAGACTAGGGAGTACTAGTAAGGACACCATCTACTACTTCGTGTGCTACTCCTGCGCTCCATTCGGCGGCCGCAACATCCCCTACAGCCACTCCCTCCTGCGCTCCATTCGGCGGGCGCTGTTGAAATTTGGGGAGTGCACTCTCGCGACTGCTGGCAGCCACGACTTCACCGACGACGACTTCTTCCCCGACCTCGGCAACCTCTTGCTCAACGACATGGACGACAACCTCAACGCCAACGGTGCTGCTCCCGTTGCACCGTATGTGTTTCTGTCCTTCCTGTTCGAAATCGTGGTAGAATTCATGTTTCTACTCTGTATCCTACTACTATGCTAGTCCACATGATTAGTTTCATCTCTGTTATAGCCGTCATGATTTATTTTGTGCTTATTAGGATTAAATCTCGTAGTAACTTGCTCATATATTCAACTGGCGCAACGTCCCCTACAGCCACTCGCGTTTCATGGACGGCCTGGTCGATGCCTCCAAGGAGCCCTTCGTCCACTGCTATGAGTGCCCGATGCCGTTTTGGGGCTCGCCGGCGGAAATGGTGCATCACCTCACGGATGCGTGCAGCGGTCACTGCTGGCCCTTGGCGGAGAACATCAAGTACGAGACGTGCTACCCGTTCACCATGCCGGAGTCGCTGGAGGATCACCGCCGCCTACTAGTCTCGGAGGAGGACGGCAGCGTCTTCCTCTTGATCGTGGGCACCGGCGAGTCCTGCGCAGGCCGCCGCCCCGTCTCTGTAGTGTGCGTCAAGGGCGACGCTGCTGACGCTGACACTGACACAAGGCCGATGTACGGGTGCGTGGTCAGTGTTACTACCCCTCCGGGTCACGTGGGCGGCGACACCGGCCTCATCAAATGGACTTGGACTCTGGGGAGCTGGGACTATCCCGCCAATGTGGACTTGGAAAACCCATGGCATCCTTTACCCGCCGACGCGGTGCACGGGGGCTCCAAGGAGGTTCACCTGGACATACGCATTATCAAGTTAAATGTTGATCATTAGTCTTCGCTCAATGTAATCCGCTGTCTAAGCATGTGGAGACTTCCATGCAGGATCTTGCTCTATTGGAGTATCGCATGAATAAAAGTGTATCCGTTTATCGTTTAGTCTAGAATCTTCCATGTATGAATTTTTACTCTACAGTACTAGTGAAAGACTTACGATGAACCATTTCTTACATCTCCTCTGCCCCCTTGCCAGTCATCCTGATTTAATCCCTCCGTCTAGGTGTATAAGGGCATGGTTAATATTACTTAATAGTATAGCCAACTGTTGACTATAAGAAAGTGCCATGTCATCCGTAGCCAACATGTATAACAATCAATACTCCAAAACTAATTCTTAAAGATCATTTCTTGCAAAGCACAATAAGTGTTATTTCTTCACAAGTTTTGGATGCAGGTTGAACAGTTGAACGCTTTTGTTTGCAAAAGATACCTTTTTATCTATTTCACCCGGATGTTTGTGAGCTCTAGAGATGAAATAATATCCGAAGAAACCTATCGATACCCGTTACACATGAGATGACCCCAACATCCTTTGTCAAAATAAACAACTCCCCGATCAATGCATTTCACTCTTTGGTACAATGCGCGGGCACCTTACTACTATAGATTAGTACGACCAAAAATTGAACTAACATTATATATAGTATGATAAATGCTGATGCATGTCACCTAAAATTATATCATTCAAAACTATGTTCAAATACGAATCCAACGATATAGTTTTTGTTGACATGCACTAACATTTTGTCAGTTAAATCTTCAGTCAAATTCAATGGGGGGCTAAGAAACCACGACCGATGTAGTACAAGTGTAGAGGGCGGCGCTGCACGGGAGTCTCACCTCTCACCCCGCTCGTGGCGCGGCAGTAAAGCCGTCATATCACAAAACCCAACCACTCCCAGTAATAAGTGGCCTGGTAAAATAAACGGACAAGCAACCATCACATCCCTCCGTCTTTTTTGCATTTCATCTCTCTGCATTTACTTTCTCCGGTTCATCTCGCACACTCGATCCCTAGCTACTACTCTTAGGGCCAGTTATTTTGGCGGCTTCCCCAGCTTTTCCCATAAGACTAGTCACAATGGAGAGTAACAATAAGGCGCCTCACTCATTTATTTGGGCTGGTTTATTCCTCACCATTGTAATTTGTGCTAAATTTTGACCAAAGTTTTAACTGATAAAATGTTACTCCCTCCGTCTAGGTGTGTAAGCCATCTTACAAAAACCAAATAATCCCAAAAGACTTAGGCGCGGTGCATTAACTTCTACCTCGTTTCTTGTTTCTTGACATATCAACCAATAAGAGATAAAGAGTGTGCATGCTTTTAATGACTTGAGATATCAAACACGACATGCAGTGGTTAGTTCATTGCATGCAACACTATTAATTAGCAAATAAACATTATCGTTTCTCGTTTTCTCCTCCTCCTTGGTCACGGTGCACAGCCTAAGATGACTTACTCACCTAGACGGATGGAGTAGTGCATGTGACATGCACTAACATTTCATTAGTTATATGATCAAAATTTGACACAGATTACAATGGGGACCAATAAACCAGGACGGAGGTAAGTAGTTATGGGATTACTAATCTAGAAGCCTAAAAGAACTGGCCCCAGGTACTCCTACTAGTAGTAGTACTCAAGTTGGAATTCCAATTGCACAGCACAACTTGTTAGGCAAAAAATACAGGGTGTAGGAAGCGGTTTGGGAATTTGCATGCCTTTCCAAGCACTGAGATACTCCGTACAAAGTACGACAGAGAAATAAGTCAATAACCACAGAGAAGGAAGCTAAAAGTAAACAATAAAACGAGCATTTTTGCATTTGTTTTGCATTGAATCGTTTCACAAGCTTGACTACTGCTGTTTTTCTACTTTTACAAAAACCGCATCGCAATGTTAAAACGTGCATTTGCATGTACATAAGTAATAGTAGTACTCCCTCCGTCTAGGTGTATAAGTCTTCCCTCTTTCTTGGTCACGGTGCACAACCAAAGATGACTTATTGACCTGGGCGGAGGGAGTAGCACAGTCTACAAGCATATATCGAGAGAGACGTGTAGTGCGATAGTATATAGTAAAGTTTGTGCTATATGCACGTACTTGCAAAATGCGTACGAATACACAGGGTTTCCAAACTTTCCCTTTTACATACTTAATTAAGGACGCTAAAAATTCCTGAATGTTCGGGATTTATCATTTGCGTCCCAAAACTAATGAGATCGCCTTACGAAACAAAAATTATACTCCTCCTAAAAGCCACGGTGCTCGAAGGAGCGCTTGCGGCGCGCCACGAGTGCCCTGGTGCGCGGCCGTTTCCCAGCGTGCCGACACAACGCCTCTTCCTCAGCCTCGCAACTCGCGAGGTGCTGATTGGCGGCTTGCCAGCGGGCGAGCGCGATCTCACCGGTATGGTGATCCGGCGCCAACAGGTACTCCTCCTCGCTGGAAGCGTGCACCTGGTCCACGTACCGCCAAGCGTAGATGAGGCACTTGGGCCTGACTGTACTCAGGGCGTCGGCACGGGCATCCTCCGCCACCCTCACGGCCCTCGCACGAGCCTTCTGCCAAAGAGCCAATTGCCTGACTCTCTCGGACGCGACATAGGCCTCCCAGGCAGCTTGTTCCGCGGTGCGCTTCTCTTCCTCGGCCTTCTTCTCCGCCTCCATTTTGGCGCGCTCTGCTGGAGGCAAAGCCTCCCACAAGGCGACATCCATTTCTTTCCAAAGCTCCTCAAGGCTGGGGGGCTCGGCGGGCGGCGCGGCGTTCTCCTCGTAGCGGGGAGCCGACGCGTCCTCCGACGCGCATGCTGGAGAGATTGGGAACACCGACGCATCCACCTTGATGCGTCGCAGCGAGGAGCGGAACGCCGATGCATCCTGCTCGACTAGTGGTGGCGAGGAACGGAACGGCGACGCGTCGCGTCGCGGCGAGGAGCGGAACGCCGACGCGTCCTCCTCGACTAGCGGCGGCGAGGAACGGAACGGTGACGCGTCGCGTAGCGGCGAGGAGCGGAACACCGACGCGTCCTCCTCGACTAGTGGCGGCGAGGAACGGAACGGCGACGTGTGACCGTCCGCGAGGTGCAGCGAGGGGCTCCTAGGGCTTGGGAGGGGCGATGCCATGGTGGTCGACGTGAGAGGGAGGGGGAGGAGATAGTGATGAACATGAACGTGAGGGGGAGGAGATAGCGATGTCGTGGGAGGCGCAGTATTTATAGCGAGCAATGGCACACCTACATAAGATATGGACTGAGCTGCACTGACTTAACTGCAGGTCCAGTTGCGTCACCCACATGTGGGCCAGACCCTTGTTGGGCTCACATGTCAGTGACCCAATGCACCTGCAGTTAAGTAACAGCTACGTGGGCATATTTGTTGGAGTAAATTACGGGGGAGGGAAGGGGTGGAAATATTGCTGGTCACAACGGATTGGACGATCGTGGGAGGAGGAGAGTCATGCATGCATATTTTTTCACACGGGGTGGAGTGGTGGGACCGTCGGAGGGAGAAGGAGAGTTTGGCAGGCATATGTTGTTTCCACACATGGAGAGGAAAAGATTTGGAGACGAACGGGCTTCCTGCAGGTATGGGGAACGGTGCATAATAAGTCATCTTGCATGCCGGGCTAGGTATAGTCTCAAGTCATTAAAAACATACACGCCCCACACATGTTCATATTTCAAGGTGCACTAAATTATTGCATGCAATGATTAAGGCTGGCCATAATGGTGGTATCTTAGCTGGTATCATGCACACGGGAATAGCAAACATGCTGATGTGGCAAAGAACTAAAGAAGAGAGGGGGGTTAGAGTAACTAGTGTTCATGCATGCATTGGTAAACACATTTTTTTGTGAAGAACGACAGCATTAGTTGAGTACTTTTGCAGACTTCAAAAACTATTCCACCGCCTCTACTATCTTGCTAAGAGTAGGTGAAATTTTTGAATCGAGCCCTTTAAACTAGAAGGGAGGTAGTGGTACACTAATAGCTAACCTTGTTGTGATTACAAGATAGGACATGGCACTCACCTGGACGGAGGAACTAGTCTGCATTGTGCATTTAAGTTTTGTCTGAAGTCAATGTACCTCTACTTTCACCAGACTTATAGAAAAATGTACACTTATAAGGTGGCACACTTAATCGCTAAGTATAGCTTTGACAATAGATTAGATGGTATTCTTGTAAATAACATACCGCCCTGTGTGGTGAATATTGTATCGAATGAGTGTACTGGTGTGGCTGGTTAATTAATATAAGGTGGTGTTCAAAAAAAAGTATAAATTTGGTCAAACACTTTGCAAACGGTTGACGGGAGTAAAAAGGACCAGAGGGATTATCATGCATCCGGAGTAGGCAACAAAATTGCTCATTTATAGCCGGTCGAAGTCTCAAAGGGCGCGACCGCGCGAGGCAGGCGAAGGTCATGGGAGGCGCGACAGTTGAAGGAATTAAGTGAAGTTACATCCACGCGCCAGCATGGCGTGCGAACAGGCAGAAGCTATACTGTCAGGTTTACGATATGGGTCTAGTAGACATGACATCTATTGAGTCCCGCATAGTTCTCGAGAACTCTTTGGGGCCTTGCAACCGTTTATCCACCGGGCAAGCCAGCAACCCCACGCCGTTCGCACTCCCTACTCGTCCCCGTCTTCTACCTTATAACAGTTCGCTCCCAGTCGTCCCATCCTTTCACATTAGTTCTCTCCCAGTTTTTTTTGCGGGGTACAACTGTTCAACTTCTCCTAACCCTCCTCCAAAATCCATGGCCTCCCAAATCTCCATGGTCACCGCTGAGTACCAGGTTAGAGCCATCACCGGTGATCAATTCATTGTCCTCTACACACATGGATCCGCGACGGTGAAAGCATGGCTTGCTTGCTTCCTACGCATGTTCAACAGTTCAACGGATGAGTGGGTCGCTGGGCTAGATGTTGAGTACACCACAGTCCTGGGACGAGAGAAGGATCTAAAGGATGAAGAGAGGAAGAAGCCTGCCGTGATCTAGGCTTGCGTACATAACGTGTGCTTGGTCTACCACATATGCCATGCCGACGTCACTAGTAGGAAAAGGGGCTTTTACCCCGGTTCATAAGGGCCTTTAGTCCCGGTTCAGGAACCGGGACTAAAGGGTCGTTACTAATGCCCTAGCCCTTTAGTCCCGGTTCTTACACGAACCGGGACTAAAGGCCATCCACGTGGCCGGTGCGGGGAGCCCAGGCAGGAGGGCCTTTGGTCCCGGTTGGTGCCACCAACCGGGACCAATAGGCATCCACGCGTCAGCACCTGGCAGGAGCTGAGGTTTTTGTTTTTTTTGAAAGGGGGGGGTTGGGGGTTTTGGGGGGTTAATTTAGGTTGTTATTAGGTAGCTATTAGAGAGAAGTGTCCTCTCTTATATCTCCGTGCTTGGTTTACCAACGCTAGGTACTGCTATGCCTAAACATGGCTTAGATTGAAGTGAAGGCAACATGTGGTGCATGTCGAAAGTAATACTAATCCGGACTTGGTCAAGTTTGGATTGTACTACTTTCGACACGCACCACATGCATGTTGCCATCACTTCAATCCAATCCATGTTCATTTCACCCGCTGATATATAATAACTCTTGATGCACGCATCATGCATCATCATATATAATAACAAGTCCTAACTAATCATCATCATACAACTTCTACTCGTTATTAATAACAAGTCATACGATCATCATCCTCACAGTCATCGAACCAACCCTACTTAATTTTTCTTAGCACATGATCATCAGTATTAGGTAGGACCGAAATACCCTCTTTAAGGTAAAATAGCATAAAACAATATAGACCCTGACTCTCCATTATGGAGAATGGAGATCATCCTGTCTCCAATTCTTGCGCCTCGCTTCCTTTTGCTTCCAAGAAGCTCCTTGCGACTGTCCATACATTTTTTCCATTCTTTGATTTGCATGTCTCCACTTCTTTTAGAAATCCGGTATGGACAGTTGAGATTCGTAGGATGACCTGGCTGTATATTCAAAACATCAAGCCTACCATTCTGATACATCAAATGAGGCACACAATCCTCTGGGATTATCTGTTGAAAAACATAGTAATAACTTCATAGTTAGCAATGATAATGCACTAGTTTTAGAACTATGCAAAATATGCACGGATGTCGTAATAGTAAGAAATCTTACCAGGGTATCTCCATAGTAGGTACCGTAGTTCAACACGTGCACTAGTGGCACATATGGAGGACCATAATGATGAGGAGTTTGATTGTAGATATTGTAATTCTCAATATCAGTACAAAATCCGACCAGATGAGTTTTCTCCTTATAAGTTAACTCAGAGCCATCGGTGTAGTAGGTTCTGTCTACCATGTTCCGCACATTGTTTGAACAATCAAAATAAGCTGTCAATGAAAATAAGCTGTCAACTATTTTGAAATGAACAATATAAATTAGCTAATAACTATGTTTGAGAAACTCACATAGCGGTAGAATTGGAGGCGTATCAACAAGGACCCAAATGTCCATATTGTCTTGCTCGATGTCAGGATCACCAAGATCCATGGTGACAAGCATACCCTCATCAAAACCATACATCTTGTAAAATGCTTCCCAATTTTTGCAACCAAAATGGGTTACGCTCTCAGAATTATACAGCTTTACTTCAAAATCTATATCATGATGGGTCCTTAGGTGAATTTTCTTTGTTTCCATACTTTCATGGTCTTCAAAACCCATCCTCTCCAAGACGTAGCGTCTTGCATGGCATGGGATAAGCTAGCCGAATTGTAAAAGATGAAAAGTACACGTTGAAATAGTTGAAGTCGTGCTTAATTATGAAAAAATAACACTTGTCGTCATTGCGTACCGTTTCAACATCGAACGTCTCCTCCAGCTTAATACTGAAGCGCCGATCTTCGTCCAGGTGAGGCCTGTCGCACTGACCTCGGTCGTCGTGGCACCAGTCGCACTCCCCCGGGAGACTTTCGTCGTCCCAGTACGACATTTCCTATGTTCATATATAATTCAAATATTAAACATCTACAATTAAATATATGTACTAAAAAACCTAAGTTAGATCATTATTATTCATCACGGGTTGACTATCGGTTTGTCGAGTCTTTTCTTGAAAACTCTCAGCTCACGTGGTGTATACATTCGACCGTTGGTGATGGTCGCTCCTCCCTTTGTCCCCGTGTGCATTACACCAAAATGTCTAGCTAGCACACGGGAACAAAGGAGAAGCGACCCCCATGACAACAGTCGGGATTCTTCGTCCTCTCATATATATATGGTGGAACTCTCCCTCACTGATTCCTCTCTGACATTTGCGACCGTCGGTGATGGTAGCTCCTCCTTTCGTTCTCGAGTGCATTACACCAAATTGTCTAGCACACGGGAACGAAGGAGAAGCTACCCCCACGAGAACAGTCGGGATTCTTCGTCCTCCCATATATGGTGGAGACTCGACAGACTTACAGTCAACCCAAAATATCGTTTAATTATCTTTCTAAAAGAGGATTTGGCTGGTCTCACCTCGATGTCGGAGGGGGCGGTGACGGGGACGACGGCGGGGATGATGGAGGGGCCGGGGGGGCTCCTAGATTTCTGCGAAAACAAAAACCCTATAAGCTATCAACTAATCATAGTGCTCTCCAATTTTAGCATTCAAAGTAGGATCGGAGTAGTTTTCCACTTTGAGCATTCAATAAGCAAAATCAAATCACAAAATAAAGTAGTATTCAAATTAGGATGCATTCAATTATAAGCAAAACTACATCATCTTCATGCGTCCGTACATCGCCGAATATTATCACTAATACACCTCGAATACTATCATACATATAGCATCGCTAGTACAGCTAGAACAGTAGCGCCCGACGGGTATCGGCGCGGGCGGTGGACACCCAAAGGGACGGAACCATCACAGGATCATAGCTCCAGTGAGATCCCTGAAGAACCTGCCAGGTATTGTCGAACCTGCCCTCCAACGCAACCATTTAGCGACGGACGTGCTGGTCCTCCTCGCTAACACGGTGACGTACCACCTCCGCGGTGTCCGGAAGCCTCGGCACCGTCACTGGCCCACGCGAGCGCCACCAAGCAAGGATCGGGTCAACGATGGGCTGGTTCCTCACCAACCTACGCCCACCGGAAGGTAGCACCTCCCAAAACCAGCCCGGCGGAGCCCAGTCCCGGACATGGCCCCTCTGATCAAGCCGGCCTCCTCCGCCGAGTCGACGACGAGGATGCGGGATAGGCATCGTCGACGTCGATGCGGGAATAATTTGTTTAACAAAAAAAACAAACTAGTCCTATTAATTTCCTTACTATAAATAGAATAAAGTAGTACTTACTACAAATAAACTAGCTAGTTTAACTAGTTCTATTATTTTTCTAACTAATTCTATTAAACACTTTCTAAGTAGTACTTACTAAAAGTTATCGGGGAGGGGGTACATATATCGACAACGACATACCCGATAAAAAATAAGAAGAGGAAGAAGACGAAAAAAAGAGGAGAAGAAGAAAGGAATAGAGGAGGAGATCGAAGAAAAAAAAGAAAAAAAGAGGAGAAGAAGAAGGAATAGAGGAGAAGAAGAAAAAATAGAATAATATATTATTCTATTTCTTCTTCTTCTCCTCTATTTCTTCTTCTTCTACTCTTTTTTTTCTTCTTTTTCATCTTCTTATTTATTTCTCCTCTACTTCCTCTCATCTTCTTCTTAATCTTCTTCTTCTCCTTCTTCCTCTTCTTATTTTCCTTTTTTCTCTCCTTCTTTTTCTTCTAAATATGAACATACATAAATGACTTCTAAATATGAAAAATCTAAACTACACATCTAAATTAATACATCTAAATTACAACAACTAAATTAACTACACATCTAACTACACATCCAAATTAATACAACTAAATTACAAATCTAAATTAAACTACGTACAGTACTATAGCTAGGGGGCGCGGCGGCAGCGGCAGCGGCCATCGGGGCGGCGCTCACAGGGTGGCGGAGGGCGACGGCGACCGCGGCGGGCCGGGGGCGGAGGGCGGCGACGGTGACGTATATGGGGCGACGGCTCGGGGGCGCACGGCGGAGGCCGACGGCGACGGCGGCGGGGGGGCGGAGGACGACGGCGACGGCGGCGGGGGGGCGGAGGACGACGGCGACGGGCGATGGCGTGGGCTCGGGGGCACGGGCGACAGCGACGACGATGGGGCAGCCCGGCGGCGTAGATCGAGCTCGCGGCGTCGTCGGGCGGGGGGACACTGGCGATGGAAATCAAAAAATTACCAAAGTGCTACTTATATAGCAAAGGCTTTGGTCCCGGTTGGTGGCTCCAACCGGAACCAATACCCACCCTTTGGTCCCGGTTGGTGCCACCAACCGGGACTAAAGTCCTCTTTTCACCAGCGCAAAGGGCGGGAAGCAGAGGGCTTTGGTCCTGGTTGGTGGCACCAACCGGGACCAAAGGGGAGCATTGGTTCCGGTTGGAGCCACCAACTGGGACTAATGTGCTGGCGCGGTGCGGTGGGAAGTTTAGTCCCACCTCGCTAGCTGAGAGAGCTCAGCACCTGTTTATAAGCTGCGCTGCAGCTCAGGTGCTGAGCTCCTCTCTAATACGCAGGCATTATACATGCCTACCTTTGTCATTGCCATGTTGGGCCTATTGGGCCTGCGGGCCTGCATCCTGGTCCATGTGCAGATGGGTTTCTAGTCGTATGCAGGCTGTGTGGCCCATTAGGCGGCATTTTTTTATTTTTTCCAGTATTTTTTTGTTTTTTGAATTATTTATTTCTTTTGATTTTTGCTTTATTTTTTTATTCTTTTTGCTTTTAGCTCAGAATAATTATAAACTTTCTGTTAATCCATTAGTTTCCAAATTTGAATAGTTTAAATTTCATCTGGAAACTCGTGTGTTACAAAGGGATTTCATTTTTTAAACCTAATTTGAACTCCTGACTTTTTGTGTGTTCAAAATGCACCATTCAAAGCCACATCATCATTTTTCAATCCTTTCTGACTTCATTTGTTATTTTTCATGCATTTACTAATTATTTTGAGCTATAAGACCCTAAAATTGAAAAGCATTTCAAATGAACTCTTAAAAGGTTGAAAGTTGGCATGATATCATCATTTCATCCACATAGCATGTGCAAGAAAGTTGAGAGGGTTACGGCAAAAACTGGATGCACTTCGTGTACAAAACGGACAATCTCTTTCAAAGTATCAGGATTTCATCCGGAAACTCGTGTGTTACAAAGGGATTTCATTTTTTAAACCTTATTTGAACTCCTGACTTTTTTGTGTTCAAAATGGACCATTCAAAGCCACATCATCATTTTTCAATCCTTTCTGACTTCATTTGTTATTTTTCATGCATTTACTAATTATTTTGAGCTATAAGACCCTAAAATTGAAAAGCATTTCAAATGAACTCTTAAAAGGTTGAAAGTTGGCATGATATCATCATTTCATCCACATAGCATGTGCAAGAAAGTTGAGAGGGTTACGGCAAAAACTGGATGCACTTCGTGTACAAAACGGACAATCTCTTTCAAAGTATCAGGATTTCATCCGGAAACTCGTCTGTTACAAAGGGATTTCATTTTTTAAACCTTATTTGAACTCCTGACTTTTTGTGTGTTCAAAATGCACCATTCAAAGCCACATCATCATTTTTCAATCCTTTCTGACTTCATTTGTTATTTCTCATGCATTTACTAATTATTTTGAGCTATAAGACCCTAAAATTGAAAAGCATTTCAAATGAACTCTGAAAAGGTTGAAAGTTGGCATGATATCATCATTTCATCCACATAGCATGTGCAAGAAAGTTGAGAGGGTTACGGCAAAAACTGGATGCACTTCGTGTACAAAACGGACAATCTCTTTCAAAGTATCAGGATTTCATCCGGAAACTCGTGTGTTACAAAGGGATTTCATTTTTTAAACCTTATTTGAACTCCTGACTTTTTTGTGTTCAAAATGGACCATTCAAAGCCACATCATCATTTGTCAATCCTTTCTGACTTCATTTGTTATTTTTCATGCATTTACTAATTATTTTGAGCTATAAGACCCTAAAATTGAAAAGCATTTCAAATGAACTCTGAAAAGGTTTTCTTTCTACTTACAACAAAAAACTTATTTATTTTATTTCTAATTACTTATGTCTTTTACTTTAATTATTTTATTTTTATTTATTTTACTGCTGCTATTTTTATTTATTTTACTTGCTGCTATTTTTACTTAATTAATTAAGGTTTATTTATTCTAGTTACTATAGTTTATTTTATTTTATTTTATTAAGGTTTATTTAGTTTTATTTATTTTATTAAGGTTTATTTATTTTATAAATATAAAAAATGAACATAGATGCACTTATAGAGAAAATTCAACCTAAATTCATACTAAATTTCTATGAAATTTACTATGAATTTAAGTCAAATTTCCTGTATAAGGGCATCTATTTTCACTTTAATAGAAGCTCAACAAGGCATAGAGGGACGGGCTTATAAACTGGTGTGAGCGCCCTTCGGTTGGCGAGGTGGGACTAAACACTGGCCGCAACTAGGACCAGCCCTTTAGTCCCGGTTTGTAGTATGAACCGGGACTAAAGGGTGGTGGGTCAGGAGCGTGGCCCATTGGTCCCGGTTTGTACCACCAACCGGGACCAAAGGGTCCATACGAACCGGGACCAATGCCCACGAGGCCCCGGCCGGCCCCCTGGGCTCACGAACCGGGACCAATGCTCACATTAGTCCCGGTTCGTGACTGAACCGGGGCTAATGAGAAAACTGCCCTGTGACCTAAGCCCTGTTTTCTACTAGTGCGTTGAGTGCCAGGATTTTAAGAACTTCCTCAAGGACAAAAGAGTGAAATTCGTTACTGTAGGCTTTAAGAACGACAGGGATGTCCTGCGTCGGATAGGTCTCGTTGTAGGCCAGCCCTTCGATCTCCAGAAGGCAAGCCTGGTGTCCTCCTCTCAACCTTCAATGCTGACCCTGGCAGCAGCCATGATTGATCCTTCGTACGCTAAACTGAAGAAACCTCATCACGAGTTTCATCATGCATGGGAGTCGAAGACATTAGATGAAGATCACATCCTGTACGCAGCAATGGATGCCTACCTTTGTTTAAATATCTACAGGGGTTGGATGAAGAAGTAGAGCCCAGTGTCTGGTTCAAGCAAAGAAGCGTCGGCGAAGAGGAAGAGGAAGAGGGACGAGGACGAAGTCGAGGATGTGGACTCGGACTCCGAGTAGGTGGCAGTGCCGTCGCTCATGCTGGTTCTACTTCAGTGTCAAGCGGACTAGTTGCTTAGTTTATTTTCAAGGGTGTGTTGTGCTGAGGCCCCAGCAGAACTATGTTTATGTTCTTTCTCGTTATTTGAACTCTTTAGTACGTACAGTAGTACTAGTACTATGTCTTACTACTGTTCTTCTTGCAGTTTGTACTACTGCTTGTATCTTCGTGTTCCTACTTTACTTAATATGTTCGTACTAGTAGTATAATTTGGGTCGGTCGATTTGTGAAAGAAGTTCGACGGAGCGTAGGAAGAAGACGGCAGAAGAGGTGGAAGAAGCCCTTCTAGCCATCCATGTTGCATCAAATGGCTCACATGAGTCGACTGACCCAAATTGCTCCTTCAGATTGCAGGATCCACGTGGCATTCAAGGTCTCGAAGGTAGATTCCGCGTCCACACCCGGTTTGCGGGCTCGACATGCGTGCGACCGGCTTCCGCCGCGACAGCCACCATGCGCGCCTCCTCCGCGCAGGCGGAGACGACAATGACACGCTAGTTCCTCCTCGCCGGCGTGCTGGAGCACGCGCTCGTCCTCCTCTTCGTACGCTGCATTCATAGACGTGGCTCCACCAACTGCTCGCGTGCTTGGTAGCACGGAGGCATCGCGAGGAGGGACGACGACGTGAGCGGGCGAGCCTTCGGCTTCATGGCATAGGGATGGCGGCGACATGGCGGTGATGGGCGAGAAATTGTTGGCCGGAGCAGGCGGGCGCCGGCATGCGCAACGGCGGCGCCGGCATATTGATGAGTGCGCGTGTGGGAGCTTACTTTAGTTTTATATAAGGTTGGTCGAACTTAAAAGAAACCGTACTAGTACACGTAAACATTAGACTTAGGCAGCGCTTTTATTAGTTAGTACCACAACCATGATACAGAATCCTGTGCAAGCGCGTGAACCGCGACCGCGCGGTCGATGGAACGTGTGCGTCACCGTGTCGCGCTCGAAGGACATCCACCGAACCTTTTTGTGTGTGTGACAACAATCCTCGAATATTACTCAACTTTTTTCCTGGGAAAGTTCTTGACGCTGCAATATTTCCATATATTTGAATTTAGCTCCAGTTCGTGTTTATTTGGATTTGGACGTTTTAGGTGCGCCCTAGTTTTTTTAATACTGATTTTGTGTGTGTGACTGAGAGAGAACGTGTGTATGTGTCCATATGTGTGTTGTGGCGGAAGGGCAATGTGGAGACGGTGTGCGTGTGATACAGACATAGAGAGGTGTGAATGTGCAAATGATCATGCATGAGTGAGACATAGACAGATGCCGATACGTTGTGTATACATGAGAGAACGGTCTTCTAGTTTACTTGTGTGTGTGTGTGTGAGAGAGAGAGAGACAGAGAGAGAGAGGAGCATCCGTAACACAACAACCATCTCTCTCGATTCGTCCGTCCCTCGCACGATCGCATGCAACACATGCATCAACGCGCACATTTTGACACCCTCACCCGGCCCCTGCCCACCTCAAGGCCCGCACAATCTCTTCGTGAATACCCATTTCTCTCCTTAGGTTTGTTTTCTCTCAATATCACACACACACACACACGCGCGCAGCACAACACACACACACCCTCCCCCGAGCACACAATTCATCCCCATCCAAGGTTATACGGCGACCACTCTCGCTTTGTGCTTCTTTGCACCCCAACATGCACAACACCTCAATATTCAAAGAGGGCATCGAGCATATCGAAGACGGCGACCACACCGCGCTAGAGAATGCGGGGTCATTTGGAAGCAGGGTGATGTGACGATCGCTGACTGACTCCTCCCCCACTCTCTCTCTCTCTCTCTCTTGCACAAAATAACCAATCCGTCTCTCCCCCGCACAAAATTGTCAATCCCTCAACCCACGAGATCCTTCCCCTCTCGTCCATGTTTTTCCAGCTCTCTCATCAAACATGTTGTCTCTTCTCCTTCCACGTATACAGAATCCGGATGCACACGCATCTCACGTATATTACATGTCTCCATCTTTCTCACAGACCTAACTTCTTCCTCTCTCTTTCTCTCTCTCTCTCTCTCTCTCTCTCTCTCTCTGTCTCGTTAGGTTTGTCTCCTACTCTCTTGTCCACATACATACAATCTTTCCCACCCTATCTGCTCCATCTTCAATAGCTCTCTCTGCACGTTTCATTCACACATTGGGATATGTCAAAATGTTGCTTCTATACTGGCTGATGTACAGTTATGGTTGTTTTTGTTGCATCCTACAAAGTAATAACTATGAAATGCATTTAGATTCTCATTTGATTGGGATTATGTGAGTTTGAGCATGTTGTGAAGTACTATAGACCTTGTATACATCTTGGGATTCGACAATGATTGTAACTATTAAATTGTATAGACCATTACATTCGAAGTCAATAGCCTAATATATTTATTTCACAATTTCAACAAATGATTAGTTCACTACAAACTAAGAAAACAAATGTGTACTCCCTCCGTTTTTATTTAAGTCTGCGTATTAGCATTGGTCAAAGTCAAGTTTTGTAAACTCTCAGAAAGCTTATAACAGAAAACATTAACATATACAATAACAAATAAATACCATTAGATTCATTATTGAATGTACTTTCACATCATACATATTTTTTATGGTAAATGTTTATATTTTTTTGTAAACTTGGTCAAACTTTAGGAAGTTTGATTTCGGTCAAACCTAATATGCAGAGTTTACTACTACTACTCACTAGTTGCTTAGCCGAATCACTCAACACGCCACACGGGGAGTCCAGTGTCACAAAATTTTGAGGTCGGCGGGAAAATCTCCCGCGACCCTGATTCGAGCAGTGCGAAGTTACCATCATAGCCTTCGGAACAGGCCAACGGATGACGCTTGGTAGGGGGCTGTTTTCGTAACTTCAGGTTCACCCTACCCAGCCAACCCCACCCCGGCACCCAGAGTAGTACACCTGAGTACTCCCCATTTTCTATCCCCACCGCAAAATAGACTTCTCCACGGCACCGCAGCCTTCGTGCTCCTCCCCTTTACATCGGCGCACTCGTCCACCGCAGCGCATCTACCTCATCGACGACCTCGTACGCCGCACTGGAGCCGGTCCACCGTCGTCGTCGTACACGGAGCCTCTTCCCCGGCATCGTCTTCCACGGTCTCGGATCTGCTTCTCGGAAGCCGATGCCAAGCGCAGAAGTACCACCGTCGTGGACAATGAACTGACTCCCGTTGCCGACCATGACTCACAGAGGCCGCCGCGACCATCATTCTCCTCCTCGATTGGTAATGTGTGTATTGAATCACTTAGCAGTACATGTGCAGTTCCAATTTTGTTCATACCTACCCTTCAAATTTGCTGGGTACTATTGTTCCTGTAAAAGTAATTGGTTATAGCCTCCATTGTCCACCAGAATATCAGCTTGTAATTGTGCGTCGCTCCTGTATCGCGCTGTGCTTGGGTAGGTTTTTCATCTGCAACCAGTAGTGTGGCAAATGATGGAAAGGTTTTTAGAACTAGCAAGATGCCCATGCGTTGCACGCATCAAGATGCATTTGTATGAGTAGTTTATCTTGTGGGAGAAAAGGATGAACGAGGGAAGGCCTTATTTGCAAATCTGGAGAGGGGTATGGGTATCTTTTTGCAAAATTCCCATTTGTTTCCTTCCTACCTGTCAGATATAAATCGGACGGCCTATATTGCAAGAAAAAAAGTATAGAGAAAAAAAAGTAGACAGTAAAGGAAGTAGAGATAAATATAAAATATAAAATAAATATAACAGTAGAGAAGAGAGTAGAGATAGCAGAGACGTCCGGAAAGGATCGCGCGCGCGCGGGAAAAAGCGGCCGGGCGTGCGCTAGTTTTGGCGCGCGGCGTCCGGCGCGCTTTATAAAATCCAACGCCCTCCCACCGCTCTGTGCCTTGCCACCGCTCTCTCCCTGCTCTTTTTCGCCTCGCCGCCGCCGCGCCACCATGCCGCCGCGTCGCCGGGAAACTTGGGGATACCGCGGCGTCCGCGCGCGCCCCTCCGGCGGCTTCTCCGCCGAGATCCGGTTCCGCAGGATGCGCCTCGGCCTCGGCAATTTCGACACCGCCAACGAGGCCGCCCGCGCGTACGACGCGGCAGCGTGGCGCCTCCGGTGGCCTCATAGAACATTGAACTTCCCCAACGTGCCGACGCGGGAGCGGGCGCAGGAGCTCGCGCCTCTGCCGCGGCTTAGCACCGACGAGGATCGTCGCGACAACCGGAGGCGGGAGCACCGTCTCGGCATCGCCGAGATGGATGAGGAAGCCATGGCGTTGTGGCGCCAACACTTCCCGCACGATATCATCAACGAGCGCGAGTTCTACGCGCAAAGGAGGGCAGAGAGGGATAAGAGGAGGGCGGAGCGAGCCGCCTATCCCGAGGACAAGCATAGGTGAAAAGCGGACGCTCAATTCAACATGAGGCTAGGAGCAGCGTTGCCCTGGGAATCCGACGACGATCGGTATCTTCACGCCTACAGTCAGACGTCGGAGGAGGACATCACCGAGGAGGAGTCGGACAACGAGGAGTAGTTGAATTATCTTTTTTTATCTATCTATGCTGAGAACTATCCTCTACTCTCTAGTATCTACTTCTCGATCTTAGCACTGTAAATGCTTTTTTAAAGCGCCGTGCGTTGCGATTCTGTTGGAGATGCTCTAACATGGCAGACGAGTGCTTTAATGTTGCCCACAAGATGCGCGAGTATTACTAGTAGTATATTTTTCTTGCCATGTTGAGATTTTAAAACCACGAGTGCGAACATGCAGAGGAGCAATGATGACCAAACACGGGATATTCGGGACATCTTCAAGGAGCGTGGCAAGTAAAAGAGGAGCTGCACCGAACCTGTAAAACGAGCTTTGGTAAGTAACACCCTTTCAATTACTTTCGTTTAGCCTCGTGTTCTTCGATGTGTATATGTTGTAGTTTCTGTTTCTCTTAAACGTGGTGTTCTTCGATGTGTAATAAGAAGAGTCTTAATCGTCCTAATGCTTTCGTTTTTAGCTTGATGTAGGAAGTGGGTGTTCTCACCTTGTAGTATGTTTTTATAATTTTTTTCCTTTTGAATTCACTTCTCCGAGTTCTGTTTATCTGGCTTCTACTAAATGGATCTAGGTTGCTCTGAGTATTGATCTAAAAAAGAAGCAACTTCATGTCAGGATGCAGTTCCTGCGAGGAGGGAAGTATGGTCAACCTCGAGATCATGTTTCCAAAATGAGGCTGGATTACACACAAGGTGCCCATTCCCTAATGATGCTGGATTAGACACAAGGTGCAAATTCCCAGATGATGCTGGATTACACACAAGCCAGGTGGAGTCGTCAGCTGTTCGTGTCCTCGTGGCATTAGTAAAGGCTGAAAGAAAGCGTGCAGCAGCCCTTGAGAATGTAGCTGAGTTCCTGAATAAGCGAAAAGAGCAATCAGATGCTCTCTTCACCCAAGCCAAAGAAGAGATGGAAGAAGCCAGAAATAAGCTAGCAGAGGCAGAGCAGGCTAGGCGTCTCCTACTATCTAAAACTGTTGTCAATACAAAATTTCCTTCATAATCGCTAGGTTCAAATGTTTATCCAGTCAGCATGCCTGTTGTGATGTCCGTGCATCTACTGATGTGGCACAAAATGTTTTTTTTCGGGTCATGTAATAACAGCAATTACTTTCCAAACAATAACAGACGAAGCATTGGACATGGTATAGTTCACGCGCAAGCCCGACATTCCAAGTTCAACTTCCACACCAAACTCATGTTCACAGATATCTGCACATTCATACATAATGTCCACAACCATGATTCACTTCAAAGCCAAAAAATTGTGAGGAGAGTTATAAATAAAGAAAAACCTCTACTAGTTCCTGCTACTACTGCGAGCACAACAAGTCAAGACCATGCATAAATTAATTATATTTTAGTCATTTTTTGTGTTCTAAAATGCCTGCCGGCTCGCGGAAGGACGTGTTGCCGGCACACGCACGGATTCAATGAAGGTAGGCGGGGCAGTCTTAAGCTGGTTGCACGCGGCGAGGTGGCGTGCTCAGCCGGGCCTGCAGCGAGTGCGGCCCTCTTGGCCGGCGCGCCGGTTCAATGCCTGCGCTATGAGAGGTCGCGTCCGTGTCAGAGCAATCACTCCCTCCAGTCCCTTTTTTTGGGTATAACAAAATCTCGTTTTCCATTCACATTTTACAAGTAAAATTCGTGGACAAACTTTGACCCAAAGTACGATGGGGACTAGTAAACCAGAATGGAGGTAGTAGTTTTTTTCTAATCAAAAAAGGGTTTTCCCTTCCGATTTTCATTACTGCAAACCAGCATCTAAATCTAAACCATAGTATTTGCCCTAGAACTACCAGGTTCAACATCTCGCAACATAAACCCATACAACCATACGCCAAGGAGGTACATAGTACTATGAATTCCATTTTCGCTCCATACCAATCGTTCTAAAAACTAGTTACTACTTATAACGCGCCATTGAAAATCCGAACTCTTAACCCCGCTAAAAAAACGATATTTTAAACGTGGCTACTCGATCTGTGGCAACTGGCGAGCCACCGCGCTCCAAGTCGTTCACCTGTGGTCCCGACCATCAACTCCTACGGATCAAATTATCACGCGAGCTAACTATTCCTACAAAGGTGCCCCACCACGTACCCGGTACCCGCGAATGCAGCAACCGTGCACCTAGGGTTTTAGGGTTTATTTGTTAATGTCGCCTTTACGTAACACTCATGTGTGTGAGACAGCGAGAGGCCGACTGCGTGCGTGCGCCTCTTCTCTTCGTATATGTACTCCACCGTTTGTCTGGTGTCCAAAAAATTATAATAACTACTAGCAATGTGCCAATGCGTTGCCACACGATCAAAGTAGATTAATACATATTCACCGATTTGATAGAAAAAAATTCTAGTTTTGAAATACGTATATCACTAAAACTATGTTATGTTTCACTCAAAATATATTCCTTTGGCGGTTTTGATGAGATAAGGGAGGAATGTTGTTGGTTTCAAGATTTGAGAAGTGGTATATGTCTAATATCTACTCTTACTAGCAAGATGCCCGTTCGTTGCACGGAACATCAAGATCTTGTGGGAGAAAAGGATGAACGAGGGAAGGCCTTATCGGCAAATGTGGTGAAGAGTGCGGGTAAATTGCCATATTTTCCTTCCTATCCGTCAGATATAAATCGGACGACCTACATTGCAGGATGGCAGGCCCACCATCATCACCAACTCTATTTTTTATCCCTACTCTTATAAAAAGCATTGTCGCTGATGATCGTGTGCCTGCCATCCTGCAATATAGGCCGTCCGATCTATATTTGATCTATATCCGATCATTGTGTAGCTGAAGCAGGCTGGTTCACGTACGTCTACAGGGTGAGATGTGCATGTGCTATGTAGCACATCAATCAACTTGCCTGCTTATCTGCTTCTGCTCTAACTTGTGTGCTTCCGTCTAGCTTTGCTTGGGTGAATCGATCTAGTGTGATCTAAAACAAACAAGCAGTATATGCTTAGGTATTCTCATGAAGAAAAAGTGTATGCTTATGTATAAAAAGAATTGGTGCCGAATCAAGGTGTGGTGGCCGCCACACCATGCCCACAGGGCTCCTCCGCCAGTGGATACAAGGAGCGGGAGAGAGACATGTATGCGATAGTGGAAGCACGAGTGTGCGGGTGTATAAACCTATCTAGAGGCTAGCTAGTCGATAAATGTTTGTGAGAGAAATACGAGTCGGGGTGCGAAAGCGAGAGTTTTGTGTGTGTGAGAGAGAGACGGTAGTCGGGGAGGGGAGTGGAAGCAGGAGTTGTGTGTGTGTCTGTGAGAGATAGAGAGAGAGAGAGAGAGGAGACGGTAGTCAGGGTTGTCTGATCAGTAAACAAATGAATAATGTTAGTCTGGGATGGAGACGAAAAGGAGACCACAACAAATATTGTGTCTACAGGAGAGAGAGAGGAGAGAGTAATTTTAGTGGTATGAGTCATATGTAGAGACATATAGGGTGTGTGAGAGAATCCCATAGAGAGAAGGACAAAGTGAAAGACGAGTGGATACTGTGTGTGTGGCGGTGAAAAAGAGAGCTTAGGTACCGAGTGATACCAGAGAACAGTAGAGATGTGAGAGATAATGAAAATCGTGTAATGTATAATGATAGGGAGAGTGTGACACTTCTCAAGGGAGACGTCGAGAGACCATGTTTGCGAGGATAGGAGAAACATGAAGTGAGCGTGCGGGTGAGCTGGAGAAAAGAGAGTGATAGCTACCTGAAGGAGCATGCATGCGAGAGAGATGGGCATGAAAGGAGTGAACAAAAAAAGGGATTCAAATATTTGAATTCGAGATGATGATACATGTAATCCATACTCGAACCAAAATTGATCTATCAAACATGCATACTCATATGAATTCACGCACATCTATGTTATTTAATATGTAGATATTACTGATCCATACATTTTAGTAGAACATAATTTGGTTAAATTTTTTCGAATTCAACCTTAAGATTTTGAGATCGTTGTATTTGTAAATCATATTATACATATAATGGAACAGAATTCTTTATTGTGCTTTTGAAAGTATATATAAAAAAATGATGCATATAGAATGTAATTCCAATTGAAAATGGATCCCGCCCGAAAAAAATAGAATACAAACGGGATTCGAATTGAGTTGGCATGGTAAACGTGCACTCTGCAAAATTTGAAGGAAGCGGGGAAAGTCGCAGTAACCACCCGAAACCAAAATCTGCGAGATGGAAACTACTACTACTGCCTATCCCTGCCACGCAAAGCCTATGTGCTGGATTTATATAGGTTTCGATAGGGGTAGGTTTGTAATTTCACCCAAATGTGACGTAACCGCCTCTCACCCGGATTCATGCACGGTGAGCGCCAAAACACAGTGTGTCCTCGGCCGAAATCGACTCCCTCCCCGATTCATATTCATACACGGTGGGCGCCAAAAACAAACTCTCGTCGGCAAATATTCGGTGTATGCGAGATTACCGTCCTATCCCCAACCGACTAATATTGCTGTGATGTAGTAGAAATTTGAAACGGGGGCTAAATTTGTAAATTTCCTCGCATTTGAGACAAGCGCGCCCTGAATACATGGTTCCCCCCTTCCTCTCTACCTCCCTTTTCCCCATTCGTACTCCGTGGGCGCCAAAACACCCTCTCCACCCCACCCTCCTCCGTCCGCCACCCCATCCACCGCCGTCCTCCTCCACCATGCCGGAGCTGATACCCCGACGCCGCCGTCCATTACAAGAGATCGACCTCTCTCATCCACGGCTTCGGACCGGGATCCTTGCATCCCGTCCTCTCGCTTCGTCCCCGCCGTCGTCCACCTTGCCGGCGCCGCTCCTACGACCGTCTCGTCCACCGCACCCAGCCGCCACCGTCTACCCTCCTAGATCTACTTCCACTGCTTTACTCTGATTTCTTGTCTTGGCGGTGCAAACCGGACAAATTTCTTGTCATGGTGTCCGGTTTGCACCTTCAGATCCGCCATGGAACGCTCAACACTATACTCCCAATGCTTATGGTTTTCCCTTTTTATATTCCACACTAGTTAAATCACAGTAGACTAAATTTCAAATTGGGTCAGTCGATTTTTCAGAGCTCGCCGGAGTTCGCCGGTGCGAACGAAGGGGCTCGGGTGGTTGTGGGGCCTCGCCGAATGAAGAAAACTCGATGCGGGTGGGGGTTGGGGCGGGGGTGGGGGGTGGGGGTGGCGGAGGAACACAGGCGGCGGGGGCCGGTGGTCCGGCCGGCGGCCCGTGCGGTGTTCTGTATGGGAAGAATCAGAGACGAGGAAGAAGATGGGTTAGGAGACGTAGGATCTTCATCCAACCGCCTGAAATGGTCGAGAGACAGCTGGGAGTTGCATTCTTAATGCGCTCTGGTTCATCATGTGTGGGCATTGCGCAACCAACATTTTATTATCCAAAATCTGCTTGCTCTTCTTTACCTTGTTCCTCTTCCGTTCTTCTTTAATATGTAATCTCTCCGTTCCTAAATACCAGTCTTTGTATAGATTCCACCATGGACTACATATGGAGCAAAATGAGTGAATCTACACTCTAAAATGTATCTGGATACATCTGTATGTGATCCATAGTGGAAATCTCTACCAAGACTTATATTTTGGAATGGAGGGAGTATGATAGTAGTACAGTATGTTCCTTGTACTGAAGATGAGCAGGGATATTTCCAGTGTAGAGGTCTATACGGTCGGTTGTGATGGACACTTTGAGCCTCTTTGATTCGTAGGATCTTGTAAACATAGGAATATGATTTGTAGTCACCTGCCCACTTGAATCCTATAAGAATAGCAAGGAAATGCGGGGAGCTGTGTCGCCTTTGAGTAACACTGATATTAACAGTACCGCACCTTCACTTGAAGAGAGCTGGTATCCGAAGCCTTTCTAGCCGTACCGGCAATACTAGCACATATATTCTAGCAAGTTCCACTTTGCTGATTTTACTCTGATGCTTATGGTTTCCCCCGTTATATCTACACTATGATCTGTGTAGCTGCTTTGTGTTGCACTAGCAGCAGTTCACTCTTGAAGCTAAACACTGCAATGACTTACAAAATTGGCACCAAGGCATTGAGTGCCATTCTGGATGCAATGAAACTCATACGCTCCCCACCTGTTGATTCTTGTTCAGAATATGATCCTAATGACTCTTGTTCAAAATTGCCACATATAGAGAGACAGCATGGAATTGCATTTCTTTGGGCGCTGTGATTCATCATGAGTGGGCAACCAACATTGTATGCAATGAAGCGGAACCTCAAGAATATGCTTCCTCTTCTGTTCTTTAACATGTTCCTCTTTGTTTATTCTGTATTTAGTACGTACAATATGTTCCTTGTCAAGAAGGGGCGCCGGGACATCTGCAGTCAACAGCTGATAGAGCTGGCCTGTACGTGATTGATAGGCTTTCAATTACTAGTGGCAATAAAACACCGTATTTTCAAGCCAGTTCCACTTTCCCGATTTATATATCGTGGTTATGGTGTACCCCTGTTATGTACACTATGATCTGCCTAGTTGTTGTGTGCTCTTGTTAACATGGTTTGGCAATAAACTCCCTATACAGTATATTATGAACCTATCATCTGCCGGCTATCCTTACTTCTGGAGCCTATTTTTGTGTGTACTTGTGCCAGATTATATAAATGCACGCACCATATTACAGCACACATGAGCTCTCTCATCAGAATCCAGTGATAGCACACAAGTGTTTACAGGGGCGCCCCTATATTAGAATATCATCTGCGTTACAAAGATAATCTCACAACTATTTATGTTTCCATGGTTCTCAGATATTATACGCAATTACAGTGAATATCAGAATTCGCGCATCAGAAGAATATTGTGGAACACTGCAATGACTTACAAAATTGGCACAAAGGCATTGAGTGCCATTCTGGAAGCAATGAAACTCATACGCTCCCCACCTGTTTATTCTTGTTCAGAATATCATCCTAATGACTATTCTAACCTCGAGGAGTCAAAGGCAGATGGCCTGTCCTGTTCACCCATCAAGGTGCCTGTTCTAATTTGGCAAGGTTTTATTGATTGCGTGTATCTTGCATATGTTGTCTTGCATTTCTTCTACTTTGTTGCACTGCCATCTGCTTAGTTTACTCATCATATAACTCGAGATGCCATGCCCATCCATTATCAATACATATTCCATTTGTCATCATACCATGTTTTTCCACTCAAATGTTGTTCTTGTGCATCAGACATCAAAAAGGAAGAGGGTGATTGCCGAACCTGAAGGAGCACCAGCAAAGTCCTTGAAAAACGTGGTGGTGCCGGAGAAATCAGACAGCGCCCCACTTATATTAGCTGTACAACCAGTGACACAAAACGTAGGACCGACTCCAGCAGACTGTACCCATACTTCACTGGCCACACCACTAGCCCCACCACACAGGACCTGCACTCTAGCAAAAGGTATTATCGATTTCATTTGTCATAGCACCAGCCGTACCACAGAAAAATCCCACTCCAGCAAAAAGTACAGCAAGTCCACCGGCCGAAGACCTATCCCAACTACAGAGACGGCCAATTCCTGCAGATTGGAACCCCATTCCATTTATTCCCAGTTTAAAAGACAATGATTTCAATGTTGTTAGGGACTACGTGCATATATTCCCATCATGGGAAGATTGTAGTGAAGACAAACACCATTTTCACATCTTCCTGTCCAACTTACGTGTAAGTGCTATTATTCATGGTTATTATTTTCCTGTTTTCTGGTGATCGAACACATCAATGATTTACATTACATTGTTGTAACTAGGCGAGGGTCAATCTGGATAGTCATGACGAGCAAAGCTTGCTTGTGCTTTTCAAGGAAGCATTGCAGCAGTATCGGTGTTACCTGAGGAAATCACACTTTGATGGCAAGTCTATAAACGAATTTCCGGATAAGTCTCCTGTGCTAAATTTAGAAGACATTGAATGGAGAAACCTTGTTATGCACTGGTCTCGTTCCCAGGATGAGGTACTGTCTATGAAATCACATGACAATTTCAACTTCTACTTTTCTGCATGTGCCTTACGGATCTTTTTTGCAGGAAATCTGCTCGAAGAAGAATTCCGGTTTGAAAAGAACGATAGGATATCGCAAATATGCTGCCCGCTGCTTTGCTCTTGTTAGTACCTATTGTCCTGTATCACTGTACTTGCATACATACCTGGTTCATTATGTGACAGCAGTATGCATGATAGCTTGCTTATCAATTGTTCGCTCCAAATTATTTGATCTATATGAATGGTTACATTAGTGTAGAATATATCCAATGCCAATGAATTTCTTTAGCTCTGCATTGTTCTTGTAAGTACATGTTGTCCTTTATCAGTGTACTTATATTGACAGGTAGTTTTTCATGTACCATCACTCTGCAGCTTATTTTCCTTTGCCCTCCATTTTCTACACATCAGATCTATATTTACTCTTACCATAAGGTTGGTACTGAAGAAGTTTAGCTGTGCATTGCTCATGGCTGTGCCTTTTGCGTGTATCGTTGCACATACATTTATAGCTACTTGGTTATGTAGCATCACTCTTCATCTTATCTTAAATATTCTCCATTTTTTCATATATTATCACATCTATATTTACTCTTAACAAAATGTAGAATAAAGGCAATGCTTATGAAGAAGATTCTGTGGTACACTTCTTGAATTGCCCTCCCCCATCAGCATGGACAAGGGCTTTATAGAGCCTGTCTTCACCAGTAATGTAAGTTTGTCCTTCTCAAGCCTTCAAACTTTGTTGTGTATATTTGGTTAGGCATGACTGCAACAGCTGTTTATTTTTGGTGTTTGCATCAAATTGCATGTTTAAAGTTTATTATGTAGTTCATAAACAAAAGTTTGTCCTTCTCAATTTAAGTTTTCAGTTGTACAACCAAGTTCCTTCTTCATACCATGTAAATTAAACTATACAGAGCAAGTGATCTTCTTTTGCACTGCATGTATGCTTCTATTCTTCATCTGTAATCCAGTGCTGTGGTGAACCTACCCACTATAGCACAATGTCATATTCTGCAATGTCTTAACTATGAACAATGTCATATCATTCTACTATTATTTAAACCGTCTCTTCATTTGCCATTCTGAAATGGGATAAATTGACAGCACACTAACCATTGATACTTATGAGTTCTTGATCTGTAATCCAGTGGTGTCGTGAAGCTGCCAACTCCTTCACAATGTCATTTCCTGCCATGTCTTGACCTGAACAATACCATATTGTGGTAATGCAATTTTAAACTGTGTCACTTTATTCGTCAGTAAGTAATGTGATGAATCATCAGCACTGATACTTTTATGTGCAAAACCTGTCATCTGTCTGCTTGTTTATCTTTCAGAGTGAGGAAGATATGAGTGTTGAACAAGCGCAGTCTCATCATCTTGCTCAGGTGCTTGCGCTGCAGCTCGCCAGCAGGGCTAACCTTTTTTGAACTCTATTGAAGTGCTGTCGGTTTTGTATATTATTTTGTCGGTGTGTTTATTTGCACTGGTGGCGATCTTTGATGCCTAGTGTATGTAATCTGCTGTCTGCTTGTGCTTTATTATCATAGTGGCGAACTTTGATGCCCAGTGGATGTAATATGCCGTAATTTCTTTATTGTATAGTCTAGGTTTTTTCTTATTCACGATGCTGCAGTTATTTTACTGTATATATATCCTGTCTTCGCAGTAAACCGGCCAAACCATAAAATTACGGTACATAATCGAGCCGTCATGCAATCACGATGTATGATCCGCATCATGGGCCCCGTCAAACTGGCCCACTAGTAGATTCGGGCCTTTAATAGGCCGAGTAACCCCCGGCCCTCTTTTCGCAAGAAAACTTAATGGGCTTTTAGGAGGCTGAGAAGTAGGTTGGGCCTGAAACGTGCCGAACAGCTCACGGGCCGGCAGCAGCCCGAAATGGACCCCGGCCCATGATTGTGCGAATCAAATCACGGGCTTTTAACATGCCAAAATTTTCTCGGTCCTTGTTTGGCCCAATCAGATATCGGCTGCGAGCAGGCCGGATGCAAACCGGGCCGTAGTTAGGCCCAGCTATATGACGGGCTTTTAACTAGCCGAAATTAATATAGGGCCGAAATGTTAAACGGGCCCTTAACATGCCGAAACTAATATCAGGCCGAATTACTAAATGGGCCTTTATCAAGTGGGCCCAAAAGCATAGCGTCCAGTTAACGGGACGAATCTAATATGGGCCATAATTGAGGCCAAAGCCTCTTAAAGGGCCGGACCTGATCTGGGCCGTGATTTGGCCCAGAACGTGGGAGGCTTTTAACGGGTCGGATCTCATATGGGCCATTATTAGGCCCGGAACGTGGCAGGCCATTAATGGACCGGATCAAATATGGGCCGGCATTTGGCCCAAAACATGGCAGCCAGTTAATGGGCCGGCCTACTAGGGTCCTCAAAATCTTGTGGGCCTACAGCTGGGCCAGCCCATTAGTCTCGGCGAAATCTCATGGGCCTTTAGCTGGGCCGGCCCATTATGATCCGCAAGAATTTTGTGGGCCTTTACCTGGGCCGGCCCATTATGGCACACAAAAATCTTGTGGGCCTTTACCTGGGCTGGCCCATTATGGCCCGCGAAATCTTGTGGGCCTTTAGCTGGGCCAGCCCATTATGGTCCACAAAATCTCGTGGGCCTTTAGCTGGGCCGGCCCATTATGGTCCGCAAAATCTTGTGGGCCATTTAAACTTGATGGGCCGTGCCACGTGTCGACGTATCATACGCGCCTTCTGTCCAATGAGTGGATGACATCTGTCCCAATGTTGAGCCGACACGTGTTTCCTCCAGCCAATGATGATTTTATATCTGGAAAATCCCCATTGGTCGCAGCTGTTAACGGGTTATCGGATCCAAAACCCGACCCGATAGCTTAACGGCGTTCCATTACGGTGGATGCCACGTGTCGGTCACCCTTGACGAAAGCACTTCTGTGACGCGCGATTTATCGTCATGGAAGTGGACACTTCCGTGATGATAATTTTGGTAATGTCATGGAACACTTCTACGACAGCACAGGTATGACTATCTTGATTCTGTCATAAATTTGTCATGGATGTACATGCATGACAAAAAACGCAACCTACTGTGAAAAACACGTATCATCACGGAAGTGTATTTTTTTGTAGTGTACATAGTTGCTTATATGTCAGACAGCAGATCGTTGATTGTTAGCTGGTCGATAGCCTAGTGTTGAAGCGAGCTGAGCCAATGTGCCGTGTTTTGCACAACTGCTTACAAGTGGGGTGGCACCAACAGTGTTTACAAGTACTTATGTATACGTCGGCGCACAGTTCTCGAACGAGTGCTCTATTTCATCAAAACACACACTGCTCGTATGATAAACTGTGACAACTTATGTCTTACCATGCCATATTCATGAAAAAACTAGTGAGGACGCATCTGTTTCGGCAACAATTACGATGGTTCTCACATGATTCACGGGCACACAAAAGTAGCAGCAGTTCCCATAGACGGATTCAAACAGAGTACTAGCCCCAGAGGGGTCGATAACAGGCAAGGTTCGGATAATTAGACACAATCCAAACTACTATTAAACACTAGCTGGGGCGACTATTTCATGCCTCGATCTAATTTGGGTTGGACACAAGATGGACCTTGCCATGAACATCATCGAGGACGTCCCGCAGCAGCTCAATCCTGTGAACCTTCATGAAGACAACCTTGTGGCCTTGCCACTCATAAACTTGTTTGTGGAGGCATGCCATGTCATCTTCCTGCGTAAGCTTGACAAGAACAGTATGCCTCACAAACGAAGGAGTAGCTTTGAACTTCTTGTGCTTCAGTACACCCTGGACAACACGCCTAACAATAGTGAGGCTAGAATACAAGTCTTCATTGGTATAACCGCAAATGGCTTCCAGGATCCAACAGCCTAAGAACCCTATTTTCCCAGTGCGTATATTCAGGTCATCCGCCTCATAGCGAGTGACATGTACAACGACAGAATCCTTGTCTGCATCAGGGCTCTAATTGAAATAGAAACAAATTCTGAATTACTTTTCAGTATAAGAAACACAAGTTATTTAAACCACTATGTATAGCATGGCATCGAAGCTAATAAAATTTTGCATTATTAATCACCACATACTTAGATGAGAAACCACAATCGAGATCCGCAAAGAAGAAAATCACCTTGGGCAGCTCAGCGGGGGGGGCACATCCTCGAAGGGGGAAACTGCTCCTGCAGTGCCACGGGGGCTGTAACCTCAAATGGGGCACTGACCATCTCAGTAGTGGCCGTGAGCGTATCTGGGGTCGGCTCGGTGGCTGCCTCCATCTTCTTGGAGCTCTCTGTCTCGTGGGGATCAGCCTCCCGTGTCTACTCCAATATCGGTAGATCTTTGCCTGGTTCTCCTTGGTCCATCATGAAACTGACGAATACTAGGAGACCACTAAAAGGAAAACACAATCGCAATGACAATGAAACAAAAAAGAGAGTGAGTATCGGTTACTGCTATGCAAAAGTTCTTTTTTTTTCTCTGAACAAAAATATACCAACATCACGGATCCGTTTACCTTCCCTTCGTTGGGAGAGAAGAACAGTGGCAGATGCGAGTGTTGCCTTTCTTGAAGACGGTGAGGGAGAAGGGGCTTCAGCGAAGAGTGAAATGATGGTTGCTTCGTTCGTCAAACTTAGACTACGGGGAGGTGGGGTTTTGTGATACGACGGCTCGTTACTGCCGCGCTACGACCGGGGTGACTCTCCGCCTGCATACTGCCTTCTAATTTGGTGAATGGCATTTGGGCCCGCGCTCTGCATGGCCCGCATGTCGGTGAACAAAAGTATAACCGCATTCAGTAGAGGGAGATGTTTCAATGACCTAGGAGGAGCCAGAAGCGGTAGAGTGTCTCCACTGTACTAGTAGTAATTGTTTTTCTGGGTAGCTGTAGAGTGTCTCCATTGTACTAGTAGTAATTGTTTCTCTGGGCCCAAGACAAAACAGCCCATCCACACTAGTAAATAGTAAAATCAATTCAAAAACCCTATATTTACTGAATGAGAGGCGCTACCCACACCCAGCACACCGCCCCCCCCCCCCCAAAGAAACCTGGGTGCTCTTCTTCCTCCTCGCTCCCACCCACCTCACGTCAGCTCGCTCCACTCGTGTACCCCCAAATTCCTCACCTCACTCCTACAAAAAACCCCAGCTCCCCTTCTTCCTCACTACTATAGAAAAAAACCCCAGCTCGCCTTCTTCTTCACTCGCACTACAACTAGGCTCGTCATTTGTTACTCTCCTCAAATCCGTGAGCGCGGCGTGACGCCCTCGAGGAAAATGGAGTCGGCTGACCCCAGCGCCAAGAAGATGAGGCTCCCACCAGCGGTGACGCCTGTTGTAGACCCCGCACCCGTCAGCGCGGGGAGAAGCGGCGACCCCGCCCCCACCGGATCCCAGGAACCCGTAGAATCTCGGGTGGACCACATCAGCGATCTCCCAGATGCCGTCCTTGGGGAGATCATCTCCCTTCTCCCCACCAAGGATTGCTGCCGCACCCAAGTCCTCTCAATTCGGTGGTGCCCTCTATGGCGCGCCGTGACCCTTAATCTCGACTGTCGTCAGCTATCTCTCTTCAATGATTTTGAAATCCCCAGAGCCATTATCTCCTCCCACTAGGGCTCCATTCAAAGCCTCTACATCCCGTCATGCTACCTGAGCAAGCATACCATGCCCTACACGGTGGACGCCTGGCTGAAATCCCCTGAATTCACAGAACTACAGCTGCTTGAGTTCTACTATTCCCCTGGAAATCACATACCACGTACCGAACGCCATGAACTTGTGCCCTCAGCACCGATATCCATCTCGCGGTTTTCCTCCTCTCTCCACACCGCCACCTTTGCGCTGTGCTACCTACCAGACAATCTGGTACTAAACCTTCGACTCCCATTTCTCAAGAAACTTTCACTTGTGCGGGTTCCTATATCGGAGGCCTCATTGCACAGCATCATCCACTCAAGTTGCCCTGCCCTGGAGTGCTTGGTGCTTGTTTTCACAGTTAGAATCGGTTGTCTCCAAATAAAGTCGCCTAACCTTGTAAGAATTGGAATTTCTTTTGACGGAAGGCACATCATCATCCAAGATGCCCCTTCACTTCAAAGGTTGATCCTTGATTCTAGTTATTCACTGTCGCAAATAACCGTCCTCTCTGCGCCTAAACTGGAGACCTTGGGTGTAATACATGATCTCTGTGCTCATTTCAATATGGTGTTTGGCTCCACAGTTCTTCAGGTACTTTATATTATCATCTACACTTGTAACCATAAGCTACATTTTAAATTTCTGCGCATAAGTTATATATCATCTTGGAGTACACATTTTGTACTAATATTATGTTCTATGTTCAATGAAGAGTTTCTCCATGGATGGCCTATCAATGGTGCTGGATTCTGTCAAGATCTTATATATCCAAATGAATAGTTTTGATCTGAACAAGATTATTGGCTTGCTGCAATGCTTTCCATGTCTGGAGAAGTTGTATATAAAGGTGATAATTTCACGCACATCGGAAGCCCGCATATACTGTACTAGAATTAACCGTTCAGCTGTTGCTCTTTCGACACTCTTTTTTTAGACCTTAACTGTTTTCAATCTTCATGTCTATTTAGGCAACAGGACGGGGTAAGAAAGTTATAACCAATCGGTGGATTCGTAAGCATCGGGATTTTCTCACTTCTCATGAGATTCGACTGAAGACAATAACGCTAGAATGATATGTAGCCAACCGTGCAAACACTAGATTTGTCACATTCGTCCTGCTGAATGCAAGGTTACTAATGTCCATCAGGCTTAAGTTTATCAGCATCATGGTTTTGATGGATGGGTATGTCGAAGAGCACAAAAATGGGCAAAAGAGCTTCTGAACGTGCCGGGCTTCTATTTACAACATATTGTGGTCATAATCCAGTAAATTTTATGACCCAGGATGTTCATTCTATGGACCTGACCGATCCATTTGACTGTGACTGCCGAAAACAGTGCAGGAGTTAGATGTTGTTACCCTTTTCAACCTGGGTTTTTTTGTAAACCTGATGAACAATTAACCCTCGTGCTTTTGTACAGTTTGTAAGCTGGAGTTAGATGTTCCTGCCCTTTTCAACTAGGCTGTGACTGTCATATTTTCTTTGAAACTAGGCAAATGGCTTGCCATTCGTTTAATTTAAAGTGAAATATTGTAACAAATCCCAACCAAGGGAAATAACATCACTCTCGCCGGCTACTTGAGCTCATTGTGCATTACAGAAGCCAAGTGATTAGCCCCCACCAGCACCCACAAACTTATTTCGAACTAGCACATCAAATGGGCTATAAATTTTCATAGGAAAGGCTGCATGACCGTGACAGATTTGGATTCTGACATTTGGGACCCGCGAGGAAATAGCCTATCCAAGGTGGTGTCGACTTACTAGCCAGTCAACAAACGATTCTGCCTACCAGCCGTTGGATTGACATCCAACATCTGTCGTGTATCTTCTATCTCTTGTCTTCTTCTTCCTCCAGCCGCCCAAACCAAACCACCCCGTCGGCTCCGCCTGCTCCCGCATCCCATGGCTGGCTGCGCCTCCGCCGCCCTACCGTACGTACCCTCCAATGTTGGCCAGTCCCTCCCTCTATTCCCCCACACGTCCTGTTATTCTCCGCGATGTCAGCCCCAACACGCACCCACACCGGAACCAGTCAACCCTCGTACTCCCCTCCGCCTGCGACTGGACCGGCGCATCTTCCACGGCTCCTGTTCGTTCCGTCTGAGGCCTCGCCGTCGTCCTCCACCTTGCGGCCTTGGTAAGCTCGCCGTGCGCGGTGCGCTGCCCTCTTGCGTTGTCAACGTCGTCAACAACCGAGAGGAACAAGGAGATGACTGTACGTGGAGAGGATGACAGTAGGGACCCACCAGCGTCATGGCAGTACGCAAGCAAGTGCCTCTATACTACAAGCCCAAAAATATGGTTCCTCCTAATGGTTGGACATCTGGGGCTCACGCCATTGTCAACGTAGTCAATAAACGAGAAAATTACACTTCGAGCGGTTGACACCAGGGACCCAACATGTCGCGCAGTTTTTTTGAGGAACATTCATTTGTTATTTATACTAGTTTTAGCGACGGATCAGGGTAACAACGGAGCTGTGCGGGGGTTGTGGCCCGTCTAGCCAGGGTTTTATTTATGTTTACCACATCATGAGCCCTGTTGTGTTTTTTTCTTGCTGAAAATGGCTAGCCCAGTTCTATTTTTTTAAGAAATACCCAAACAAGGCCTACTTGCTTTATCGGCCCGCTGGGCTGCAAATCTTTCAAGACAAGGAGAGTTTCATTCGGTTTGCCCAGAAATGGGCTGTACATTTTTTAAACACATCAAACCGGGAATTAGTTTCAAATTTTTTCATTACAAGATTTTAAATTCCATTGATTTTTATGCGTGGACAATTATTTGGATTTTATATTTATATAAATTATTTTTCAAAATAGTTTGAATGTGAATCGATATTTCTGGATTAAAAAGAGTTGACCGCACCGAAATATGCAAAATTTCATATACTTTTTAATCGTGGCCACAATATGGGGTGTAATGCTAACAAAAAGAAGATGGGCTTGAAAAAAATTCTTAAGAATTAGCAAATGGGTTGTACATTATTAGAAATAATGGCAGATGGGATGTATGTTGTTTTCCACAGATTTGAGGCTGACTTGTACGCCTACTACAGGTTGACGCGTATGCTTTCATAAAAAAAAGGTTGACGCACACGCAACGCCCTATCAACTTAGTCAACACACGAGAGCAGTGACTGTTGGATGTCCATCCAACGGCTGTCGTGCTTCTTCAATCATTGCTCTTCATGCTCCAGTCGCTCAAACAAGCGCTGGCGGGACTGCCTGCTCCCTCCTCCCGCGGCCGGCTATGCTGTCGCGTAGGCCTCACGGCCCCACCATACTCCCATAGCTGGCCTAGCCATCCCTCTACTCACCCACACTTGTTGTTATTCTCCGGGGACGGCAGACGAACCAGTAAACCCTCGTACTCCTCCGCGTGGGAAACAACTGCCGAGTATTCCCTGGCTCCGTGTCGTTCCCTTCCTAGGCCTCCGCGTCGTCCACCGCCCTGGTGCTCTCGGCGCGGCCTGGTCAACGTGGTCAATGAACGACATCCATCGGAAGTGGACTGTACGTGGAGAGGCTCACACCTGGGTCCACGGCCGCACGCAAGAAAATGCCTCCTTATTACACGCAAAATAATGATTCCTCCACCTGACAGCTAGGACCCACAGGAAGGGCCTCTGTATTTCGCGAAAAAAACGTTCCCCCCGCTGACAGGTCAGACCCACCAGCTATATCTTCGCACGCAAGGAAGTGTCTCCTTATTACGCCCAAAAAAATGAATACCCCCCTGCTAGCTGGGACCCACCATATTGTTGGATTGACTTTTGGGCCTACTAAGTTGACGGGGGCCGAGGGCTTTGTCAACTTAGTCAATACTCCAGTGACTGTATGATGTCCATCCAACGAACTTAGTGCTTCTTCAACCTCTGGTCTTCTTGCTCCAGCCGCCCAAAGCAGCGCTGGTCGTGCCGCCTGCTCCTGCCTCCCGTGGCCGGCTGTGCTACCGTGGAGGCCTCACCGCCCCCATACTACTCCCACCACTAGCCAGGCCATCCCTCCACTCACCCACACCCCCTGTTATTCTGCGGCGACGGCAGCCTCACACCGCAGCCGAACCAGTGAACCCTCGTACTCCTCTATGCGTGGGCATCCACTGTCGCGTCTTCCCCGGCTGCGCGTCGTCCCCTTCCTAGGCCTCGCCGTCGTCCACCGCCGTGGTGCTCTCGGCACGGCGTGGTCAATGTGGTCAATGACCGACTTCCATCGGAAGAGTATTGTACGTGGAGAGGCCGACAGCTGGGTCCACGGCAGCCGCAAGGAAGTGCCTCCTTATTACGGGGAAAATAATTATTCCTCCACCTGACAACAGGGACCCATCGGACGGGCCAGCAGTATTTCGCGAAAAAAACGTTTCCCCCTGATTGCTGGGACCCACCGGACGGGCCACCGTATTTCTTGAAAAAAACGTTCCCCCCACTGTCTGCTCGGACCCACCGGAAGTGCCTCCTTATTACGCACAAAAAATGAATACTCCCCCTGCTAGCTGGGACCCACCTTGGTAGGAGGCTGACTTGTGGGCCTACTAAGTTGACGGGGATGGAGGGCTTTGTCAACTTAGTCAATATGAACGATTCTAGCTCCAGTGACCGTACGATGTCCATCCAACGGCCGTAGTGCTTCTTCAACCTCTGGTCTTCTTGCTACAGCCGCCCAAAGCAGCGCCGGTCGTGTCGCATGCTCCTGCCTCCCGTGGCCGGCTGTGCTACCGCGGAGGCCTCACCACCCACTACTATTCCCACCGCTGGCCAGGCCCTGCGACGACGGCAGCCTCACACCGCAGCCGAACTAGTGAACCCTCATGCTCCTCTTCGCGCGGGCTTCCACTGCCGCGTCTTCCCCGGCTCCGCGTCGTCCCCTTCCTAGGCCTCGCCGTCGTCCACTGCCCTGGTGCTCTCGGCGCGGCGTGGTCAACGTGGTCAAGGAACGACTTCCATCGGAAGAGTACTGTACGTGGAGAGGCTGACAGCTGGGTCCACGGCGGCCGCAAGGAACTACCTCCTTATTACGCGCAAAATAATTATTCCTCCACCTGACAGGAGGGACCCACCGGACGGGCCACCGTATTTCGTGAAAAAAACGTTTCCCGCCTGACTGCTGGGACCCACCAGCTACACCTTCGCACGCAAGGAAGTGTGTCCGGGCAAAAAAAAACGATTCGCCCCTGACTGCTGGGACCGACCAGCCACATCTTCGCATGCAAGGAAGTGCTTGACAGTCGGGACCCACCTAGTCGAAGCGTATGTAGCGTTGTCATTCTGGTCGCGAACGTGTACGTACATACTGGTGGATGTAGAGGCACGCACGTGTCGTAGTAGAGGCGCGCACGTAGCATGTACACGTATGTACAACGGCCAGTGTGCAAGAAAGAAAATACGGCCACGTATGTACATACGGGCGGGGTCTCGAACGCCTACTCGCGCATATAGACATACGTCCAGGGCTCGTGTACATGGCTGGGTCGGAACGGAGAAACTGCGTCGACGTCGTGTTCTTGTTGAGGCAACGGAATGCGCCGTGTTCATCGGGAGGCAACGGAATGCGTCGTGTTCATCGGGAGGCAACATAACGCGTGGGAGCCAACTGGCTTGGACGGAACAGGCGATGGAAACGAGGCCCGGCGTACCGCAGAATGGTGGAAATGGCCTTGTGTTCGACCGGCCACGTTCGAAACGGGATCCTGTTCATCGGGAGGGGTCTGGGGTACCGCAAAACAGAGGAAATGGACTTGTGTTGGACCTCCTACGGTCGAAACAGGGTCCTATTGATCGGGAAGGGTGTGGCGTACCGCAAAACGGACGAAACGGACTTGTGTTGGAGCGCTACGGTCGAAACGGGGGTCCTGTTCATCGGGAGGGGTGTGGCATACCGCAAAACGGGACTCCACGGGATACTGTTCATCTCCACCGTCGACCTCCTCCAGCCTCCATGGGCTACTGTTCATCCACCATCGACCTCCTCCAGCCTCCACCTGCGACTGTTCATCCACGGGCTCCTGTTCATCCATCCTCCACCGCGTGCTACTCCACCGGCTACTGTTCAACCACCCCTCTCCACGGGCTCCTGTTCAACCACCCCTCCACGGGCTACTGCTCATCCACCCCTCCACCGTCTACTGTTCATCCAGCCCTCCACGGGGTCGTCCTGTTCATACAGCCCTCCACTGGGTCCTGTTCATCCAGCCCCAACCGGCTCGATCGATCGGGGTCCTGTTCATCCAGAGGCAACGCCACGGGGTTCTGTTCATCCACCCCCACCGCTCACTGTTCATCCAAACCCCCTCGCAACGCTCACTGTTCATCCAAACCCCCCTGCAACGCTCACTGTTCATCCAGAGGCAGCATCGATCGGCTTTAGTTAGCAGCAGTAGCGAAGGAATCGCTCGATCGCTCGGGTTCAGTAACGCGTAGCCTGTAGTGCAATCGCTCGGGTTCAGTTAGGCGATGCCTCACTCGGGTTCAGTTAGAGCCCAACGCCTCGCACACAGGCGCGTACGTGTACGAGAGAAACGCACATCGCTCGGCCCCGACCACCCACCATAACCGAGAACTCCCCGAAATTTTCCTCGCCCTCGCTTCTACCACGGTTTTTTCCGTCATGGACGGCCCAAAGAATGTCATGCAGCTGTGTCTCCGGCCTGCCCAGGACAAAAAGCCCATTTTCGATCATGATTTTTTGTCATAGAAGTAGGAGCCCACCACATCTATGATGATACCGGGTTTTGTCACAATTATCGTCATAGAAGTGTCATAAGTATGACAAAAAAAATTCGTTCAGCCCAAAATGTCACGGATGTGTCTTTTTTTGTAGTGTAAGTTTGCTACTTCACCTATCTTTGTTACTGATAAGGATTATGATTTCTCTGTCGATCCTGAGTTAATTACTTTTGTTGAATCTGATCCTTTCCATGGTTATGAATCTGAAACTGTTGTGGCACATCTTACTAAATTGAATGATATAGCCACCCTATTTGCTCATGAGGTAAAAATTCGCTATTACTATATTCTTAAGTTGTTTCCTTTCTCATTAAAGGGTGATGCTAAGATATGGTTTAATTCTCTTGCTCCTGGTTGTGTGCGTAGTCCCCAGGATATGATATATTACTTCTCTGAAAAAATATTTCCCTGCTCATAAGAAACAAGCTGCTTTACAAGAAATATTTAACTTTGTGCAAATTGAAGAAGAGAGTCTCCCACAAGCTTGGGGGAGGCTTCTCCAATTACTTAATGCTTTGCCTGATCATCCTCTCAAGAAAAATGAAATACTTGATATCTTTTACAATGGACTAACCGATGCTTCTAGGGACCACCTAGATAGTTGTGCTTGTTGTGTTTTCAAGGAACGAACTGTTGACCAAGCTGAAAAACTATTGAATAATATATTGAGCAATGATAATGATTGGACTCTTCCCGAACCACCTCCTAAGCCAACTCCGATGAAAAGAGGTATTCTATTTGTCCTGAAGATATGCAAGAGGAAAAGAAATCTATGAAAGAAAAAAGTATTAAAGCTGAAGATGTTAAGAATTTACCGGCTATTGAATAAGTACATGGCCTTAATATTCCGACACAGGTAGTAGCTCCCTATAGATTTGATGAAGGTGATATTCCTTATAATAAGTCTGTTAGTCAATGCTAGGATGAGTTTGATAATTTTATTGTTAAACAAGAAAACTTCAATGCTTATGTTAGTAGACAATTGAAACGTAATGCTTACATGCTTGACCGCTTGGGTGATTATATGTGTATAACTGTTAATGATCTGAAGCTTATTAGTAAACATGCTTCTATGGTAAAAACTCAAGTAGAACAAGTACTTAAGGCACAAGATGATTTGCTCAATGAGATGAATAGTAAGAATAATGATCATGTTGTTAGAGTTATGACTAGAGGTGGTAAGATGACTCAGGAACCTTTGTATCCTGAGGGACATCCTAAGAGAATTGACCAAGATTCTCAGAGAGTTAATACTGATGCACCTAGTCCTTTTAATAAAAAGAAGAGGAAAACTAGTAGGACTTTGCATGCTTCTAGTGAACCTGTTATAGACACCCCGAAGAATCCCAATGATATTTCTATTTCTGATGCTGAGACACAATCTGGTAATGAGCATGAACCTAGTGATAATGTTAATGAAGATGTTCATGTTGATGCTCAACCTAGTAATGATAATGATGTGGAGGTAGAACCTGCTGTTGATCTTGATAACCCACAATCTAAGAATCAACGTTATGATAAGAGAGACTTCGTTGCTAGGAAGCATGGTAAAGAAAGAGAACCATGGGTTCAGAAACCCATGCCCTTTCCTCCTAAACCATCCAAGAAAAAGGATGATGAGGATTTTGAGTGCTTTGTTGAAATGCTTAGGCATGTCTTTTTGCGTATGCGTTTGACTGATATTCTGAAAATGTCTCCTTATGCCAAGTATATGAAAGATATTGTTACTAATAAAAGAAAGATACCGGAAGCTGAAATTTCCACCATGCTTGCTAATTACACTTTTAAGGGTGGAATACCAAAGAAACTAGGAGATCCAGGAATACCAACTATACCATGCTCCATTAAAAGAAACTATGTTAAAACTGCTTTATGTGATCTTGGAGCCGGTGTTAGTGTTATGCCTTTCTCTTTATATCGTAGATTGAATTGAATAAGTTGACACCTACTGAAATCTCTTTGCAAATGGCTGATAAATCAACTGCTATACCCATCAGTATTTGTGAGGATGTGCCCGTTGTGGTTGCAAATGTTACTATCTTAACGGACTTTGTTATTCTTGATATTCCCGAGGACGACAATATGTCGATCATCCTTGGTAGACCCTTTTTGAATACTGCACGGACTGTTATTGATTGCAACAAAGGTAATGTCACTTTTCATGTTAATGGTAATGAGCATACAGTACACTTTCCGAAGAAACAACCTCAAGTTCATAGCATCAATTCTATTGGAAAATTTTCAACTATTGCTATTGGAGGTTTTGAATTTCCTCTTCCTACTGTCAAAAAGAAATACGATATTCTTATTGTTGGGGACATGCATATCTCCATTGAGGTAACCTAGTGTTATTCAAAAGTTCTCCGATTCATGTCATTCGGAAGAAGTTTGTAATAAGACTTGATCAACCTTGTTAATGGATTCCTTTTGATGGGCATGAGATGGATGAATTTAGAAAGCTCAACTCTCTGTACCTACTTTTTACTTTCTGTTGTTTAGAATAAATAAAGCAAAAATAGTTTGTTTTTTTTCTTAATTATCCGTGCAATAATGCCCAAAAAATAAAAGTTCTCCAAATGCCCTGAAAATTTAGTATGATTTTTTATAGAGTATTTTAGAATTTCTGGCACTAAGAATGCACCAGTGGACCATAGGGTGGAGGGCACGCCCTACCCCCCTGGCTGCGCCCCTGCCTTGTGGTTCCCACGTGGGTCCCCCTCACTTATTCCAGCACCCATCCACTTCGTCTTCCTCCAGAAATACACATCCCATTGCTCAAACCCGTGTTCTAGCTCATCTTGCTGCCATTTTCAATCTCCTTGTGCAAAGATCCATTTGCAAAACTGTTTTGGGGGATTGTTCTTCGGTATGTGACTCCTCTAATGGTCAAATTAGTTTTTGTTCCAGTGCTTTATATGTTGAATTTTTTTGCTACTGTGGTGACCTTGTTCTTGAGCTTGCATGTCAAATTTATATGGTCCAAAGTAGTTTTGATGCATGATAGAGCTTCTAGACACTTGTAGGAGTAGTTGCTATCAATTTTGTTGAGTTTGGTTCACTTTTATTTTGAGTCACTAAAAATTTCAGAATTTTTCAAAGGAAAGAAATGATGAAAAGATGGTTGAGAGGCTCTTTAAGCCGGGGTTCAAAGAAAAATGAAAATAAAGAGAAGAAGAAGCCCAAGTATAACCTTCCTCGCACCGCGGAGGTTCGGCCGTGTGAATGGCCAAATGATGCATTCTTGGGGGCGACCAAAGTTTATGATGATTTTTATTATTTGGCCGAGAATGCAGGCATCACCGACTTCCTCAACAATAAGTGTGATCAATACCTCCTACTCACTGATACTTTCATGCAAAATTTTCACTTTCATGCTAGGAAATCACCACCCACGGTAGATTTTATTTATATGATGAGCATAAGGAGATGACGCTTTATGATTTTTGTGGGGTTTGCAAATTACCTATGAGGGCAGCGTCAATGAACCACGTCCTAGTGATGTGGACGATTTTATTAATGAAGTTACTGTAGGGGAAAGGAGAAGGGTGTCGGAAGCGAGAGTGGCTAGTTTACATTTTTCCTGTTTTGCGCTATTACTCATTATTTGTTGGGAGATGTTTAGTTGGTCACGGGGAGAGTGGAGGCCATAGTGCCCCCGACCTCGCTATTTTGCGCTGCTTTACTTCGCGATAGAACTTTTAGTTTCGGCGCTATTGTTGCTCGACGGTTGAGTTTAAACCGTTCGAGGGGTCCTGTCTTTGGAGGTATCTATGCCTCACACCTTGCTAGACGCTTCGAAATACCCATTAGGCACGATGAGGAAGAGGAGATGCTGCTACCCACTAGATACTTAGATTATGACAGTATGGTAGCACATGATTTTATTAGTGGTGATAAGGACAAGAGACTCATTTATAATCAGGTATTCAGCCAGAAAACTTGTCAGATTATTACTTTGCCTGCACCTTCTTTGTTCGATATTCATTCAGGCAGGTACCTTATCATGCCCGAGGACATTTATGCATACTGGGAGTGGACGCGATCCCCAGTTCCTGAGCCAGAACCATCACCTGATCCATACGAGGACTCTGTTTATCAGTGGGAGCCACATGAGCTCTGTGACGACCCGAGACCGATGCTCCAGATGCCTTCCATGTATTCCGAGTTTTGTCGTGCGATTTATTTGTTTGTTGCATTCTTCATAGCATCATTTACATTGCATCATGGCATCATGCCATCATGTCATTTAATTTTTAAACTCATCTAAATAAATCGTATGGATCTTCGATCCATTTAAATCGAGGGAATTCACATGGTGAGTTCTCTTTATAACATATCCTCCCAATATTTTAGGGAGCTATAATAAATATTCCATTAGTTTGTAATTAACCGCAACCCACTTGCAAGTTAAATTCCCTTTGCTTCGAAATATTCCAAGTCCTTCCACTTTCTCTTTTCAATCCATTTGAAGTTATGGAGCTTTGATAAATACTCCCTCCGTTCGGAATTACTTTTCATAAAAATGGATGTATCTACAACTAAAATACATCTAGATACATTCATTTCTTGCATGAGTAATTCCGAACGGAGGGAGTATTTCAGAGTGACTGCATGTTAATTTTCCATCTCAATCAGAAAGTATTCGATAGTTCAGATATTTTTCTTCTCTCTGCTCGAAAGTGGCAAATGTTCAGCAGTAAGCAGCTTTTTTTAGGGGCAAAAGGGATTTTATTCGCTGATAGCAACGTGCGGAATACAAATGATATTGGGCAATATCCCTAGCCACAAGTGGCGCCCGACTGCAAAGTAGCAGCCTTAACCAAAGCATGAGCTTCATAGTTCGACTCACGAATTTCAAAAGAAAAATTAACAAAATCTAGTTCCTCCATGCGGTGCTTTAACTCGTGCAGGACCGGGCCATAAACCGGCGCTCCTCCCTTGTTGATATTTTTCACCACCTCAAGGCAATCCGAGGCCACCTGAACTCTCTGCGGATTCGGATCTTTGGCTAATGCTAAAGCTTCATTGCATGCTTGTGCTTCCAGACTAGGTGGATCCACTAGGCCATCGAAAACAATTGCAGAAGCTCCCAAAAAGGCTCCCGCTTCACCTCTGCATATGACAGCCGCTGCTCCTCGTGCTCCATTCCTCGAGACCCCTCCATCTACATTCATCTTCACGTTACCAGTAGCCGGTTTTAGCCATCTGTTGGTCCTCCTAGCGCGATCTGTAGCCGTAACTGTGTTCCTTCCAGAAGCAGAAGCTATACTCAGATCCTCAAGATAGCAGTTTATGAAACTCATGGTGCTCAATGGGCTCTGAAACTCCCCATCATGAATCGCTCGTCGTCGCGCCCACCATATGGCCCACATGGTTACCAACACCCGCGCTAGATCCTGCTGATTTAGAGCCTCAAACAGCCAAAAAATCCATAGTCGAGCGTCTTCTATCCGAGTTGATATCACATGCTCCAGGGTGTCCTCATCTACCAAGGCCCAGACACACCTCGCCATACGGCACTCAAAGAGTGAATGCCTCCATGTATCCTCAGCCGAGTTACAAATTGAGCAGACGTCTGTGTCCGCCATCTTGCGCTCATGCCTCGTCGTTCCAGTCGGTAGCGATGTATGTGCCAATCTCCAGGTAAACACTCGCACCTTTGCTGGGACTTTAACCTTCCACAGATACGTCCACGATTTCTTGTCCGCCTCTTGATTGGATTGTCTTGTTCGCTGCTCCAACCACACCTCCCGCTGCGCCCGGATGCCAGTAATCATCATGTATGCTGATCAGATGGAGAACACCCCTCGTTTATCATAGTGCCAGGACCAATAATCCTCCTGTAAACGAGAGCTTAGCGGAATGTTCTTAATAACATCAACATCAGGACCGACAAAATGATCATTCAGCTTCTGAACATTCCACGATTTCATCCAACTATCTGTCAATTCAGACACCAACAGTGGCGGATTTTGAGAGATAGTACATAGTGGCCGAAGTTTAAAATCCCTTGGCAGCCAATTGTCATGCCAGATCCTAGTCTCCTGCCCCATGCCAATCCGCTTTATCAAGCCCAAATTGAGTACATCTCTTCCCTCCAGTAAGGCTCTCTATACTTGCGACGGATTCGAACCAATGCTTGATGTTAATATGTCACTCTCCGGATGATACCTTGCTTTGATAATTCGAGCACTAAGAGAATTTGGATCTTGCATTAATCTCCAAACTTCCCTTGCAAGAAGTGCCAAGTTAAATAGTTCTATATCCCGAAAACCCATTCCACCCATATACTTAGGTGTTGACATCGTCTTCCACGAGACCCAAGCCGTCTTCCTCTCCCCTCTCTTACTGCCCCACCAAAAATTTCTCAAGAGACCATTGATATGTTCACAGAGCCCACGGGGTAGTTTAAAACATGACATGGAATAAGTCGGAATGGCTTGAGCTACCGACTGGATCAACACCTCCTTTCCTCCTGCCGACAAACACTTATCCATCCACCCCTGAACATGTTTCCATACTCTATCTTTCAGATATTTGGAGCACCCCTCCTTTGATCTTCCCATGTCCGAAGGCAGGCCAAGATACTTCTCTGACAGAGACTCGTTGTGAACATTGAGAACGTTATTCACCTCCTCTCGGGTACTCTCCGGTACCCCTGTAACGCCCACGATGCGGTTATATCTCCCACGTGTCGAGGCACGACTTAGAGGCATAACCGCATTGTGGTTTTGTCGCAAGAAGGGTCATCTTCACACAATCCCATGTAATGAACAAGAATGGGATAACGAGAGTTGGCTTACAATCGCCACTTCACACAATACTAAATATAATTCATACATCATCCAAAATCCACACATAGACCGACTACGGTCACAATCCAAATGAAAATAAGACAACCCCAAATGCTAGATCCCCGATCGTCCCAACTGGGCTCCACTACTGATCATCAGGAAAAGAAACATAGTAACGACCACGTTCCTCATCGAACTCCCACTTGAGGTCGATCTCTTCAACTGCACTGGCATCGTCGGCACCTGCAACTGTTTTGGTAGAATCTGTGAGTCACGAGGACTCGGCAATCTCACACCCGCGAGATCAAGACTATTTAAGCTTATAGGAAAGGATGGTGAAATGAGGTGGAGCTGCAGCAGGCACTAAGCATATATAGTGGCTAACATACGCAAAAGAGAGCGAGAAGAGAAGAAACGGAACGGTCATCACCTAGTAATGACCAAGAAGTGATCCTGAACTCCTACTTACGTCATTCATAACTCAAACCGTGTTCACTTCCCGGACTCCGCCGAGAAGAGACCATCACGGCTACACGCAAGTTGATGTATTTTACTTGGGTCAAGTGACAAGTTCTCTACAACCGGACATTAACAAATTCCCATCTGCCTCATAACCGCGGGCACGGCTTTCGAAAGATAATACCCTGCAGGGGTGTCCCAACTAAGCCCATCATAAGCTCTCACGGTCAACGAAAGATAAACCTTCTCCCGGAAAGACCCGATCAGTCTCGGAATCCCGGTTTACAAGACATTTCGACAATGGTAAAACAAGACCAGCAAAGCCGCCCGAATGTGTCGACAAATCCCGATAGGAGCTGCAGATATCTCGTTCTCAGGGCACACCGGATAAGCGAAGCGTACAGGTACCAACATAACCCAAGTTGCCAAGGGACGGTCCCGCACGGTGCTCTAGTTTGGACCAGCACTCAGAGGAACACTGGCCCGGGGGTTAAAATAAAGATGACCCTCGGGCTCGCGAAAACCCGGGGAAAAAGGCTTAGGTGGCAAATGGTAAAACCAAGGTTGGGCCTTGCTGGAGGAGTTTTATTCAAGGCGAACTGTCAAGGGGGTCCCATAAATCACCCAACCACGTAAGGAACGCAAACTCAAGGAACATAATACCGGTATGACAGAAACTAGGGCGGCAAGAGTGGAACAAAAACACCAGGCATAAGGCCGAGCCTTCCACCCTTTACCAAAATATATAAATGCATTAATTAAATAAGAGATATTGTGATATCCCAACATATCCATGTTCCGACATGGAACAAACTTCAACTTCACCTGCAACTAGCAACGCTATAAGAAGGGCTGAGCAAAAGCGGTAACTTAGCCAAACAACGGTTTGCTAGGAAAAGAATGGTTAGAGGCTGACATGGCAATATGGGAGGCACGATATAGCAAGTGGTAGGTAGCGCAGCATGGCAATAGAGCGAACAACTAGCAAAGCAAAGATAGAAGTGATTTCGAGGGGTGGTCATCTTGCCTGCAAGGTTCTCAGAGTTGTCGAAAGCTTGATCCTCGTAAGCGTACTCAACAGGTTCCTCGTTCACGAACTCATGTCCCGGCTCTACCCACAACAAGAACACAAGCAACGGAACCACAATCAATCACGGGAAATGCACAAGCAACATGATGCAATACATGAATGATATGCAAGATATGATATGCGATACATATGCGTGCTCCGGAAGAAAAATGATGAACAAGGCAGTAACTTGGAAAACCAAGCATGCCACTGGAAAGATGAGATGATTTCGGTCGAAATCGATATAAAGATCACCGAAAACGGATGCACGTTTTGCAAATGGCAAGCAAAACAAGAATGACACGAATCTGCGATTAACAGCATGATAGCACTTAGAATGCAACAACAATGCTACAGCACTCCAACATAGTAACAAAGCATATGACAGTAATCTACAGGAGATGCTTGACAAAAGATGAACACTGAGCTACGGCTAGTTCACACCACAGCAGGTTCAAACAGGCAAGGCAAAAGTGCAAAAGATAACAGGTTCACAGACTTAGAGAAATTACTGGACATGGCAGAAACAGCATCAGGTAGCAATGTTCAGAGCATGAAAACAACATGCTACAGGAACTTACATGGCAAAACAAGGCATGGCAGTATTCTACTAAATGCATATGACAAAAGTCCCTTACTGACCGTAAGTCAAAAAGGACAGAAGATAAGGTGGCAACCATGTAAACATAGCAAGTTTCGTTATTAGGTTTCAGACTTGGCAGAAAACAGAGCGTGGCAGAAACAATAATATGAAGGCATCTTGGTGAGCTTTATGCACTCACTACAGAGCTATGCATGACAAAACAAGCATACCTACAGCACGATGGCATGTTTATGAAGCTATCCATGGCAAGAACAAAAGCATAGCATGTATGGATCAACTACAACAAGCTTGGCAAAATTGAATAACATGTTAACAATCTGCCAGAAATATTTTATAGAAAAAGTAGAGCAAGATTGAGTCATGCTACGGCACTCCATAATTGCAAATAAAGGCAAGAATGGATCAACTACAACAATATCTACAAAATATCCTTACTGAACATCTTCAAAATATGCATGGATCTCTCTGTGGCCACATGGATACATAGCAACAAAATAACAGCAGACAGACTTAGAGAAATTACTAAAGTCTCTGAAAACAGAAACATTACGGGGCCTAGTTTGCATGCTTGTGCTAGTCACCACAGAGATCACAAAAATACATGTAATACACCACTGGAAATATAGCATGGCATACAACAAAACACATGTAGAGCTCATGCCCAAAAGATGCACAGATTAAATGCTACAAAAATAACAAATCACCAAGTTCTGATAAGTAACAGCAGATAACAGCAACTAGCACTCTTGCACCAGAGATTTGGGCATCAAGATGGCTTCAAATGAATATGGTGCAATGGAACAAAATGAAGAGCATCATGAGGCGAACAATTCGATATATTACACGCGCGAAACGGAGCTATATGCAGAGAGTTCTGATGCAATAAACAGGGGCTTGTAATGTGAGAATATTGGGACTTGGAGATTTCGGGGAGAGGAGAAAAGTCAACCTCGAGGGGATCCCAGATCGGATCTGGCACGAGCTCTCGCCGGCGACGGGAGAGGAGAGGGAGGCCGCGGCCGGCGTCGGAGGGAGAGGAGGCGTCGGGGACGACGGGAGGAGGCGGAGGAGAGGGGCGGCGAGCCCGGGGCGGCGCGGCACGGGTCCCACGGGGGCGGGCGGCGGCGCCGGCGATGGGGCTGCGGGGCGCGGCGAGGCGCACCAGGGCGGCGGCGGCGCGGCGCTGGAGACGGGAGGGCGCGGGCGGCGGGGGAGCCGCGGGCTCGGGAACGGGCTCGGGGGCGGCGTACGGGCCCGGCGGGCCGGCGGCGCGGGGACGGCGCGGGGCCACGTGGCGCGTCCAGATTGGGCGCGGGCGGCAGCGGGGATTTGTCCGGCGCGGACCGGACGCGTCCGGCGGCGGAGAGGGAGCGGGGGTAGGGTTGGACTGCGAATGTTTTCGGGAAGGGATGCAAATATATAGGTAGAGGGAGCTAGGAGGCTCCAAATGAGGTGCGGTTTTCGCCCACACGATCGTGATCGAACGACCTAGAGCATGGAGGTGAGTTAAGGGGTTTTGGGCTGGTTTTGAGGGGAGTTTTGCTGCAACATACAAACGGACTTTGCGGTTACCCGGTTAACCGTTGGAGTACCAAACGACCTCCAAATGGAACGAAACTTGACCGGTGGTCTACCGGTGGTATACCAAGGCCACTTGACAAGCCTCGGTCCATTCCGAGAACGTTCAACACCCGCTCATGAAAAGAAAACAAGAGGGATGCGCCGGAGGAGGTGGGAGCGCCGGATTGCAAAACGGACAACGGGGAAAATGCTCGGATGCAAGAGACGAACACGTATGCTAATGCAATGCACATGATGACATGATATGAAATGCATGACAAGAACAAAATGCAAAACGAAAGACAAAACCCGACCACGAAGGGAATATCATAACACATAGCCGAAAATGGCAAGAGTTGGAGTTACAAATTGGAAAGTTACTTCCGGGGTGTTACAACCCCGTTGCTGAAAAAATTGATGATTTATCTGTGTTGATTCTTTGGCCCGATGCATTGCAATATTTGTGCAGCAACTCCTGAACGCGGGTCGCTGTCGTGCTGTTCGCCTCGAAGAACAAAAGACTGTCATCAGCGAATAGTAGATGATTCACTTCCGGGGCTGGAGGAGCTACTTTGATGCCTCTCACTCCATCCGCCCCTTTGAGCAAGCAAGATAATCCCTCGGCCGCCTACAGAAAAAGATATGGGCTGATCGGGTCTCCTTGTCTCCTCCACGGGAAGGCCTGAAAGAGTCTAAAATTCCACAATTAAACAGCACTGCAAATGATACTGATGTGACGCACCTCATTACTGTCTCCGTGGAGCGTGGTCTTATGCCAAGTTTGAGCATCACAACCCTAAGGTACGACCATTCCAATCGATCATACGCTTTCATCATGTCCAACTTCAATGCACAAAATCCGTTCCCCTTAACTCTCCTTGTTTTCATATAGTGTAAACACTCATATGCAGTTATAAAGTTATCAGTAATGAGACGTCCTGGAACGAAAGCCGACTGCTCCTCGGAGATGACCTCAGGAAGAATAAGTTTCAGCCTGTTTGCTAAGACCTTTGAAGCAATTTTAAAAATCACATTACAAAGACTTATCGCCGGAACTGTCCTAAAAGTTTTGGACTTGTTATCTTGGGAATCAACACAATGAACGTACTATTGATATCTTCCGGTGAGTCCTCTCCATTCAGCACTCGAATGATCATACTAGTTACCTCATCACCACATAGCTCCCTGTGACGCTGAAAAAATGTGCTGGGAACCCATCAGGCCCCGCGGCTTTAGTGGGAAACATTTGAAACAAAGCATCCTTTACCTCCTCCTTGCTGTAGGCTTTGTTTAAAGCCACATTCATAGCTCCATCAACCCTTGTAGGTATATGAGAAAGAACCTCTTCCATCCCAATAGTGCCCTCAGATGCATAAAGATTCGAATAAAAACTACTAGCCATCTGCGCCATCTCTTCCGGATCATTAGTCAACGAGCCATCCTCCTTCTCGAGCTGTGAAATTTTGTTCTTTGCCCTCCTTGCACTTGCTTTCTTCTGAAAAAATTGTGTGTTACTGTCTCCCTCTGTTAGCCATTGAATCTGGGATCGTTGGCGCATCATAATTTCTTCCCTATATGACAGCTCAATCATTCTGTCTTGCACTTGTTTCTCCTCCTAGCCTGGACCAACCCGAGATGGATCGGCCCGAAGAGCTGCAAGTCTCAGCCGCAGCACCCTTAGCTCTTGCCTAATAGAGCCAAAAGTTTTTCTGCCCCATATCCGCAGCGAGTTCGCCATCGCCGACAATTTGTCCGCCATTGCTGAAACCGACACTGCCAGCCCTTCTGACCTCCACATGTCCTCAAGCGCTCCACCGAACCTCCTATCGGTCTCCCAAACGACCTCGTATCTGAACGGCTTCTTCAGTTTATGTCGAACTGCACTTTGCTCAAGTTTGTTTGACAATAAGATAGGACAATGGTTTGACTTCGCAGCCGTCAAATGTTCCAAAGAAGCAAAGGGAAACATAGCCGACCACGACGGGTTCGCAAGAGCACGGTCCAGCCGCACTCTGCAGAAATCACCTACCACAATTCTCTTCTCAAAGGTCCAGTCGAGTCCTTTGTACCCAAGATCATCTAAACCACAAAGATCAACCGCTTCTCGGAATCCCGCAATCTGAGAACTATCTCATTCATTTGGTCCCCATTGTTCTTCCGGTCGGAGTATTTCATTGAAATCGCCCATGCAAATCCACGGGAGAGTGCTCTCTCCCCTAAGCCTGACCATTGTCTCCCAGGTTTTGTAACGAAGGCTCCTGTTTGCCTCCCCATAGAAGCAAGAGAGGCGCCATTGCTGCGCATCTTCTCCCGTAATCACTGAATCAATCTGATACTATGAGAAATTCTTTATTTCAAGATTTACATCATTCTTCCAAAACAACCCTAAACCTCCACTACGCCCCCTACTAGCTACTGCAAACCTACTAGAAAAACCTAAAGTACCCACCAAACCCTCCACTCGATCTTTTGCAAGCTGAGTTTCAACGATACAAAGAATCCACGACGCACTAGCCTCCACGAGATCGCGGAGCTCTTGAAACGTCGCGGGGTCGCCAATCCCACGGCAGTTCCAGCACACGTTTCGCATCACTGTCCGTGGCCCCCCATCGGAGGCCGCGACATTTGTGTAATCCATCTCTACTCCTTCATCCCCCTGTCTCCTCCTCTTGACCATTTGCACCTTACCCGGGGTACTTGGGACTCCACCGCTGCTAGAAGCTCCTCCTTCAATCCTCAAAACTGTACCCGCCACTCTCCCTGCTAAATTTGGCATTGGTTGCCCCCTGATGTTAAGGGAACCATCCTGGGATACTAGTCTCTTCCGAACCATCTTCCCTCCTCCTTCCACCACTAACGGGGCCATGACATCCATATCTGTGGGAGCATCTGTTCTACCACTGCCTCCGTTCCACTCCCCTTCTCCTCTTCCTTCTGAACCCCCACGACCACCCCTTCCACCTCGATTACTTCTTCCTCCACCCCTTCCTCCTCCCTCGCTGCCACCCCTCACTCCCGTGGGTTGATCGGCTGATGGTTCTGGAACCCACAAAAGCCATTCACCCCACTCAAATTTTCTTGAATCATGAACACCATCACCACACTCCTCAGCAACATGACCAATCAAACCACATACATAGCAGAAATCCGGAAGCTTCTCATAGTAGACACTGTATCTCCTACTCTCCTTCAACGTGATTGGTACAAACCTCACCAAGGGTCTGGTCACATCCAAATACACCCGAGCCCGAAGTGTGCTCGCTGGATTGATTCGGCCTTCATTGACAATAACTGTGAACGGTGGCTCTCCAACCTTGGATGCTACTCTTTCTGCCAATTCCTTCTTCCTTGTCAGTCCATCTGGTAGCCCTTTGATTCTGGCCCAAACTGGTATTTTATTTAGCCTATACTCATTGACATCCGAAAAACCATCATACTCCTGTATCACCACCGGCGCCCTACGAAAGAGCCAAGGCCCTCCGTCCATAATCTTCCTCCAGTCCCCCAAACAATGGCACTGAACCAAAAAGAGATTTGGCCCCCTGATGTTGAAAGTAACTCCTTGCGCCGCCGCCCGTGCGTTCCTCATCTGTTTAAGCAGAGCGGCATGACTAAACGGACGGGTCGTGTGAACCCTAAACAAAGCCAGCAAATGCACATCACTGATCAGCTCATCAACCTCCTCAGAGAAATCAAGATCCTCCTCCTCCTCACCATGGAGTGTCAGCCCTGCGAACTTGTCATCTAATTCCGCCTCCGGCCCGAACAGATCGTACTCCTCTTCCTCTGCTGCATAACGGAGGTCTTCTTCGCCCGCCCCATCAGCCGCCGCATCTTCCTCCAAATCCACCAGATCTTTCGTCTCCTCTACCTCCCCTACACGGCCCGAGGCCCTCCCATCCTGAGTGGATCCATCCCCGGCCTGGTTCTGATCTGGCGCCGCCGCCTTCTCTGCTTCCTTCTTTTCTCCCTGCCTCCCATCTACGTCCTGAATCATCGGTGGTTCCGCCATGCAGGCAAGCCCGCGTGGTGGGTTTAGGTGGTACTCCCCGTCGCCGGCCGGAAAACCGGTCACCAACGGTGATTTACGTGGACTCCGCCGAGAAATCGCCGGAGGATAGTTGAAACCCTAGAAACCCTAGGGGAAAGAAGTCGGATCTAGCAGTAAGCAGCTGGACTGGCCCCAAATCTCTTCTCTCTTTCCCTAGCCTCTAAACTGGCCCAGTTGGCCCAAGACCCACCTCTCCCACCTTAACCATAGCCCGATCACTCCCTCACCCCTCACTCCCTTCCCCCCGTTCCCTCTCGCGCCGCCAGGGACAGCGCTCGCTCCCGATCCCCTCCTCTTCCATCGATCGATCCCCTCACCCTCTCCCTCTCGTCTTCTCCCTTGCGCCGCCACCCACAAAGAGAGAGAGGAGCGAGACCGCGCGCCCGGCCTCCTCCTCGACGCCAAACCCCGCCGCCGCTTGGCCCCGACACCCCGCCTGTCCGCCTCCGCGCCAGCCGGAGCCCCCGCCGCCACCTCCTCGGAGCCGCGCCGCTCCTCCCTCCGCAGTCGAGCCGTCCCGCCGCCCGGACCTCGCCGGCCATCCCCGTCGCCGTGCGCTGCCAACCTCCTACCTCTTCCGCCCGGCCCGCCCACCGCCGTCGGGCTCCTGAGCACCTCCTTCCGCCGGCCCGACGAGCAACAGCAGCGACCTCCCCGTCCCTCGTGCGACCTCCTCCTCGCCAGATCCACGCCGACACGTCAACCCCGTCCTCCTCCGAGATGGATCAGGCAAGCTGCCCGGATCTGGCGCCGCCCCGAGGCCCCTTGTGTTGCTTTGTGTTGGACCGTCAAGACCGGCAAGATCAACTACACGACGAGGCGCCAATACCACGACACCCATGTTCGTCTACGGAATGTGTACCACTACGCCGGGGACCTTGGATGCACCAAGTTCCACTACGAGATGTACCACTACCGTCATCGGGGACCCGTTTCGTCAAGTTCAAATACACGGCTGTGACCTCGGATTTGGACTACAAGCGCCAAGTACCCCACCGGCAAGACCACACGGACGCTCGAACGACTACAGACCGGGACGCTCGAACGACTACAGACCGAAACGCCAAGTTCCTCTCCGGACTTGTACGACTACCGTCGCGAGAACATCTACTTCCATTTACATCGCATTGAACTCGTTCCACCCTAAAAATGCACGCTTTGAAGGTATAACCCCGAGACGACGCCCGAGAACGAATGCATGTGTGTTGTATGAGATGCTCGTGTTTGCACTGTGTCCGAGTTGTCATTGCACGGTCTTCCTCTGTTGCCATGCGTCGACCCGTGGGAACCCGGTGAGCGGGATCACCCCACCATCTCTCGCATGTCCGCACACCTGCTCTTTTGCACCGGTGTCTCACTGAGTTGTCGGACCATCGGAATGTTGTCGTGGCACCATTTTCGTTGTCGTTGTCATGGCACCCCTTTCGTTCCGCCACGGTGACAAATGCTTTATAACATGCTCATGTCAACATTCTCTTAAAATTGCATAAAACTTGCATATGTCATCCGCACCATGATAACAACATTTAAAAATTTTAAAATTGTTATTTGCATCAAATTGCTAAATGACATGTGGGGATTTATCGGAATTGTTGTTTGTTTACTCTGGCCTCACTTAAACTTGCCTAGATAGGTAGTTCGATTATGCTTCACCTCTTGCCATGTTAACTAACATTTAATATTGGTGTGTAGCTTTAACGAGAGCGAACTAAATAATTAAATATGGCGCTTCTTCAGTATGCAACTCGTTGCATATTGAGCTCCACTTAACTTGTAGTATTGTTTGTTGCACTTTGCCATGCCATGACTCATTAAACTGAACATGTATCATACTTGATTGTGCATCATGCCATGTTTATGTGATGGTTGTTTATCATGATGTTTGCTTCTTTCCGGTTGCGCTTCTCCTTGATAGTTCCGGTTACGTTGCGATTGTGAGGATCCGTTCGACTATGTTGGTTCGTCTACTTCATGGATTCGATCTTCTTTTTAGCGGGATTTCAGGCAAAATGACCGTCACCTTGGATCTCACTACTACCTTTGCTATGCTAGTTGTCTCGATGCTATCGCTATGTCGCGCTACCTACCACTTGTTTATCATCCTCCCCATTTTTCATGTTAGCCTCTAACCTTTTTCACCATCTCAGCAAACCGTTGTGTGGCTATGTTACCACTTTGCTCAGCCCCTCTTATAGCGTTGTTGGAGGTGCAGTTGCAGGTTGTTTCATGTTGGGACATGGATATCATGGATATCATGGGATATCACAATATCTCTTATTTAATTAATGCATCCATATACTTGGTAAAGGGTATAAGCCTCGGCCTTTTGCCTGGTGTTCTGGTCCACTCTTGCCGCCCTAGTTTCCATCATACCGGTGTTATGTTTCTTGATTTTGGGTTTCTAACACGGTTGGGGTTTATGGGGCCACCTTAACAGTTTGCTTTGAATAAAACTCTTCCAGCAAGGCCCAACATTGGTTTTAACATTTGCCAAAATAATAATACTGATAATTAATTAATTGGCATAGGGGGTCGCGTCCCCGAGGATTCTTAATTCAACATAATACAGAGGGGCCAGTGTTGTTGGTGCCGGTCCAAACTGGACGATGTCCGGCGCCCCCTCGGCAACCAGGGTCTCAGCAAACCCAACGTCTGGCCCATTCGGTGTGCCCTGAGAACGAGATACGTGTGGCTCCTATTGGGATTTGTCAGCACATTGGGCGGTCTTGCTGGTTTTGTTTTACCATTGTTGAAATGTCTTGTGAATCGGGATTCTGAGCTTGATCGGGTTGTTTCGGGAGGAGGATTTTTCTCCGTTGATCGTGAGAGCTTGTCATGTGCTAAGTTGGGACACCCCTGCAGGGTTTAAACTTTCAAGAGCTGTGCCCACGGTTATGTGGCAGATGGGAGTTTTTAATATCCAGTTGTAGTGAACCTGAACTAAACTCAATTAAAATACACCGTGACTGTCTCTTTTTGGGTAAGTTCGAGAAGAGAACACGGTTGGGTTATGTTTGAACGTAAGTAGTCCAGGATCACTTATTGATATTAATAGTTTGCGACCGTTGTGTAGTTTCTCATGTTATTCTTGTACTCATAAGTTAGCCACCATACACTGCTTAGTGCTGCTGCAACCTCACCACTTATCCATTCCTTACCCATTAAGCTTTGCTAGTCTTGATACCCATGGTAATGGGATTGCTGAGTCCTCGTGGCTCACAGATTACTACAACAATATTGCAGGTACAGGTAATGCGATGATCATGACGAGAGAGCGATGCTTGCTTGTTTGGAGTTTTTCTTCTGCTTCTTCTTCTTCATTCAAGGGATAGGTTCCGGGTCGGGGAGCCTGGGTTTAGCAGGGTGGATGTCGTTCTTCTTTTTCGTTTGATTTCATCAGTCGTCGGATCCTGCTCTTCTGTATGATGATTGCTATGTATTGATGTATTGATGTATTCTTGTTGTAACTTGTGGCAAGTGTAAGCCTTTATCTTGTATTTTTATCTATTCAGTACATGGTATGTCGTAATGATATCCACCTTGCTATGCGCTCGAAATGCGATTGTGCCCCGATCATAAATTCATCACGTGATTGGGATAGAATCGCATCTTGGGCACTACAAGTTGGTATCCGAGCCTTACCGACCTTAGGAGCCCCCTTGATTGATCGAATCGCTGTCGTTGTTGAGTCTAGAAAGAAAACTATTTTGAGTCTCGTTATATATCGGAGAGTAGTAATTCTTTTTTACTTCTTATCCCCTTTGTCCCTCTGGTGAGGACTCGTGACATATGTGTTTTCCCACTCTTCTACCCTTTCTCACTCAATTTTTTTAGGATGATGCGGGTATGGTGGAATCGTTTTGATACCATTGTGATGGGGATTCTGTCTTGGTGCCTCCTAACATTTAGGAGTTGTGAGAGTGTCCCGGGGAGTTGAGCTCCAAGGTGTTTTTGTCACAGTGCTTATCGTTTCAGTCCCGGAATACCAGAGGTCACCGACATCGAAAACATTTCTATACTCTTTGTGGTGAGAGTAGTTTGGCGCCACCCAGTACTATGGAGAGCGATCAGATGTATTGCCACAGCTAGTATATCGGATGTTTTCGAAGATCTGGGGTACACGATTTCCGAGATTTTCTTGGTTATGTGTTGATGGATGGATACAGTTGGAGTGTAGGATTTGTTAGTTTTGTGCGATATTTGTGCTCCCTCTATCCCCAACACCAAATTGCATAACCAGAAAGTTTCAGGAGTTAATAGGTGGGAATTCAAGTAGTTACCCAGGAATTCTTTCAGACAGATGTATGATTTGAGATTGGGGTCCAACGTCTAGTGGTTCGTTTTTCACGGCCGATTTACAGTGGTCGCGGGGAGTCTTAAAGAATCCTTGGCTATGCTGATTCGGGGACGTCTCATTTGTCATTCATGATGTCCGCTGTACATCGTGCCCGTGGGGCCTCATCGCGAACACTCTGGGCGAAATCTCTATCATATGCTTGTTTCCGGCTGATTCTGCAAACCAAATCCTTTGTTTTGATTTGGTTGTGGTATTCGAGTTGCTTCCAAGTCAAGTGTTGATTCCATACCATTTCCTAAGCGGTATTCTCATATTTCTATGTGAATGCCAATCCTTCTGGATCATTGAGATTGTAATGTCAATCCTTTTCAACCGGTGCACTTCTATTCAAGCTATTCCATACGGGCGTCGTTTAGAAGCATGAGGATTGTTCATTTCATCCGTCCCAAGTTGCATTCATTTTTCCCACCATCCCACCCTTTTCTTCAAGGACTCGGATATCTTAATCAAATATCCATTATAATCATGTGAAGTCTCTTCATTTTTCCTTCAGTGTTCTTTATCCGGCGATTATCATGAAGATGCTCAGGAGTTTTCAAGTTCATCATTCTTTTGTCTTCAAATTTCCGGTGGATTAAGTCCAAGCTTTCGGCGTTGATCATATTCTTTTCCTTGGTTCAGATGTTTTCCCATGTTGGAATTTCTTATCCAAGGCTCTCTTATTTATTCACCTCTCTCTATTCATTTGTTCTGGAGTGCTAGAGATATCTCAGAAGATTTGAGTTTCCATTCTTAATCCTTTCAAGCTATTTCGAGGTCTTACCTTATTCAAGCCATTTAATTTAACCGGTGCAATCTCTATTTGAAAGTTGTTCAACGGTATTCTCTTTTGAGTGGGCCCTAACCCACAGGTCTTTTCCCAGGATATTACCTGACTCTTCTAAATTTTCTGGAGTTATTCTCAAATTATTTTCAAAGTTTGATGTAAGAATGAATTTTCACCAGTCAAATGCCTTCTCCAAGATTGCTTTCAAATTATTTCCATCTTTAGCTCAACCTTTTGTCCTTTCATTCATCCAAAGTGTCTCAACAATCTGGTGGTATTTATCATCGTCATTCTTGTCATCTGAAGGCCGGATACGAGTTTCTCTGAAGTCATTTCCCGTTTTCGTGAAGAATCATGGTTCTAGCTTCATGCCATCCTCTCAAAGTGTTTTCGATGGTGAGATTCATACCCATCGAAAGCATTTTAGGAGTTTCTTCCCTTTCTCGATCATCCGAATGCCATCATTTCTGAATATTACTCATTCTCAGCTTTCAGCTCTTGTTCTCCAAATCTTACCGCTGCATCGTTCAAGTATTCTCTAGTCAGCTTGTCATCTCTTCATTCTCTTGTATCTAAATTCACTCAAGTATCTTCGTCCGTTTTCTAATTCTTTCCGGTGTTTTGTTATCCTTTCTTCATTTGTTTTTTAACTTCTTATGGCGGTTCGTTCAAGATTCCTCTTCCTTTGTTCTTATATCAATTAATTCGATCTTTCCAAAATCCTACCGGTGGTTCGTTGAAGACCTTCCTCAAGTTTGCTCTATATCTCTCTTCAATCCTTTTCAACGAGAATAAGTAGTATGCCAAATCCGTTGCTTGTCATCAATTTAAATTGGTGAAGGATACGCATAACATAATTCTTATTCTTGTTTCATCCAAGTGATTGATTCCTTCCTTCAGAGTCGTTCATGATATCAATTTCTTGGGTTAAGTTGTTCATCTTTCGTTTCCGGAGTTCCAAGTTTTCTCGGTTATCTCGTCACGAAGCTCCATCTAGTCATTGCAAGGCTTCATCTTGTTCTTTTCAACTTTCCTTTCGTTTCATCATTCTTTTATTACCGGAGTTCTCACAAAGGCTCAACAGAGTGGTTCATTAAGATTTCATTCATTCTCAGTATGTTCGTCAAGATTCTTGTTGGAGGAGCTGAAGCGCTCTTTATCGTGCATTCTGAAGTGCAATTCTTTCTACTTTATCTTTTGAGGTGGCGTTATGTCATTCTTGACAATTTCCCTTCGCGTTTCGTGATTCACATGTTGTCAAGAATGAGGTATTTTAAATCCATCAATCACTTGGTTGGAGTTATCTTGGTAAAGATTTCACCTAAAACTTTTCCAAAGTATTGTTGCTATTTGTAGTGCTTATCAACGATCCAAGTTTTCTCCTATCCTCTCGGCGAAAGAAGTTTTTCATCTCTTTGTCGATCTAAAGCAAGCAATTGTTCCGTTAGTGGCATAATTTCACCTCAAGTTTTGAGATGTCTCCATAAGCCCATGAGGATCATATCCTTTCGTTGTTGATAATCCCACAACTCTGTTCCGGCATTCCTCGTAAGCAAGTTCTGGGTGGTACACTATGTTGTTCTTTTCTCCGTTCATTCCATTCCATTCTTTCATTTGCTCCGGAGGAATTGTGATGTTGCTCTCTTCGACCAATCATCTCATTTTCTCAAGATCATGTTCTTTTTCTTGCTTATCCATTTAACCGGGGTGTTGTGTTCTCATTCAAGTTCTTTCATCTTATCAAGTCTTGCGTCTCTTTTCAACCAGAGTGCTGCCCGAATCCTTTTACTCTTATTCCTTGTCCAAATAATTTTAACCGGAGTGGCTTCAAAATCTATCTTGTCCCTTGAGCTCTTGGTTCTCGTTGTATTCCTTGCTCCTCTTCCTAATGGGTGTTTTCAATCTCGTTCATCTCCATTGTATTCTTTCTTTCAATTTGTTCAACCTCCCAAGGCTCGTGGTTTCACTCGTTTGTCAAAGAAGCAACTTTGTTTTACCTCTTCCTCTTCCGCTTATCTCTGGTGTCAGCCCTAGATCTCGGGGCGAGATCTCTTGTAAGTGGAGGAGAGTTGTGACGACCCGAGACTGACGCTCCAGATGCCTTCCATGTATTCTGAGTTTCGCCGTGCGATTTATTTGTTTGTTGCATTCTTCATAGCATCATTTACATTGCATCATGGCATCATGTCATTTAATTTTTAAAACTCATCTAAATAAATCGTATGGATCTTCGATCCATTTAAATCGAGGGAATTCACATGGTGAGTTCTCTTTATAACATATCCTCCCAATATTTTAGGGAGCTATAATAAATATTCCATTAGTTTGGAATTAACCGCAACCCACTTGCAAGTTAAATTCCCTTTGCTTCGAAATATTCCAAGTCCTTCCTCTTTCTCTTTTCAATCCATTTGAAGTTGTGGAGCTTTGATAAATATTTCAGAGTGGCCGCATATTAATTTTCCATCTCAATCAGAAAGTATTCAATAGTTCGGATATTTTTCTTCTCTCTGCTGGGAAGTGGCAAATGTTCAGCAGTAAGCAGCTGGGCTGGCCCCAAATCTCTTCTCTCTTTCCCTAGCCTCTAAACTGGCCTAGTTGGCCCAAGACCCACCTCTCCCACCTTAACCCTAGCCCGATCACTCCCTCACCCCTCGCTCCCTTCCCCCCGTTCCCTCTTGCGCCGCCAGGGACAGAGCGCTCACTCCCGATCCCCTCCTCTTCCCCCACCCTCTCCCTCTCGTCTTCTCCCTTGAGCCGCCACCCACAGAGAGAGAGAGGAGCGAGACCCCGCGCCCGACCTCCTCCTCGACGCCAAACCCCGCCGCAGCTTGGCCCCGACAGCCCGCGCATGTCCGCCTCCGCGCCAGCCGGAGCCCCCGCCGCCACCTCCTCGGAGCCGCGCCGCTCCTCCCTGTGCAGTCGAGCCGTCTCGCCGCCTGGACCTCGCAGGCAATCCCCGTCACTGTGCACTGCCAACCTCCTGCCTCTGCAGCCCGGCCCGGCCGCCGCCGTCGGGCTCCCGAGCGCCTCCTTCCGCCGGCCCGACGAGCAATAGTAGCGACCTCCCCGTCCCTCGTGCGAGCTCCTCCTCGCCAGATCCGCGCCGCCACGTCAACCCTGTCCTCCTCCGGGACGGATCCGGCAAGTTCTGCCCGGATCTGGCGCCGCCCCGAGGCCCCTTGTGTTGCGTTGTGTTGGACCATCAAGACCGGCAAGATCAACTATGCGACGAGACGCCAATACCACGACACCCATGTTCGTCTACAGAATGTGTACCACTACGCCGGGGACCTTGGATGCACCAAGTTCCACTACGAGATGTACCACTACCGTCGTCGGGGACCCGTTTCGTCAAGTTCAAATACACGGCTATGACCTTGGATTTGGACTGCAAGCGCAAGTACGCCACCGGCAAGACCGCACGGACGCTCGAACGACTACAGACTGAAACGCCAAGTTCCTCTCCGGACATGTACGACTACCATCGCGAGAACATCTACTTCCATCTACACCGCATTGAACTCGTTCCGCCCTAAAAATGCACGCTTCAAAGGTATAACCTGAGACGACGCCCGAGAACGAATGCATGCGTGTTGTATGAGATGCTCGTGTTTGCACCGTGTCTGAGTTGTCATTGCACGGTCTTTCTCGTTTGCCATGCGTCGACCCGTGGGAACCCGGTAACCGGGATCACCCCACCATCTCTAGCATGTTCCGCACGTCCACACACTTGCTCTTTTGCACCGGTGTCTCACTGAGTTGTCGGATCATCGGAATGTTGCCGTGGCACCATTTCCGTTGTCGTTGCCGTGGCACCCCTTTCATTCCGGCACGATGACAAATGCTTCATAACATGCTCATGTCAACATTTTCTTAAAATTGCATATAACTTGCATATGTCATCCGCATCATGATAACAACGTTTAAAATCTTTAAAATTGTTGTTTGCATCAAATTGCTAAATGACATATGGGGATTTATCAGAATTGTTGTTTGTTGTTTCCGGCCTCACTTAAACTTGCCTAGATAGGTAGTTCAATTATGCTTCACCTCTTGCCATGTTAACCAACATCTAATATTGTTGAGTAGTTTTAACGAGAGCAAACTAAATAATTAAATATGGTGTTTCTTCAATATGCAACTCGTTGCATATTGAGCTTCGCTTAACTTGTAGTATTGTTTGTTGCACTTTGCCATGCCATGACTCATTAAACTGGACATGCATCATACTTGATTGTGCATCATGCCATGTTTATGTGATGGTTGTTACCATGATGTTTGCTTCTTTCCGGTTGAGCTTCTCCTTGATAGTTCCGGTTACGTTGCGATTGTGAGGATCAATTCGACTATGTTGGTTCGTCTACTTCATGTATTCGATCTTCTTTCTAGCGGGATTTCAGGTAAGATGATCGTCACCTTGGATCTCACTACTATCTTTGCTATGCTAGTTGTCACGATACTATCGCTATGTCGCGCTACCTACCACTTGTTTATCATGCCTCCCCATTTGCCATGCTAGCCTCTAACCCTTTTCACCATCCCAGCAAACCGTTGTGTGGCTATGTTACCGCTTTGCTCAGCCCCTCTTATAGCGTTGCTAGTTGCAGGTGCAGTTGCAGTTTGTTCCATGTTGGGACATGGATATCATGGGATATCACAATATCTCTTATTAAATTAATGCATCAATGTACTTGGTAAAGGGTGGAAGGCTCGGCCTTTGCCTCGTGTTTTGTTCCACTCTTGCCGCCCTAGTTTCCATCATACCGGTGTTATGTTTTTTGATTTTGCGTTCCTAACACGGTTGGGGTTTATGGGCCCCCCTTGACAGTTCGCTTTGAATAAAACTCTTCTAGCAAGGCCCAACATTGGTTTTAACATTTGCCAACATAATAATACTGATAATTAATTAATTGGCATAGTGGGTGGCATTCCCGGGGATTCTTAATTCAACATAATACAGGGGGCCAGTGCTGTTGGTGCTGGTCCAAACTGGGCAATGTCCGGCGCCCCCTGAGCAACCAGGGTCTCAGCCAACTCGATGTCTGGCCCATACGGTGTGCCCTGAGAACGAGATACGTGCGGCTCCTACCAGGATTTGTGGGCACATCGGGCAGTCTTGCTGCTTTTATTTTACCATTGTCGAAATGTCTTGTGAACCGGGATTTCGAGCTTGATCGGGTTGTTCCAGGAGGAGGATTTTCCTCCGTTGATCGTGAGAGCTTGTCATGGGCTAAGTTGGGACACCCATGTAGGGTTTAAACTTTCGAGAGCCGTACCTCCAGTTATGCCGTAGATGGGAGTTTTTAATATCCGGTTGTAGTGTGATGACCCACAAGTATAGGGGATCAATTGTAGCTCTTTTCAGTAAGTAAGAGTGTCGAACCCAACGAGGAGCAGAAGGAAATGACAAGTGGTTTTCAGCAAAGTAATGTCTGCAAGTGCTGAAATTATAAGTAGCAGAGTAGTTTGATAGTAAGATAATTTGTAACGAGCAAGTAACGATAATAGTAACTAAAGTGCAGCAAGGTAGCCCAATCCTTTTGATGCAAAGGACAGTCCAAAACGGTCTCTTATAATAAGCAAAGAGTTCTTGAGGGTACACGGGATTTTTATCTAGTCACTTTCACCATGTTGGTTTGATTTGTGTTCGCTACTTTGATAATTTGATATGTGGGTGGACCGGTGCTTAGGTGTTGTTCTTACATGAACAAACCTCCTACTTATGATTAACCCTCCCGCAAGCATCCACAACTACGAGAAAAGTATTAAGAATAAATTCTAACCGTAGCATTAAACTTTTGGATCCAATCGGTCCCTTACGGAATAGCGCATAAACTGGGGTTTAAGCTTCTGTCACTCTCGCATCCCATCATTTAATTGCTACTCCACAATGCATTTCCCTAGGCCCAAATATGGTGAAGTGTCATGTAGTCAATGTTCACATGACACCACTAAAGGAATCACAACATACATACTATCAAAATATCGAACACATATCAAGTTCACATGATTACTTGCAACACGATTTCTCCCATGACCTCAAGAACAAAAATAACTACTCACAAATGATAATAATGCTCAAGATCAGAGGGGTATTAAATAGCATATTGGATCTGAACATATAATCTTTCATCAAATAAACCATATAGTAACCAACTACAAGATGTAATCATCACTACTAGTCACCCACAAGCACCAATCTATAGGTCCGGTAACAAGATTGAACACAAGAGATGAACTAGGGTTTGAGATGAGATGGTGCTGTTGAAGATGTTGATGGAGATTGCCCTCCCCAAGATGGGAGAGTTGTTGGTGATGATGAGGACGATGATTTCCCCCTCCGGGAGGGAAGTTCCCCCGGCGGAATCGCTCCACCGGAGGGCAAAAGTGCTCCTACCCAAGTTCTGCCTCGAGACGGCGGCGCTCCGTCCCGAAAGTCCTCTCCTAATTTTTTTCTAGGCCAAAATGACTTATATACTAGAAGATGGGCACCGGAGGTGGGCCTGGGTGAGCACAACCCACCAGGGCGCGCCTGGGCTCCCTGGCGCGCCCAGGTGGGTTGTGCCCACCTGGTGGGCCCCCTCTGGTAGTTATTTGCTCCAATATTTTTCAAATATTCAATAAAAAATCTCCATGAAGTTTCAGCTTGTTTGGAGTTGTGCAGAATAGGTGACCTAACGTAGTTTTTCCAGGTCCAGATTTCCAGCTACCGGAATTCTCCCTCTTTGTGTATACCTTGCATATTATGAGAGAAAAGGCATTAGAATTACTCCAAAAAGCATTATTATGGATAAAAACATCATAAATAACAGTAGGAAAACATGATGCAAAATGGACGTATCAACTCCCCCAAGCTTAGACCTCGCTTGTCCTCAAGCGAAAACCGAAATCGTAAAACATGTCCACATGCTTAGAGAGAGAGGTCTCGATAAAAACAAAATACGGACATAGAAGCATCATGTAGATTATTATAACAGCAACAAAATTAAACATAAGGCTTTTATCATAGAACTTGTTGTAGGGAATCGTAGCATAATTTAAAATTTTCCTACGCTCACCAAGATGCATCTATGGAGTCTACTAGCAACGAAGGGAAATGAGTGGATCTACATACCCTTGTAGATCGCGAGCGGAAGCGTTCCAATGAACGTGGATGACGGAGTCGTACTCGCCGTGATCCAAATCACCGATGACCGAGTGCCGAACGTACGGCACCTCCGCGTTCAACACACGTACGGTGCAGCGACGTCTCCTCCTTCTTGATCCAGCAAGGGGGAAGGAGAGGTTGATGGAGATCCAACAGCACGACGGCGTGGTGGTGGATGTAGCGGCTCTCCGGCAGGGCTTCGCAAGCTTCTGCGAGAGAGAGAGAGGTGTTGCAGGGGAGGAGGGAGGCGCCCAAGGCTTAGATGTTGCTGCCCTCCCTTCCCCCCACTATATATAGGGCCAAGGGAGAGGGGGGGGGCGCAGCCTTGCCCCTTCCTCCAAGGAAGGGTGCGGCCAGGGGGGAGTCCTTCCCCCCCAAGGCACCTCGGAGGTGCCTTCCCCCTTTAGGACTCTCCCTTCTTTCTTATCTCTTGCGCATGGGCCTCTTGGGGCTGGTGCCCTTGGCCCATATAGGCCAAGGCGCACCCCTTACAGCCCATGTGGCCCCCCGGGGCTGGTGGACCCCCTTGGTGGACCCCCGGACCCCTTTCGGCACTCCCGGTACAATACCGATAAAGCGCGAAACTTTTCCGGCGACCAAAATAAGACTTCCCATATATAAATCTTTACCTCCGGACCATTCCGGAACCTCTCGTGACGTCCGGGATCTCATCCGGGACTCCGAACAACCTTCGGGTTTCCGCATACATATATCTCTACAACCCTAGCGTCACCGGACCTTAAGTGTGTAGACCCTACGGGTTCGGGAGACATGCAGACATGACCGAGAAGCCTCTCCGGTCAATAACCAACAGCGGGATCTGGATACCCATGTTGGCTCCCACATGTTCCACGATGATATCATCGGATGAACCACGGTGTCGAGGATTCAATCAATCCGTATGCAATTCCCTTTGTCAATCGGTATGTTACTTGCCCGAGATTCGATCGTCGGTATCCCAATACCTTGTTCAATCTCGTTACCGGCAAGTCTCTTTACTCGTACCGCAATGCATGATCCCGTGACTAACGCCTTAGTCACATTGAGCTCATTATGATGAT